>NC_067420.1:4097503-4402503 GCF_009764475.1 Pristis pectinata | reverse complement strand
AATATATCACTCTTCTTTCATCATCGATAAATGGGACCAACATCACCACTGGAATATCTTCACCAGAAAGGACTGCAGCGATTCAAGGTGGAATCTCACCACCATCTTGTCAAAGAGAATGAGGTATGGCCAGCAATGTCCAGATCCTGAAAAATGAATTAAAAATTCTGATCCTGTTTATTACTGCTGATTACCCAGGATATTATGAACCCATTCATTACTGTTGATTATACAGGATAATCTAAACCTTGCTTTTACCATTGATTGGCAGGATAATCTGAAACTACTCTTTTACATGGATTACCTGAGAACTATTCTTCCCCAAATTTACAGGGATACACTGAAACTGTACTTTACCCTGTTTATCAGAGATACTTTAAACATAATTACAACTCACTGCACAGTATAATAGGTACCAGCTCTTTGCAACTGATTACCTGGAATGACATTTTACACCTTTTTTCTACTAATTACCCTCAATAATTTGAAACTGCTTGTTACCAAAGATGACCATGGACAACCTGAACACATTCTTCACCACTGATTAGAGAAAGTAATCAGATTACCTTGGATAATCAAAAAAATCATACCACTAACTGTCCAAGATAATCTGAATCTACACTTTACTGTTGAATAACCAGGATAATCTGAACCTGCATTGCTCTGATAATTACCCAGGATAATTATTACCACTGATTACTCAGGATAATATGAACCTGTTGTTCAATGCTGTTTACCAAGCACTATCTCATCCACTCATTACCCTGATTATCCGAGATATTCTGAATCAGTTTTTTTTAACCACCGGTTATCCAGTATAATCTGGATCTGCACTTTAATCTTAATTAACCAGGATAACCTGAATTGCTTTGCTACTAATGATCATGCTAAATAATCTTATACTGTTTTTATCACCGATTTCCCTGGAAAATCTGAACCTGATGTTCACCAATGAAAACCCACAATCATCTGAATCTTCTCTTTACCACTGATTACCCTAGATCATCTGAATTATCCAGGAACACCTTCAAATGGAAGCCCAGGATAACCTAAACGTTTTCATTACCACTGATAATCCAAGATAACCTTAAATCACTCTTTACCCCTGATTAATTTGAACCGATTCCATCATTAATGCTCAGGATGACCTGAAACCTGACCTTTACTCCCAGTTATCCAGAATTACCTAGATTTACTTTTTACCACTGATTATCCAGCATAATCTCAAACTGTTCTTTACTACTGATTCCCAGGATCATCTGAACCTGCTCTTTACCATGGATTTCTCAAAATTATCTTGATTTATTTCTCGCTGATCATTATCCAGGATAACATGAAACTTCTCTTTTCCCCTGATTACTCGGGATAATCAAAATCTGTTTTTTTTAACTGTTTATTACTAAGGACAAACTTAAACTTTACACTAACTACCTTGGATAAATTTAACATTAAGCATTACTGCTGATCCTCCAGGATAATCTGCTGATCATCTAGTTATCTGAATTTGCTCATTCCCACTGAGTTTGCTCTTTATTACTGATTATGCAGGATAAAAGAGACTTTAAACATTGATAATCCTGAATATAATGAACCTATTCTTCAATCTGTTCTTTATCACTAATTACCAAGGATAATCTGAACCCACACATCACTGCTGCCTACCCAGAATGATCTGCACCAGTTGTTTGCCATTGCTTACCTAGGATAACTCGAGTCTGTTCTTTACCCATATTCCCAAATTAATCTATCTAGGGTAACCTGAACCTGCTCTTTATCCCTGGCACATCAAGGTAATTTGAACCTGTTCTTTATCAATGATTGCCTTGAATAATCAGAACGTGTTCATAAATCCTAATTTTTCTGGATAACCTGAACTTTTTCTTGACCACTACTTATCCAGGTTCATCTGAACCTCCTTTTTACTGCTGATCTTCTAGATTGATCAGAAACTGTTCTTTACAACTGATTATTCAGCACAATTGTTACCTGGTCTTTTCCAATTCATTACTCAGGAGAAACTGAAGCCATGCCTCACTGCTGATTATGCCGGGATAATTGGAACCTGATATTTTCCACCGACTGCCCCAGATAATCTGAACCTTCTTTTTACCAATGAATGCCCCGGGTAATCTGAAACTACTTTTTACCGTTAATTATCCAAAATTATTTTCAACCTTCATACTTCATCCTGATTATCCAGGATAATCTGAATAGGCTCTTTACCAATGATACTGAGGATAACATGAATTTGTTGCTAACTGCTGATTACCCAGATTAAATCCAGCCTGTTCATTACAACTGACTACACAGGATAAACTGAACCTGTTATTTATCACTGACTCCCCAGGATAATCTGAACCTGCTTCTAATTTGCTCTCTTTCCATTATATTAGTTAATTTCTACTGTATTGTACATTTTTTCCAATTATACATGCCTGTTCTGAAAAATACAATCATCCATTTTTCATAAACATATTTTCAGTCTAACCTTTCTATTATTCTAGATTATATCTTGCATAACATTTTCCAAATACTGTTTCCACTTCTGACTCCTTCAGATCAGAGAGAGTCACTGTTGATTTCTTACAATCTTGTGGATGACATATATGACAGATGACAGACAAACCATTAGGCCTAGTTATTGTTTGGCATCTGTTTGACCACTCTAATTAGTAAAGCATATTTGTATGGATCTCTAAATAACAATAGAGAAATTCTCAAGTGATTCTCAAATAACAGTGTTTTTAATATGTGCCAATGTTTTCCAGTAAATGCCAGCTGGATCCCTTATGGAATTGGGAATTTAGCAAGTTTGCAGCACAGCCATCCTCTGTGTGCTTTAAGAATGCACATAACTTTATATGGATGGGTTGTCAACATGCATGCTTGTCTAAGTCTGTGTGCTTTCATGAATCTATACGCGAGAATAATTGGTGTATGCGTGCACATATTTATAAGTAAGCAAGCTATTTTAGGAATATGATGCTTTGTTAAATCTGTCCTAAGTACAAAAAGGCCTTATGGAGAGAAACAGATGAAAGCATTGATAAATGACATTCTCATTTTGTGAATTCTTGAGGCACAGTGCCAGATTTGGTAATTTTAGTATTTATGGCTAGAATTGCAAAGGATTACATACAGTTTCTCAAGATTCACTTAAGAGCACAAAAACAAATCTGATTTTAAGAGTACAGTACTAGCAGTCTATCTGACCACTTTCATCTATTTCTAATTGAAATGTTGCTTGTCCTGTTCTTCAGAAGTATTCCAATGTATATTTCAATTTTACTTCTATATCTTTATTTTAAAATTCTTTCTCAACTAAAGCCACCAAATTGTTCAATGCCCTGATTTAGCTGTCCCACAGTAATTCTGTTTACAATTAAGAGAATCAGAAACCAGATGCTTTTACTTCAGCCAGATAGCTGTGCTTGCCAGGCTGCATGTGTATACATGCATGTGTGCATGTGTGTGTGTACGTATAAACAATATTTATGTAAATAGCTTTTCACGAAACATAAAAACTATTTATTTCCTCTAATTTCATTTTCTTCCCTGTGATCCATACCAAGATGGGAACCTTTAGTTCTGGACAAAACAAAAATCTTTTCTTATTTAAAACCATATTTATTATAAAAGGTTCAGGCGGAATGTACATACACAATACTGTTTCATCTCTCAATAAAGTCAATTTTGAGAACTTCTTTGATTCAAATTAAATAGTTTGTAAAAATTAAATGAATAAACAAGTACTATTAAAACATATCAGTCTTTGTTTATTTAGTATGTGTTGGGTCAGAGTGCATTTGGGGCCTATATCTTTTGGCTTGTATTTTACTTTAATTGTAATTTAATAAGGGAAAAATTAACTTGAGAAAATGAAATCTCCATAGGCATGGACCAATACAGATAGATAAACATACCACAGCTTGACATTAAACTGTTCATTGAATTACTTCAAATTTATAAAACAGAAACAAAATGGTCTGTACAAATGGTCTGTGCTGGTGTTAATGGTCCACAAGAGCCTTCTTACAGCTTATTTAATCTAGCATTTTTAAGAAACCCTAGAATTGTAAAGTGGTTCAACATAGAACAAGGTCATTTTGCCCACTGGATCCATGCCAGCTCTTTCTAGGACCAAATGACTTAGACTCACATTTTCCTATTTCCATATATCCTTATAATAGTTTCTTCTTCATATATTTACCAATTTCTTTTAGAAGGTGATAATTGAATTTGTATCAACTTCTACTTAGGACACTGACAAAGCCCAACATCCTGGTCTGACTCACACTTTGAGACCTACTGCACGCTGAATCAATGCATATCACTGTTCAAGACACTGACCATGCCCTTGTTAGGACCCAATCCCAATTCTCTGCATCTTGATAAATCCACTTATGAACCAGACCCTAACACTTTGACTAAGTTCACTTGTATCGCAAGAACATTACTCAATGGCAAGTTACCTTTAAGTGGGAGTAGTATTAATGATTAAAATAAAGTCACAAATAAGGTTGGATATACTGTAAGTGTGACTGTGGTAAATTCTTCCTCATCCTTCTTAAAGTATCTACGATCATTGACACAGGTGATCACACCATCCTCCTATGATGCCTTTCTACTAAAGCCTGGCTGGGTTAGAGTTCATTGGTTCAGTTCTTACCTAACTAGGTATAGCTGGAGAATCATCTGCATTTTTACCTCTTGTGCTCTCCAAAGACATATCCCTGGCCCTTTTCCCATTTTTCAGGTGCATGTTACAACCCAAAAATAGAACAAGTTCCATATGTATTAATGAAATCCTGCTCTATGTCCCCACTATAATGTTGTTACATTATTGTTAGGTTATGTTAGCACAGTTCCTTTTTAAGAACACTTTTTGAGACTGTGTATTGTCCCAAACATGCTCATTATTGAATGTGATAATACAATAAGCTGTCATTGTGTACATTGTTCCCAGCACTGCGTCTATATAATTAATTACAGGTGCTAGGGCAATGCAAAGATGAAAGTTCTGGAACACATTGGTTGTCAGTTTGAATATTCTGTGTGTGTGAATAGTCCCAAAATGAACTTTTCCTGTTGATCTTTCATCTAGTATGTAGGACTTCTTATAGCCAAAGCCAAAACTGAGTGAGTTAGCCATTTAGACCAGTAACTGCTGAGAAGACAATAAATTCACATACCTAATTTGATTAATTTTAATCAATGCAAATAAAAATATGCATTTAAATAGACAACAACTCTCAGTACATTTAGCACACCTATGTTGCTTTCATATACTGTTAAGATGGGGATGTCCATGCTTAACCTCATGCCATTCCACATGAATTCTAAACCATCCTCTGTCCTGTCCCACTAGGAATGGCTTCATAGGTTTCAAGAATCAATGACAGGATTTGTGATCAAAGATGACATTGTGGCGACCCACCTTCCACGCAGGTGAACCAGCTCTGAAAACGGTGCGTGCGTCAGCAGAGAGGCCAGCCACAAAATGGCGCTGGGCCTTCTTCTCCACCAGCGAGGGGAGAAAGCCCGCGCACGGGAACAGGTTCTGGTGGCACACCTCCGATGTCATCGCCGCCTGGTGAGGGCGGGAACTTAACTGCCTAAAAGCCAGCGCGGCGAGGTTCAAAATAAACCAGTCTCGAGTGCAACCTACCAACTGCATGTCGTTATTTCTAGCTCAGTGTGTAGCCCATCGCTACAACATACAAAAAATAATGCAGTCCTGTTGCACTGCGATGGTGAAGAATTTGAAGACATTATGAACCATTATTACCAACAATTAATGACTACACGAAAAGCTGCACTTGCTGTATATCTTACACTATAGTAGAATGTAGCACCATACCACCTATGTCATTCTATATAATCTCAGAAGACTGTAATATTCCTGAATTTCAACAGGGTATCAGCTATTCTCTATGTAAACATATATAGTTGCAACATTCAGTGATGTATTTACCAGAGAGGTAGTGTGCAAGTGCACGTTGAAGTTAGTATACAGTCAGTTATACAGCCACATTGCAGATTTCTATTTCACGGCTGTAAATAAGGAGGGAAATAACGTGAATACCTGGTCTTTCTTGACATCATTGAAGAGGTGGAAACAAGCCAATTCCATGCATTTCATCTATATGGGCTGTTAACAAATCAAAAAAATCAAAACCAAGTTCACACTAATGAATTGATCAGACATGAGCAACATGTAACATCAACAATTGATGAAATTATCCAGAAAGGCAATGGTTCCAAGCAATTCATAAAATTATGCCTTAATACATGGTATCATCAGATTAAATTTAAGGATAAATTTCACTAACAGTTTTCTCTATACACGTTGGACCTTTCTGATACAAGAGACTTAATGTTGTATTGATTTTAGCACTGAGGTGTTTCAGAAACTCTTAGTTGTCTACTTTCTAAGAACTTGAAAGCACAGTGAACAGAGAATACTGTATGTTTCAAATGTGATTTGAAGCATGTTTGCATAAACTTTGAGATTACAACCCCACACCAAAAAGAGAAAAATGTTTGTTCAACATGCATTGTGTCAAATTCTTCTGTTCAGTCTTCAGCAGAGATGGTGTCTTGTTAGATTCGAAGGATGTCCAAGCTATTGTTGTTGATGTAGATCATACCAACATACATGAAATTCTTAGTTAACTAGGGCTCATCATTTATTTCAGCCACTTTATTCCTGATTTAGCTAAGTTGTTTTGTCATCTCCGCTTTGCCATCTAACTAAGACATCAAGTTTGGAAGCAAATGAAACTTCCAAATTTGCAGTTTGCTCAAACAAACAGAACTTAACTGCTAGTTACACTATTGAGAGAAAGCTACACAGCCAAGTGTAGATGTGAACGCAGATGACGTGGATGCTAATTCTTGTACAGGTAAATAAAGCCAGTCAAATGTTGATTGTCATGGTGGCAAGTGGATGACTAACCCTTCTGGAGTAGCATTATTCACAGGAGTAAGTAGCACCATCTGTCTTGGGACATCTTCATTTTCCTCTTGTACAGTCACAATTGTCACCAAGTGAAGGTCACAAAATAGCATCTTCATAGTGTGAGCATGAACAAAGTGCCCAAAATAACATGAAATAAAGGCAGCAGTAAAGCAACAAAGCAAGGTGTTCCTCCTTCATTATGCAATTCAGTCACCAAAAAGTAAAAAGGGTCATAGTAACTGCATCCTCATACTTCAGATACACTGGAAGATTTCCACAAAAAACAAAATGCTGGAGGAACTCAGCAGGTCAGACAGCATCTGTGAAGGCAAAGGGATAGATGACATTTCGGGTCATGACCCTGGATCAGGACTGCAAACCAAAACATTAACTATCCTTTTGCCACCACAGATGCTGCTCAAGCCGCTGAATTTGTTCACCATGAAGTCACGATGGCTCCTACTTCAGAACTTGTGCTACAAGAAGAGCACATAGCCATCCTGCAGTTTCTAACCTAACGACATTGTTCAGGAAGGCTTCAATGAAATCGTGAAAGGCAAACAAATATTGAGGAAAAAAAGGTATGGATCCTGGATAGTTCATTTTGTTGTACATAAAATCATCATAAGCCTGGCATGATAAACAATCATTGTGTCAAGTCTGCAAGAATCAATGGGAATGTTGGAGTAACCCAGAGGGCCATGGATTAATGTTGATTTTGCAGATCCATGTCCAGTGATCATTTGCTTTTGATTGTCTGTGACTACAGTAGATTCCCCATCATTAAAATTGCCATTTCTGCAGCTTTGAAATTCACCTTTCCAAAACTTGATGACACCTTTGCGCGGTTTGGTGTCCCACAATAAGGATGCGTAATGGATCGACATTTAACAGCGATGACTTCAGGGAGTTTCCAGACAACTAACATTTCATACATTGCAAAATTATTGGCCACGTGCCAATGTTGAAGTTGAAAAAGAGTCATCCGTGCAGTTCATGCCAAAGGAAAAAGAAATAGGTTTGTCATACCTTGTGAAACCACATAGCAACGACACATTCAAAATGAACAATGCCAACTCCATTATTTATTTTTCATAATATATGTGCACATGGCTTCCAGAGACATATCCCTAAGATAGATGAACAACATTTATCTTGGGACTAACGTTAAAGCATCTTCAGAAAAACACATGAAGTTCACATCTAAATCACTACAGCCTGGAATACAGTTCTTGTGAAATGTCATACAAGCAACCAAGCAACTCCATATGGTACAAAGCCATTTGAGGTAAATGCCACAAAAAGATTCATGATCACATGGTTCACAAAGCAACATATGAAGCTTGCCATTCTTCAACCACCTTCTACTGTCATTGAATCAAAAATGGATAATCTCAAGGTCAAAGAAGAAACTATATCAATGGAGATAATAGCCAATGTCCTCACATCTTGAAATCGCTAAGCACTACTCATCACACAGGTGGAAACATCAGGTCTGAACTATTTTGTAATAAAGTGATAGAAGATAACAAAAATCAGCTTTTTTAATTAGCATGAGGAGGAATGTAATGTTGTTAATGTTATGAGATCTTTTCGAGAACATACATTTCCTCTTTAAAACTGTGTATAGTTCTTAGCATGTCCAGCAATGAGGAAAGCTGTCACTGTTTATGTTGTGCCACCACTTCTCTCCCTATCTCTAAGTTGTCCAACAGCTGTTACTGCATTGGTAGAAAAAATTCTCTAAACACAAGGAAGAGACAAACTCATTTAATGAGTTACTGATTCCACTCCTCTTGTTGGAAACTACATGAAACAGAACAAGATTCTTTAGAACTACTTGTCGATGAGTCCAACTTGTGCCAGTGTACCTTTTTCTAATTCCATATCATCGAACACTGCCCCACTCAGCATAATTGCTGCTGAAATAATTGTCACGGCAATGTATCACAATTAATCCAACCTACTCCTGGGCGATTTCCCTCACTTGTTTTGCATAAATTTGAGTTAAGCAAAATTTATTTGTCCCATGTCAGGTCCCATTGTTGCTTTCAAATCTCACCATCACCTCGGACCTTCCTGGTCTTCTCCAGCTGTCCAAGGAAAACACACTTCTACAATTCTGGCCCAGTGAGGATCCCATATTCTAATTGTTTCAACACTGATCGCCACTCATTCAATTGAGAAATTGGTAAAATGGCTTATTATTGTCACACATACTGTGAAAAACTTTTTGCATGTCATCCATACAGATTATTTAAACACAACAGTGCATTGAGGTAGTACAAGGGAAAGCAATACCAGAATACAGAATAAAGTGTTACAGTTAGAGAGACAGTGCAATGCAGGCAGACAATAAGGTGCAAGGACATATTGAGGTAGATTGTGAGGTCAAGAGTCCATCTTATCATACTAGGGGACCGCTCAATAGTCTTATAACAGCGGGATTGAAGCTTTCCTTGAGCCTGGTGGTATGTACTTTCAGGTTTTTGTATCTTCTGCCCGATAGGAAGGGGGAGAAGAGAGATTGTCCGGGGTGAGTGGGATCTTTGATTATGTTGGCTGCTTTTCTGGGGCAGCAAGAAGGGTAGACAAGAGTCCTTGGAGGGGAGGCTGGTTTCCGTGATTTGCTGAGCTGTGTCCACAACTCCCTGCAGTTTCTTGTGGTCACGTGCAGAGCAGTTGTCATACCAAGCATGATGCATCCAGATAGGATGCTTTCTATGGTAAATCGATAAAAATTGGTGAGGGTCAAAGGGGACATGCCAAATTTCTTTAGCCTCCTGAGGAAGTAGAGGTACTGGTGCACTTTCTCCAGGACAGGCTATTGGTGATGTTCACTCCTAGGAACTTAAAGCTTCCAACCCTCTCGACCTCAGCTCTGTTGATGGAAACATGTGCACCACCCTCCCTTCCTGAAGTCAACGGTCAGTTCTTTTGTTTTGCTGACATTGAGGGAAAGGTTGTTGTCATGACACCATGTTACTAAGCTCACTATCTCCTTCCTGTACTCTGACTCATTGTTATTTGAAATTCAGCCCATCACAGTGGCGTCATCTACAAACTTGTACGTGGAGTTAGAGCAGAATCTGGCCACACAGTCAGAGTGTATAGGGAGTAGGAGGCTGACACAGCCTTGTGGGGCACCAGTGTTGAGGATAATCGTGGCGGAGGTGTTGTTGCCTGTCCTGACTAATTGCTGTCTGTTGGTCAGGAAGTCAAGGATCCAGTTGCAAAGAGAGGTGTTGAGTCCCAGGTCTAGGAGTTTGGTGATGAGTGGCTTGGAATTATAGTATTGAAGGCAAAGCTGTAGTCAATAAACTATAGTCTAAAGTGGGTGTTGTAAGGAAAGAGTTAAATTAGCCAAAAGTCATTACTGATTACTCCTTCATATGTGCAGTAGTGTGTAACACAAAATGGTGTCAGCTCGGACTATGGGAATGTTTTGAGAACTTATGGGAGTACAGATGCACATCCTTGAGATTAGATACTGGTGAATAATATTTTCTTCTTTACAGACCTGTTTTCTCTGTTTCCAAGTTAAGTGTTTAGGCCAAAGGTCGCGAGTGATAAGAAGGTACAAGTTGGTGCCACTAAGGAATGGAAAAGTACTGGGGTAAAAGTTATGTTAAGTTTTTGAGGGGTATAAAAGGGGGCACCTTCTTTGTGCAAACCTGGACCTTCTCTTAGGCTGGGTAGCTACTGGTGCTGAGACACAGACAGAAGGCTGCGTGAAAGGCTGTCGGACACCTGAGGTTCCCTCCAGCATTATCCGTTCATTGATTGGTTGATAAGTATTATTTTGCTTCCTTCTGTATTTTAAGTATTCTTCTTTCTTTCTGTATTTTATTCTTCATAATACTGTAATAAAGTAGTTTCTATAACCTTTAACACATGTAAAGTGCCTCCTTTGTTTGCAAATACCTCTTGCTGCTGAATCAGGAAAAAACAAGGAACAAATTTTTAAATATTTTTCTCACAGGTGTCTTTACTGACCAGATGCTCCAGAGATGAGTGTAGGGCCAAGGAGATGGCGTCTGCCATGGACCTGTTTCAGTGGTAGGCGAATTGTAGTGGGTTGAGGATGTCTGGGAGGCTGCCGTTGATGTGTGCCTCGACCAGCCCCTCAAAGCACTTCATGATGGTGGCTGTCAGAGCTACCAGGCGGCAGTCATTAAGGCACGTCACCTTATTTTTCTTAGGTACCGGGATGATTGTGGACCTGTTAAAGCAAATGGGACCTCATTGAAGTAGAGAGAGGTTATAACTCTGAGATTGCTGAGACACTGAGATCTGAAACTTCTCGTAACTTTTCTATGTATTTCCTCACTCACCTCCTTTAAGACGCTTCATAAAATTTAGGTTTCTGAGCATCTGCCCTGATATCACAATTTTTTTGTTTGATTACGCTCCTGTGAATAGTCTTGGGATGTCTGATTACACTCCTGTGAATCGTCCAGGATGCTGCATGACTATGAGTTTGTCTCGACCTCCAGACTTTCGTCCATTCTTCCTCGTTGCTTCATACTTCGATATTACGTGTAAAGTTTTGAAAGTACGAGACGAGTGCAATTTATAAAGTGTTAATAATATAAACATCCCAGACCTACCTAATCAGGGCCAGAAGATTACGCGGGTCTTCCACCATTGACGGTACGGTCTGTGTTATAATAATGGCGTCATAATAATTATTGATTAGGGTTGGGGTTGGCCTCTGATACCCCGCTGGTCGGGGTATCCTGTGTACGGGCCCCAAACCGATAGCACAGCTTAGATCTGTGGCGGGGTTTCAATGATTTATCTGTGGCTTCTTGGCGGGGTCGCCAACTAAAGCAACGACGAGGGCTCCGGGCGGCAGCGTGCGGGAGGCGGCGCGGGATCGGGCGCCAACCGGCGGCGGCGGCGGCGGCGGCGGCGGCGGCGGCGGGGGGGGGGGGCGGCCCGGGATCGAGCCGTTCGAAAGCCCAACGGTTCAAAACGGCGCGAAGGATTGAAGAGGACGGGAGTGTCGGTGCCATAGAGTGGAGACAGAGGGAGACCGGGCGGGGAATGAAAGGAGTTTGGGGAGAAAAAGGAGGGGGAGGTGGGGTTTGGATTGCAGAGGGTGCTGGTGAGGGGATGAGGAACCTGTGAGGTTCATTAGTGGCTGCAGTGGGGGGGAAAGAGGGAGCGTGTGTGGAGGGGAAGGTCGAAACACGAAGGAAGGGCATGTTTGGGAGTGCTGTGGGGATAAGGAGGGGAAAATGTTCTTTGAGGAGAAGGTGAGATGTAGGGCGTAGAAAATGGCGGGAGCAAGGACCCTTGGATGGGTGAAGGAGGAGGATGAGTCTGTCAGAATAGGGAGGTGGAGAAGTGAGACAAAATCTGTTGGAAACATAGAACTGAAGATGAATGGAAGCAATTCACAAGCAGAAAGGATAGTTGAGCTGTCAGTGAAGAGGCAGCTAACTATACATGAGGTAGGAATGTGAAAGCATTGTGCTGATCCGTGAAAACCTCAGACTAGTGACAATTCATGCTGATACTCAGAGCTTCACTTAGAGTGTTGTAATGCACACTGATGAGGCAGCCACTTCCCCAAGCCCTGGCTTTATGTTACCCAGCAATAATATAAAACGTTGGGAAGACTGAAACCATCATATGCTCTGAATGTATCTACTTTCTCAACTATCGTTTAAAGCTGCTGAAAGCCTTGCACATACATTCTTCTTTTTCTGGGTCATCCAACCAATTACCATCCAGGCTGGACTCCTCCACAGTTAAAATCAGCTCATAAGTCAGTCATGAAATAGGGCAAAAGTAAACCATATGCTATCTTAAGCCTCTCTTCCATTCAATAAGATCATGATGATAATAATAAAAACTGTAGATGCTAGGAATCAGAAATAAAAATAGGAAATACTGGAAAGGCAGCATTAGTGGAAAGATAATCAAGAGTTAACATTCCAAGTTGATGATTCTTGGCCCCAGTTCCATTTTCCTATATCTTTCTCCATAACCCTTGACTTCCCCTGTAGACTGGAAGTCTGACCACAATTGTCTCAAATGTATTCAGTCTCCATGGGTCTCTAGGGTAGAGAATCCCAAATATTCTCAGCCCTCTTCAAGAAGAAATATATCCTCTCCTCTGTGTTAAATTGATGATCCCTTATTCTGAAACTGTGCCCCCTGGTTCTAGATTCCCTCCAAACAGGAAACATTTTCTCACCACCTACCCTGTCAACCCCCTTGTCACCTTATATATTTCATTAAGACCACTCTCATTTTGCTAAACTCCAGTGAGTAAAGATTGAACTTTTTCAACCTTCCCACATAAAACAGACCCATAGTGCCAGGAATCAATCAAGTGCCTCAAATGTAAGTATATTCTTCCATAATTAAGGAGACCAACACCCTTTAGAGTTGAAGCAAGACTTTCCTATTTTTATTCTCCATTTCCTTTGCAATAAAGGCTACGATTCCATTTGCCTCCCAGTTACTTGGGTGTACATGCATGCTAATTTATTTGTGTTTCACATATGAGGATACCTCTATACAACAGCATTCTGTAGTCTTCATTTTATCAGTCTTCTGGTTTTCTCTACACCAATATTATAGCAGTGGTTTCATATGTTTAAACTGTACTTTTTTACCCTCCTTTCCTTCTTTAAGAACGACCAAAAGTCTATTTTTTTGGGAAGATGTTTGGTCACCACATTTTTTTAAAACATGTTCTCCAATTTTGTTTAATTGTGGTTTTGTGAACACCCTTAGGATGTTTCTCTTGTAACTTTGATGGAAATACTGTAGAACTCTTGTTTAGTTTCCAAGCTCTTCCCTGGAGTTAAGATAATCAGGAGAATCTTTCGGGAATTCATTGTTTGTCTTTATTGTTAAAATATAAAAACAAGTAAGAGTTTGTATGATTCATATGAACAATTCTTTTTCTTAAATATGTAATGTCTGATGACAGCTATGTTGTATCAATAATGCCTCTTGATTAAAAAGGATTCAGCTCTTTTAAACAGTGGTTAGATAACTTATGAATCTGATATACCTGTTGTGAGCAATCATCCCTCTTTACTAAGGTTCTAAGTGGTCACTTGCCCTTCCAATTGACTGATTGTGGAAGCTTGCAGAGGTTAATTTCTGTTAAGAGCACATGTCTGAGCTTTAATACTTATTGCTTTTAAATGATAAACTTTAGATTTTTGGTAGATAAGTACAAGATTTTTTTTCAGAGTAACATCTTCACATTTAAGCAGGATCAGCTCAGGGTACAAAGTGAAGGGACTAAAAAGCCTGCTCAGAATCAAAACTTGAAACTGATATTGAAATATGAAAGAACCCCATCAATGCTCACATTTTGATTTAAAGAAACTAACCTGCTTAATGTTTGTGATCTAGTGCATCCTCATTTCCATCTGTTTGCAGTTTTGTTGTTAAGACATCCTATTTGTATGGAATGAGTGGAAAACTGCAGAGAAATAATTTAGAAAAAAAAATGTAAATTTTCAAACAGTCATCACATGAATTTATGGTTTTCCTGGTAGAATAATTAATAAATTCACTTGTGAGTATGAAACTGAGCTTTTCAGACCAGTGTTCTAAGGCTCAATACTTGTTTTCTGAGAAGAGTTAACTAATCTTACCCTAGATGAAATACAATTATTGTTTTCACTTCCTATCATCTTACTGTCTTTCCATGGCTCTGTATGTTACTTAATTTCAAATATTTATTGAGTTTTGTTCCAAAAAGATGAAGTACCTCTCCTTCAATCACTCTCCATGATAAAGTATTTTATGCACCAGGAAATCTTTAGTGTAAAAGATTCTTTTATCTTTACCTCATTCTTTTACCAATTCCCCAACCATAGAATATTGTCTTTTTCTGTCCTCTGTCCTTAATAAATTTAAAATGTTTATTAAGTGTAATATTAGTCAAAATCCCAATGAATCAATACTGTTTGCTAACAATTGCTTCTAGTTTAGTTTTTCACTAGGCTCCTCAAGTTTTTAGAATCCTTGTAAAAATTAATTTTGGTGACTATATTTTTTAAAATTGTGTTTAATTGTTGCTGTCAAAGACCCCTGCTCTTTAAAAAAATCAGATGGCAAACCTAGTATCACAAGTGGAGGCACAAGAGACTGCAGTTGTACCAGAAGTCATCTGAAGTCCAGTGAAATAGATCCCAGGGAGATCCAACCATATTCAGAAGAAAAGGCAGGGGAAAAAAAAATTCACGATTGATACAGACTCAATCATATTGACCAAGGAATTCAGGACATTCTGATCAGCGGTTTTAATATGTCTTGGAATTGGAGATAGAAAGATTTAAATTTGAAATGGGCACGTTATTCCAGTAAAATCTACATGCTACTCACAATAAATAAGATTTCTACAGTTAAAGCAGATTTATTTATGACTACTTTTATGCAGTAGATACTTCATTTGGAAACAAACCTCTTAGCCATCTGATGTAAAGGAATAATTTGAAAGAAAGCTAAATTGTATCAGTAATGACTCTGGATTAAATAGGATTTAGCTCATTTAAGCCCTAGGAGGTCTATATCTATCTGTTTTTATTTAAAATATTTATTTGTTTCAGTAGTGCATGGAAAACCTGCTTTGAGTCAGACTTTACACTTCTGCGGTAATTCCTATAACACAGAACAGTACAGCACAGGAACAGGCCCTTTGGGTCGTGATGTGAAATTAATCCCCTCTGCCTGCATGTGATCCATATCCCTCCATTCCCTGCATATTCATGTGTCTAACAGCCTCTTAAACACCACTATCATATCTGCTTGCACCCCTGGCAGCGCATTCCAGGCACTTACCACTCCCTGTGTAAAAAAAAAACTTGCTCTGCACACTCCCTTTAAACTTTTCCCTGCTCACCTTAAAGCTATGTCCTCCAGTATTCAACATTTTTACTCTGGGAGAAAGATTCTGGCTGTCTACTCCATCTATGCCTCTCATAATATAAATTTCTATCAGATTTCCCCTCAGCCTCTGATGCTTCAGAGAAAACAATTCAAGTTTGTCCGACTTCTCATAGCTAATATCCTCTAATCCAGGCAGCATCCTGGTTTACCTCTTCTGCACCCTCTCCAAAGGCTCCACACCATTCCTGTAATGGAGTGATCAGAACTGCATACAAAACTCCAAGTGCTGCCTAACCAAAGCTTTATACAACTGCATCATTACTTCCTGACTCTTATACTGTATGCCCCTAGATATGAAGGCAAGCATGACATATGCCTTCTTTACCACACTATCTACCTGCACTGCCACTTTCAGGGAGGTATGGACTTGGATGCCAAGATCCCTCTGTACATTAATGCTGTTAAGTGTCCTGCTATTAGCTGTATACTTTCTCCTTACATTTGACCTCCCAAAGTGCAACTCCTCACATTTGCCCAGTTTAAATTCCATCTGCCAGTTCTCTGCCCATAACTGATCTATATCCTGCTGTATCCTTTGACAACCTTCTTCACTGTCCACAACTCCACCAATTTTTGTGTTGTCTGCAAACTTACTCACCAACCCATGTACATTTTCATCCAAGTCATTTATATATATCACAAACAACAATGGTCCCAGCACCGATCCCCATGGAACACCACTGGTCATGGACCTCCAGCCAGAACAACATCCTTTCACCACTACCCTCTGTCTCCTATGGGCAAGCCAATTCTGAATCCAAATGACCAATTCATTGTGGATCCTGTGCATCCTAATCTTCCTGATCAACCTACTGTGAGGGACCTTGTCAAATGCCTTACTAAAATTGATGTAATAACCTTAAGTTATGTTATTTTGTTTACTGGATTTTGGTAAGAAGTGCCTAATAAGATTTATCGTAATCCTAGCACATTCAAGTTTTACTGTAACAGAGCTTTGATTAGTGGTGCCCTGGTATTGAAACATCAAATGTGTTGGGATATCATGCTGTCTGCTAGACTTTAATGACTATGTACAATTTCACATGTATTTGAATGTTTTCACTATACTTGAGGGATGTGCTGAGATTTCAAAATTTTGCTTTTTCTCAATGGCCATCCATATTTTCAGACTGCAGTATTCAAGGGTATACATGCTATTTTTGTAAATTTACCTGAATTTTGCACATGGCAAGTGTAGCAAGTTTCCTTATTTAGTTAAGCGTAAATTCTGGATGACCAATCTTATGAACAAATAAAATTTAACTGACTTGCAGATAAATGTAGGTGTTACAGGGATTAATATTTTCAACCTTCTACTGCACTCAGCCACCCATGGTAATCCCACATACACACCTTACCTTCTACAGCACCCGTAAGATAACCCATGCTGAAGGCCTTCACTCTGCAGACCTGTAAAGTGGAGCATGCCACAGGTGGTAATCAGGGCTCGGGCAGTGGAATCTAACACTCTGCTGTGAGGGCACCCTTCCCTACTCATGGCCTTTTGACAATTTACGGTTGCCAAAGGCTTCTTTCGCTCCTTTAAATGTCTCCAATACTCAAAAACATTGTAAATAGTTGAAATGGATTAAAATAATAAAAAGGTTAAAAAAACTGTGTTTAAAACATATTATGCTATTGTCAATTAAGAACATAAATATACATGAAATAAAGAAAAATAAAAAAAGACTTAACCAAACATACCTTTTGATTGAGTGGGGTTGTTGCTTGTATACTAGCAATAGTTGGGGTAAAGCTTGGGTCAATGCAGAGTGCATCCAGCCCATCAACTCAGTACATTCCAAAGCCGTCACTGGACTCAGTGGTGGTCCAGTGGCAAATAGGAGGTCAGATGTGCAGTACACAGACATGGAAGTAGCAAGTACACTGAACAGCAGAAGGTAGATGGACTGGGATTCCCAGTGGTACCATACCCCACAATGAAGCATGATCCAACCTATTCCCAGCTATTATAGTGGAACTGTTAATTAGCTTTCATACTTTAAATATTTCTAAATAGATAATTCTATGCATTTGGAAATCTGCAGCCTGAGAGGTATCTTATCAGCGGGTGTTACACCTTGCTTCCAGATATGTGAAGTCAACTAATTATATAAGGGTTCTGTTTCCATTCTCTTTGTCCTTTCAAAGAGTCTGCTCCACAATGAGTAGTTCCCGTCCTACAGTAATACTCATTAACTTTGTGCAATTGTAAGAACAACATAGTTGTTTTTCTCCAAATTAGTTGATAGCCATAAAAGAAATAAAAATTTAAAATAAATACATATTTATATGCTCTTACATTTTCATGGATTTCTAAAGGACTGGTCATACGAAAGAACATCTTGAATGCTTCAAATATATATTTCCATTAGTACCCACATTTGAAGGATCTACCTCAGACTATATTTAGGATTTTCTGTCTGTGTACTGCAGTTCTGAAAAACTATAAGCAGACAGATGAACCCACTCCCACTGGTAAATGGGCCCATTAGCATATAACAGTTCTATCTACATGAAAATGTAAGAGTAATTGGAGGCAATCATGTGTATTGCCTAATGATGAACAGATTCTCCATTCAGTACCATATGGTCAGACTATGAGACCATGGACCGTGTTATTATTCTTTAAAAATTGCATTTATTTTCATCAAATTTTGAATCCAAATATGAATTGTTGGTGCCTGCTGTTGACCTCTAAGGTAGAAGCTGAAATATAAACTTCTAAAAGAAATTAAATACTTTTTTTAAACTTGGAATTTTTGAAATGATCATCTCAGGAAATGACAATGTACCCCTGTAAGATTAAATTTTATAGAGCCTGTGAAGTGGGTTAATAACCATTAAGGCTTGAAATTCTATTAAAATTCAGTTGCATCGCAGGAAACAAATTACAACATCAAGGTTTTTATAACTACAGAGGCACAGCAATAAGTGCTGCTAGCTCACAGACCCACAGGCCCAGGTTGTTTCCTGACTTCCTGTCTTCTCTGTGTGGAGCTTGTGTGTTTTCCCTGTCACCATGTGGGCTTCTCCTGGGTGTTCCAGTTTCACCCCACATCCCAAATATTTTGCAGGTATGTTAATTGCCCAGAGTAAATTACCCCTTAGTGTAGATAAGTAGCAAAAGAACTAAAAGGTGGTTGATGGTCACATGTGAGAGAAACTCACAATTGAATGTCTTGATCTTAATGGGATTTCTACAAAACAGCATTGGATGACTGTAAATGCCATCTAAATATCATTAAAAAGAAAAATGACAATTTTTAGACCCTTTCTTGACAATTTATCAATTTCTATAGATTATGATGGGGAAGGTTTTGAAATAGCACTCAATGTAGAAAAACAGGAACTTTTCTGACAACGACTTCTGGATTTGCATGCTTATCCATACATTTGTAAAATCTAGAAATTGCTGTTGGTTTTCTCCAGTCTAATGATAAGCACTGATGGTCTCAATTACTATCGAATATAGCATATATGCCAATTTAAGGAATTATTTGAGCAAGCCAAAAAGCTAGTGTAGGATAACTTATATACACCAACATATATATCAATAAGTTTTCCTGAAGGTCATGATATCAGCTTGGGCATGTTGTCCTGGGCCTGCTACTGACCTTGCAACTTCAACTGCAGGTCTGGTCTCTTCCATGTGTTGGATGTTATGCATTGCCACTCTCAGACTGATCTCTCCCGTGTTCATGACTGACCCCTCCACGCTTGCTGCCAGAACACATCTACCATGCTGTTGGACTGCCAAATCCACTTCTGATGTTTGAATTTCAGGCCAATGCTATTAGGTCTTGCCTTCACTCTATTACCACAGTGGTTAAGACCAATGGTACTTGCTTACTCTGCTGGCATCCACAGATTACAGCCAAAGGCATAAATTTCAAGCTTTGTTTTAAAAGATGTTCAAACCTTGCAATCCGGACCAGCAAATTTTCACACATCGTACACTGTTACAAAGGGAGCAGCCCTCAGAAAATGATTTGTGAAAGGATTCTGGAATTCTTCCAAGAAAAGTGTTTTCCTAAACTGAAGTCTCCAGTAATGGCAAGTATAACTTATAAACTTTATTTCATGGTATTTCTCATTGAAAATTTCAGACCATAGCAATCTGCATCATAGGTGAAAGTTTTACCACTGAGTCAAGTTGACATTGGGTGAGACAGTGAGATTCAGTGAGACAGCACAAAAGGCTCCTATCTGCTATTTCACTGAACCACAATTCTGCAAGAGATATAGTGCCAACAATCATAAGTACCAAGTATTTTGTGGTCAGATTGTGTTTTCAAGAAAGAGATCAACAACATTGCATGCTTATAAATAGCTCAATGACAATCTATAACATGACTCACCAAGAACCCACAGAATTAGACAAGGAGTACTTTATTAAAAGGAAGAACAAGCTACTGGTGACAAAATAGCACTATGTGGTGTCAGTAAGTAGCTTAAGTGTGTTCCATTAACTTCAGGTATGGATTTGCTTAGAGCACCGACTTGTTTTTAAGAAACTTAACACTGATCACTGTTAGAGAAAGAAACTGTATGGTGAAGGCTTAAAGGGGCTGATTTGGATTCATCTGCTACATCAGGATACTAACAGCTATGTGACTCTTTACTAAACAGATATAATCCATAGAGATAGCTCAAGGTAGATGCATATCTAAGTATCCAGAAACACCAATCTTGCTTTAGTTCCATTGTTGTAGATGGGCTCAACAAATAGTATCTGTTGTATGAATTAGCAATTGTATTTGAAGGAACAGGAAAGCTAGAGGGAAAATACCACTGAGAGCTAAATAAAAGTGAGCAACCAATAGTAAATTCTCCGAAAAGTATCCCAATAGCTGTCAAAGAAAAACTGAAATTTAAGCTTGAAACTCTGATGGGAACAGAGGTATCCATGCCAGTAGGTACTCCTATCCCTTGAGTATCAAGCTTAATTTGTGTTGGTAAGCCAAACAAACAGGAAATCTATTTGGTTCCACATTGTCTGAATCAGGTGCTGAAGAAGAATCTTCATTGGATGAAGACACTTAAAGATCCCTAGCCAGATCTGAGCAGAGCAAAAATCTTCAGTCTGCAGGATATCAAGAATGGCCATGTGGTGAGGTTTCTAACAACTTTTTAGGAGCTATTAGTGGCTGCAGATGCAGTTGGGGAGCAGCATTGTATCTGTATAATTTAAGCAATGGTTGGATCAGGTTCTTGGAAGACTTGCTGGCATGAGGACCATAGTGAATGAAGAAGAAGTGACTTATGCAGAGACAGAAATAGACCATGGCAGAAAGATGAGAGCCTTAATTATTAAATGCAGAAAAGCAGTTGAAGTGCAACATGCATAACTAGATTTCAGATTGAAAGAGGTTACCTTCATGGGTTGTGTAGTCACTACGGAGGGGCTTAAACTGGATCCAACAAAGGTAAAGGCAGTGATGGAAGTATCAACCCCAGCAGATGTTGCTAGGATCCAATGTTTCCCCTGATCTGTCAACAATTTAAGTAAATACCTGTCCCTTTTGAGTGAGGTGTGTGAACCACTGAGAAATCCAAAGTAGCAAATCCAAAATCCAAAGACCTGGTTGTTCATGACTGTTGTCAAAAACTACCTGTGACAATTAATTATTTCTCCAACTTCCTGAAGTGTCACCACTGAGACACCCGACATGGAAAGATGTTGAATGGGATTCGATGGATATCCATGAATATGTTGTCCTCATGAAGCAAAAAATGGTCACAGCAGAGTCAAACCTACAAAAATGTAAAGTACTGGCATTACAAATGGGTACCTCATAAGATCCTTGGAGCAGCTATCATGCAAGATACATAGCTGAGGTGTAGTATTTGAAAGTGGAGCTCTGACGGATGCTGAGACACCTACACCTATAGCTATGACATTGGGCTTGACAGGTGCCAGTAGCACATATGTGGCAGACATGTACATATGTACCTGATCACAAACCTCCTACTGATGGTGATGAAGAATGACCATCAAAAATACCATAATGGCTGATTCTGTGTTTACATACAATACACAGATTTTCCACCATTCAGGGAGTAGGGTGTACACTGGAGACACATTGAATCATGTGAATTTTCCTGCAGGAGAGAAAGATTGCAGACACAGAACAAGTGAATATGCTTAAGGATCTGCCATTGTGAAGCCATTGATAAGAAGTACATAGCAAGGTACATCACTTGACACAGCTACAAGAATTGCATGTAGTTACTATGAAAGAATATCAGAGAAGTCGCAGGGCTCAGTGACATGCCCCTTTCACGTTTGAGATAGGCTCAGCACTTCTGGGAGCTTGCTTTTCAGAGGTGAAAGAGTATTAATGCCAAAATCTATGGGGAAAGAAATGCTAGACTAAATACAAGCCCCACATCTGGAAAGGAATGGGTGTGAAAGGAGAGTTTATGAATCACTGTATTGGCCAGGAATTAAGGTAGAAGTGAAAGACTTTACACAAAATTGTGACGGGTACAGATTTATGTAAGCAAAACAACAGAAGAAGCCTGTGCTAGAACATGAAGTGGTAGTTAGACCTAGACATGCATAGCAGCAGATCACTTCAGGATTGATGCCAAGAGCTACCTGTGACAATAGATTATTTTTCCAACTTCCTGAAAATGGACTGCCTCAATTCAACTACATCTTCCATGACCATTCGTAAGGTAAAGTCTCAGTTTACCAGATATGGTATTCCATGTGAGCTTGAGACAATGATCTACAACTTGCTGTAGATGAGCTGGCCAAGTTTGTGACTATATTGTAATTGAATCATTACAACAACCTCACCACACTCCAAAAGACGCACAATTCTGTAAAAACAGCTGTTGCTTCTGAGAAAGCCAAAAGAAGCACATACGGATCGTACCTCTGCTCTTGGTATCCACCAGTGTCAGGATTCACTTCTAGTTCAGTCCAGAAACTGAAGAATCACTGAACCAGAACAACGCTCCAGCAGATGTAAGATGGATGAAGCCTATAATTTCAAGTGGAATAAGCATACAGAGAAGAGAGAGACAGAAATGCTAGATTTCTATTATAACCGGATGGCTGAGTAGATGCCATTCCTGAAACTGTGTGATGTGGTAGGAATCTAATCAGAATGGCAACAAGCAAGATGGTAGAAAGCCTCAGTCATTAGACTGTTGCTACAAACTAAATTGTAGAAGATGGGCGGCACGGTGGTGTAGCAGTTAGTGTAACGCTATTACAGCGCCAGCGACTCAGGTTCAATTCCAGTCACTGTCTGTAAGGAGTTTGTACATTCTCCCCGTGTCTGCGTGGGTTTCCTCCGGGTTCTCCGTTTTCCTCCCACGTTCCAAAGACGTACGGGTTAGGAGCTGTGGGAATGCTATGTTGGTGCCAGAAGAGTAGCAACACTTGCGGGCTGCCCCCAGCACATTCTCAGTAAAGCAAAAAGACGCATTTCACTGTGTGTTTCGATGTACATGTGACTAATGAATAAATATGAAGACAGGAGAGCTGTTACGTAGCACAGGATTAGGCATCATCTGAAAAAGGTTGAGGAGAATGAAGCCAGTACTAGAAGATGCATGGTAACCCCTGCTGTGGAACAAGAGAACCTTAACTCAACAAGCCAAGATAAACATCAATCATTGATGGCAGAGTTGGGAGAACTATTCGTCAACCAAATCATCTTGAGAAATTTGTACTGGAGAAGATATGTTGTTAGATGTATAGAAATTTCATACAGAAAGCACAGTAATTTATTCTGAGAAATATTTTACATTGCAAAGAGACTATTGTCCGTAAATTTATTTAGGTTCATTGGAATAATATTAATATAGATTCTCCATTGTACACCATGTTGAAATCGGAAGACTTGCAGTAGGATTTAAGGGATGCATTGCCATCTGGTGCCATCTCATGGTAGTGCAGCAATTGCAAGTATCAAACATTTTGAGATCAGAGGTCAGAGTGCAATCTTGTAAGCAGCTCAAAGACACCATATAACGTGACTCACAAAGAAGCCACAGAATGTATCAAAGAGTACTGTATTATTGGTGACAGCATTGCACAACAAATATTAGGCCATTGTATAAAGTTACAGGCGCATTCTAGCTTCTCCCAGCACCACTTTCCCAATTCATCCCTGTAATCTGCATTTGTCATTTTAAAAAATATTTTAATAATATCAAGCATTATTAATTGTTAGCACTTGGCCCTTTTGAGTTAGTAAGTGTGGGTTCAAGTCTTACACCAGAGTGCAAAATTTGAATTCAAATTAATTAGAACTTCAATGTAATCTCACTTGAGTACTTAAGGAGTGCTGTTCTGTCAGAGATCTGTCTTTCAGAAGAGGTGTTAAGTCAAAATCCATCTTCTCTATATCAGATTGCTGTAAAAGAACTCATGACATCATTGGGAAGAACAGGCCAATAATTATTCTTTAATCAACATCATTAAAATAGATAATCAGGTCATTTCTTTCATTGGTATGTTTGGGATTTTCCTGTACAAAACTTGGCTACCACATTTCCTATGTTTCAACAAGGACTACCCTTCAAACACTATTTACATGACTATGAAGCACTCTGGGAAGTCCCACGGTGTAAGAGGTACTGTCTTTCTTCAATATTTAATGCTGTAGTGATGTATAGGCTCAACTGTATCATGAAACTGTACTCCAAAGTCTCCCTGCTGATCTCAATAACAACCTGTATTTAATGTAAAAGACTTCTCAAGTGCTTCACAAGAGCATTATAAAACAATGCCGAGCCCCATATTAGAAGACACTAAAACAGTAATCAAAAGTTTGGTCAAACAGGTTAGCTTCAAGGAGCGTCTTAATAGAGGAAAGAATGTAAGGGAAGAGGTTTAAGGAGAGAATTGCAAAATATTGGAGCTTGCTGGAGTGATTAAGATCGCCTGACTCTGCCGTATTTCAGATTATCTGCTGCTGAAATTCTCATCCATGCCTCTGATATCTCCAGACTTGACTATTCCAACACACTCCTTGCTAACCTCCTACATTCTACTCCCCATAAGGATGAGGTAACCCAAAACTTCTGCCTGTGTTTGAGCAATCCTATTTATTGATCACCCCTGTGATTCCTAACCTGGCAAAGCAGGACTCTAGGTTTAAAATTCACATCCTTGTTTTCAAATCCCTTCATCACCCTTCCAATTTCTATATTAATCTCCATCTTTACAACCCTCCAAGATATCTGCACTCCTCCTGTTCTGCACCTTTGTGCATCTCTAATTCTAATTGTTTCAGATTCTAATTTTAATTGTGCCTTCAGCTATCAAGGTCCTAAGCTCTGAAATATCCACCCAAAACACAGATGTCTTTCTTTCCTCCTCCAAAGTAATCCTTAAAATCCTATCCTTTGACAAATCCTTCAGTTACCTGTCCGAATATCTTATGTGCTTCGGTTTCAGATTTTAATTTTTGTTTGATCTCATTCCTGTGAAGCACCTTTTGAGTTTTGTATATCAGTAATTGTTATAACTGTGGGTGCTCAAAAAGCCAGAAGTAGGGGCACACAGATACATCACTTGGAAGTAGGGCTGGAGGAGACCACAGATTACAGTAGGACACAAACATGAAGGGATCTAATATGTAAGATGATACTACTTAACGGTGTGCAAGCCGCCTTCCCATCATTTACTCGTATCGTTAGATTAGATGGGACTTATTCTGACTGGAGGTCCGTGATTAGTGGTGTTCCGCAGGCATCCATACCTCTGCTATTTATGATATATGTAAATGACTTGGATGAAAATGTGGATGGGTGGGTTTGTAAGTTCACAGCCGATACAAAGATTGGTGGCCTTGTGGATAGTGTAGAAAATTGCCAAAGGATACAGTGGGATATAGATCAGTTGCAGATATGGGTGGAGAAATGTCATCCACTGAAGACTGAGCTGAAGAAGGATTTATTCTTTCAAGGGATTGAAAATCTGTTCTCTATTGCAGAGAGATGTGGAGGCTGAATTATTAAGTATGTTTGAGATAGACAAATTTTTGCTAAGTAGACAAATCAGTGGTTATAGGATCAGGTAGGAAAGTGGCGTTGAGAGCAATGGCTCCATTTTCTTTCATGTGTTCTCACCTGGAGGAGTGCAGCCCCAACAACAGTCAAGAAGCTCAATGCCATCCAGGACAAAAGTGTCTGGGCTTTTACTTTTTTGACCAGCTTGTCATGTGAGAATTTATCAAAAATTTAGCTGAAATTCACGCTGATTACATCAAACACGCTGTCCTTATTGGTCCTTCTTGTTATCTTGTCAAAACATTCAATGAAGTTAATCAGGTAGATCCTTCCTTAACAAATCCATGCTGATTGCGCTTGATTAATCTCCATCTTTCCAAATGAATGGTCCCTTGGAATGGATTCCAAATACTCCTTTTTCCTTCTTTAAATGATGGTAGTCCTCCCATCCTCTGATACCCCATTCCTGTAGCTCAGGATGATTGAAAAATAATGAAAGGAGCCTCAACTTTTTCCTTCCTTGTTTCATTTAAAAACGTGGGATATATTTCATCTGGGCTTGGTAACTTCACTTTCAAAGATTCTAAACCCTTAATACATTTTTTCTATGTTTATCTTTATCCAATCTAATATTTCACAGTCATTCTCCTTTTATCTACAACATCAACGTCATCCTCCTCTTTTGGAAAGACAATCAGAAACCAATTATTAAGAACCTTACTCACATCTTTCACCTCCATACGCAGGATGCTTTTTTGCTCCCTAATAGGCCCACTGTTTACTTGGTTATTCTTTTGCTCTTTATGTATTTATAAAACAATTTAGGATTGTGATTTGGACTTTGGTCACAATCTTTGGTCACACCTTGGACTAGGTGCTTTGTGACTGGAAGGTTATTACCAGTGGGGTTCCACTCAGCCCTTTGCTGTTTGTAATAAATGCTAATAATTTAGATTTACATGCATGGGACATGATAAAGAAGTTTACCTATGATACAAAAATCGGTCATGTGGTTGACAGTGACGAGGAAAGCTGTAGCCTGTGGGAAGATATAAATGATCTGGTCAATTGGCCAGAAGAGTGACAAATGGAATTTCACACTTCTGTGCTATAAATTTCAGCTCTGTCCACTCCATCAGATATCTATGCCCCCTTTTCTCCATTCCCTGTTCATCATCATCTGTGACATGGAATTTTACCCTGCATGTCCTTGTCTGAGTAATTTATATCAAAAATCTCTGGCATTAACCCCTGGAGAATCCCAATGTCCATCTCCCTATGTCCGGAAAGCAATCATTTTTTCAAGATTCTTCGCTTCCCAACATTAATCCAGTTTCATATCCATGTTGCCACTTTCCCTTTAATTCCATCAGCTTCCATTTCACAAACTAATCTTTTGTAGAGTACCATTATATATGTATTATCTAGTACATCATCTTCATCAGTACTTTAGTTATCTCATCAAAAACTCAATCAGGTCATCAAACGCAACTTATCTTTTAACAAATTCATGCTGACTCTCCTTTATTCAGACTTCCCAAGTAACTATTATTTTCTCTCTTGATTCTTGCTTCTACAAGATTCCTTAGCACCAAGGTTAAACTCACCACCCCCGGTTGCTCAATTAGCCATTGCTTCCCTTCTTAACTAAATGGAGGACTGGAAGATTATACAAGCCTTTCTGCAATCTTTAACTTTATCTCCCTCAGCAATCTAGCAGGCATCCCATGCAGACTGGTGAATTATTTATTTAATCACTACCAGCCTGTTTAGTACCTCTTTCTTATAAATGTTTACCCCATCCATTCCCTCTATTATCTTGTGTCCTCTTTCTTGGTCAGTATAGTTATGAAGTATCCATTGAATATTTCAGCCACCTCTCCTCTATCCATTTACAGTTACGTGCTCAGTGAAGACTTGTAGGTATTCTTTTATGTTAGGTACATATCTTTTGTCTTATTGTCCCTTTACCCTTCTTATTCTCTATTCTCACATCCTCTCTGAGCTTTTGACATTCAACCTGATTCTTACTTTTACTATCAACCTGACATGACCATATACCCTCTTTCTTCTTCTTTGTACTGCCTTTCTCTTTCATCATATATGGGGCTCTGGCTTGAGTTGCCCTGATTTTCCCAGCTTGTGTATATATTCTGTGATGTACCTAAACCATATTGTCTTTAAAAGCCATCTACAGGCTGTCCCTGGTTTATGAACACCTGACTTATGGACACCCATACATAAGAACAAGCTCCCATAAACTCACAATTCCAAGGTACGTACATACATTCTTTCCCATGAACAGCAGAACCAGTTTCTTTTGCACACAGGGTGAATGAGAACACCTGATGGCAACACAACTTGTGCTCCCACATGGACACCAGGAATCTTTGGAGCATCAAATTGGATAGCAATATTTGTGATTCTCTATAATCACTGTACTGTATAATTCTCACAGTATTTTGCCATTACCATGCCTCCAAAAAAGCCAAAAAGGTACATGTGATCAACTTCAGCTTGAGATTAATGAGGATGATGTCATCGACTTGCTTGAATCTCATGCTGAAGAACTAAGCAATGAAGACCTCATGAAACCGGAAAAGAAGCTGTTAGAAGAGGGAAAAAACAAGAAGTTGAAACCCCAGAACCTGAAAAGAGAATCACTACAAAAGATTGGCAGCAGCTTTGAAGAAATTTGAAGGTTTGGCAATGCTAGAAGAGCAAGACCCTAACTTAGCAAGATACACCAAGGCTTATAGGGGTGTCAACAAGAGTATTTGATGCTACAAAGACGTCTTAGAAGAAAAGAAAAAACAAAAGTTCAATCTTGGCATGATATGTTTTTTTAAAAGGTTTGAAAGGAAATCAGAACCAGTTGCCTCCACTTCAGCAGCATCTCTAGAACCAGTTGCATCTACCTCAGTACTGTAGAGATGGTTACCATACTGAGTGGTTTTGTGTATGTATGGACATATTCCATCTTACGGACTAAATTGACTTAGGAATGTCTGTAAAAATGGAACCCATTCGTAAACCAGGGATGGCCGGTATTGGTCTATTACAGTTTTGCCTGCTCATCTTTGATTTTGATTAAACAAAGCCAAATCCTTTCTCATCACTGAGAGTTGGCCTTCCTCACTCACCATGTTGGCATCGTCAACTTTCTGGAGTCACCATTGACCAGAAACTCAGCTGTACCAGTTACATATGTGTTATACCTATGAGAGCATATCAGAAACTGGGTATCCTGTGGCGAGTGACCCCAACCTCCTCCCTGCCATTGCTATCCCCACCCCCAAGGCCTTTCCACCATCTACAAGATACCAGTTAGGAGCATTAACACCTATTCACATTCCTGGATGATTGCAGCATCAACAGCCCTCAAGAAACTTGACATCATCCGGTACAGCAATCTGCTCAATTGGTACCCCATCCACCCTACTAATTATTAACTTCCTCCACTGCCAAAT
This sequence comes from Pristis pectinata, assembly GCF_009764475.1. NCBI lineage: Eukaryota > Metazoa > Chordata > Chondrichthyes > Rhinopristiformes > Pristidae > Pristis > Pristis pectinata. The sequence continues at coordinate 4,373,166 of NC_067420.1, read as the reverse complement.
CATTTCTTCCACTGTAATATGTACAATTTACAAAATGCATTGCAGTTACTCACCCAAGCTACTTCACTAGTACTTCCCAAACTGACAACCGTGGTTGCCAAAATGAGCAAGGCAGCAGGCTCATGGGAACACCACCACCTGCAGATTCCCCTCCATTTTACAGAATGTCCGGACTCAGAAGTAGACTAAAATCCGAAAGTCATGTCCTGACTTGCTAGTCCTTCATTGTCAGTTAGGAACATTCTACCCAAATGCACTGCAAGAGTACCTTCATAGCAATTCAAGAAGACCATTCACCATGCCTTCTCAAGGGCAATTAGGGATGGGCAAAATTATTTTTCTATAGATAGCACACCCTACAGATACAGTGCACCAGTGGTGAAGGGGATGAATATTTAGGGTGGAGGATGGTGTACCAACTAAGCAGGGTGTTTTGTTCTGTTGGCTGCTCCTACTTCTGTATCTTATGCTCTAATAGTTCATTAGACTGTCTTCTTGGAGACAATCATTGCCTAGAACTTTTGGAGCACAAATGTCAATGTGAGTTACCAGCCTATGCTGAATATTGTCTTGATTTTGCTGCAGGCAGGCATGGATATTCACTTGTTGAGGAGTTGCATATAGAATCGACCATTCTTCAAATATCAGTGAAAGTCCCGACTTCTAATTTTATGATGGAAGCAAGGTCATTGATGAACCTGAAGATGATTGGGCCCAGGAATTTCTTTGAGGATTTCCTGCACAGTATCCAGAGGCTGGGATGATTGGTCCCAACAATCACGACCGACTTCCTTTATGCAAGATATGACCAAGCATTGGAGTGTTATCTCCCTGATGCCCATTGACTTAAGTTTAATCAGGGCACCTTGCTACCTCACTGAGTCAAATGCTGCCATATGTCAAGGGCAGACACTGTCATTTCATTTCAGGAATTCAGCTCCTTGGTCTATGTTTCAATCAAAGCTTCGATGAGGTCTGAAGCTGAGAGGTTCTGGCGGAATCCAAACTGGTGCTGCTTCAATGCAACCCCATTATACCACTCTATTTTTGCACCTCTGTAATTTCCTTAAAGATTTGCCACTTTATCTCTTCCCAGCATTTGGCATCTTATTGAAAAAAGCCAGTACAATACATTAGATTTTTTTTTGAGTATGTAACTAGTATATCCCAGGGAACCTGCGTATGTAGTATATATGAAATATGAATATAGTATGTCTGAATTTTCTAAAGGTATCACACAAAGTTTGTTCACATAAAAAAGAGTAATCCTTGCAGAATTTGTAGAAACCAGTGAGATCCCAAGCAACATATCTGCATTAAGTGTTTGCATCTTGGGGATTACTGCAATGAAGTCTGAACCACAGCAATTGTGACCTGCCAAGAATGCCAAGATTTATTGGAATAGCTTGCTCCAGGTGGCAGTCACATCTCTGATTAGGTTGTAGTTTAGATTTGGGCAGTGGTCAGGGACAGGAGAATGTACCTGTGAGTCTGGCAGGTGTAGAGGACTAGATTGCTGTAATGCTGGAGCTTCAGCCTTTGACATCCACCAAGTACAAGGTACTTGATGTTTGTGTGAACATTGTCAATAGCACCATAGTGCCCCAGAGAATGGCAAAGGAGCATGGGAACTGAGGTCCTGGCAAGTGACAAGGAAGCATGAGGACCAGGGCTCTGACAAGTGGCGAGGAAGTGTGAGAACCAGGGCCCCTGTGAGTGTCAAGGGAGTGCAGCAATATCACCTGCTAAACCAGATGCCAACCCATCAGGATTTCTGAATGGTTGGATATGGCAGATTATTGGCACTTTACTGTAACTGAGTGGAAAACACAGTGGTAAATGGAACACAATATTAAAAAATCATTTTGCAAGGAAAAATAGGTGAAGAAACAGTATAGTTTTTTAAAATGATAAGAAACTAGTAAATGCTTACAGAGGAATCATGGTATGCTGATTCATGAAATGTAGTAGGTAAACATGTAGTTTCAGCAAGTCTATAAGAGGACAAATAGTTGACCTTAATTGAAAGGGCATTGAAGGAAATTGAAGAGATCTTTCTATCAGGCTTAGATGAGAGCAAGAGTACCGCGTGAAGTTTTGATATCCATGGCTGATGAAGGATACACATGTATTGGAGGTGATGCAGCATTGCTTTCCTGGTTGGATTCCTGAGATGACAGGGTGGTCCTATGAGGAGAGATTGAGTAGCGTGGGCTTATTCCCACTGGGCTGAGAAGAATGTGTTGAAACCTTTAAGATTCTGAAAAGAGTGAACAAGTGAGAGATTGTATCCAGTGGCTAGAGAATATAGAACAAGGTTTCATGGTCTCAGGGTGGGGTCAGCCATTTAAGATTGTGATGAGGAGAAATTTAGTTACTCAGATGGTCATGAATCTTTGTAATTCTCCACCCAGAGAACTGTGGATCCCCAGTCATTCTGTATATTTTCATTGAAGATGATAGAGAGCCTGAGTTGAGCTGGGAATGAGAAAAAATTGTACATACTTGATAAAAACTGAATAATATTTAAACAATACTGCATTTCTTTATCTGACACAGCAAAAATCAACATTTCAGTGTTTGTGGTACAGTCTGGTGGCCAGTCGGCAAGGACAAACAGATTTATGATTGTCACACATTTCCATTTTTCAGTCGGAACATGGGAATAAAAGTAAGCTTTTAAGTTTAACGAAGCTCTAGGAATTATTAATCCATCTGATATTAATTAACTGTTGCAAAATAGTATCCCATATTTATGCAAACTTTTGTGTGTAATAGTGTTTCATAGTTTCATGCCTGAAAGGTTGCATTCTAATTTTTGAACTGTCACCAAATAGCAAAGTGATGTCTCTCTACCTACCTCTTACCAGCTTAATCACAAAATCTTGAAAATTTTGATCAAGTGGCCCTTTAACCTTCTAAGTTCTTGGAACTGCAACCTTGGTATGTTTAAGTCTGATATCTAAGTCAATTATGAAACTTAAGAGCATCATGTAATATTACTGCCAAGGCAGTTTGCAGTGGAGTTCCACAGGTTTCATTCCTAGGTCTCTTTTTTTGTAACAAATCAATGATTTAAACTTAAATGTCAGGGTCATGGTTAAGAAGTTTGCAAATAAGTGTGACTAATAACGATGAAGAAAATTGCAGACAAGAAAAATATTAATGGTCTGGTTAGATGGGCATAACGAAAACAAATGAATTTAATCTGGAAGGCTCTGAGGTAATGAGGTTTGAAAAGCCAAACAAGTCAGAGGAGTATGCAATAAATGAATGTACACTACGGAGTTTAAAACAGAGGATGTAAGATTCATGCCCAAAGACCCTTGAAGGACTAGGCACAGTAGATAAGCTGGTTAAAGAAGTTTTATTAGCCACAGCATGATATTTGAGTAACAGAATACTGCTGATAGTTCTGCCACTGCATTACAGAAAGGATGTGATAGCATGGATAGAGTGCAGGGGGAATTAAAATAATGTTGTCAGGCTCTGAGAAGACCACTATTGAGGAACTGATTGCCTAGAGTGGATTGTTTCCTTTGGAACAGAGGAGGCTAGTGGGAGGTTGAATTGTGAGACATAAAATTTCTGAGAGGCCTAGAGAGAGCGAATGGGAAGGGCCATTTCCTTCAGCAATTGATAACTAGAGGTACAGATTTAAGGTAATTGATATAAGGATTAGAGAGGTGTGAGTTTTTTTTATATCCAAAGAGTGTGTAGGTCTGGAACCCACTGTCTGAAAAAGCAATAGATACAAAAAAGCCTCATCATATCACAGCTCCCATCAACAAGAATTGGAATTTAAGAATTTGTGCAACTATATCAACAGGGGAACCAAAAATAAGTGTTGATCCCATAAAAACAATGACACGGGAAATTCTAATAAGGAATAAAGAAATGGCTAAGACATTAAAACTGATGTTCTGTGTCTGCCTTCATTGCATACGATACAATGAATGTAGCAGAAACAGCGGGGAAATAAGGGTTTGATGGCAGTCATGAACTTAGTAGTTACAGTCACTAAATAGAAAGCACGGGAGAAATTAAAGTGACTAACAGTGGACAAGGCACATAATCCTGGCAACGCACACAAAGTGCTGGAGGAACTCAGCAGGTCAGGCAGCGTCCATGGAGAGAAATAAACAGTCGACATTTCGGGTCAAGACCCTTCATCAGGACTGGCAAGGAAGAGGGCAGAAGCCAGAATAAGAATGTCAGGGGAGGGGGGAGGAGCACAGGGTGACAGGTGAGTTCAGGTGAGAGGGGGAAGGTAGGTGGGGGGGGGCAGGGTGGAGATGCAAGAAGCTGAGAGGTGATGGGTAGAAAAGGCAGAGGGCTGAAGAAGAAGGAATCCGGTAGGAGAGGGCAGTGGACCATGGAATAAAGGGAAGGAGGTGGGGAATAGGTGGACAGGTCATGAGAGCGGGGAAAGAGGAAAGAGAAGGAGTGAGGGGGCCACAGGAATGAGAGAAAACAAACAGTGGGGGAGGAGGGAGGGAAGAAAGGGGGGAGAAGAGGGGAGGGGTTACCGGAAGTTGGAGAAATCGATGTTGCGGCCGTCAGGTTGGAGACTCCCAAGGCAGAATATGAGGTGTTGTTCCTCCAACCTGCATCTGGCCTCGACGTGGCAGTAGAGGAGGCCATGGATAGACATGTCAGTATGGGAGTGGGATGTGGAATTAAAGCGGGTGGCCACCTGGACTACACCTCTTCCCACTCTGTCACTTGCAAGGATGCTGTCCCCTTCTCCCAGTTCCTCTGCCTCCGCCGCATCTATTCCCTGTTGGAGGAACAACACCTCATATTCCGCCTTGGGAGTCTCCAACCTGATGGCCTCAACATCGATTTCTCCAACTTCCGGTAACCCCTCCCCTCTTCTCCCCCACTTTTTTACCTCCCTGCCCCCTTTTGTCTTCCCTCATTCCTATGGAGCACTGCCATAAATAAACCAAAAAAATTTAGATACTTGACCTACAGAGTAGCTAAGTCAGGGACTAGATGGTGGGAGAAGTCAATATCAAAAAAGAAGTGCTCATTTGAAAGTCCTCTCTTTTATCAAATCTTCCATGGGACAGACATAGGGCAGAAGTGAGGAGATATTTCTTCATGCAAAGAGTGGTTAAATTTTGAAATTACCTACTCCAGAGGGCTGTGGAGGCTTAATCATTTTGATCATTGAAAACAGAAACGACAGATTTCTGGCTATTAAGGCAATCATGTTTGGCACAGACATTATGGGCCAAAGGGCCTGTTCCTGTGTGGTACTTTTGTATGTTCTTGATTCTATGAGTCAACACAATCAGAGGAAAGCATGAGAAACTCCTTCAGATCGATGGAGGTAAGCTTATCTACAAGACAAAGACAGAGACTATATTAAGCACTGATGTTAAACATCTAATTATGAGAAGGGATACTGGGAAGGCTAGGCATTCTAATTCCTGCCCTGTAATGCTATCTAATCCTGCAGCACTATTGGGAAAACAAACTAGGTAAAAATAAAGGTGAAATTTTAAATTGCCCTGGCCTCTGAATTGTGTAAACAGGTTCATAAGTTTTTAATTATGCCTCAGGGCAACATGCATTTTCAAATCTGAAACCTTCAGTATAACTGTGTGTTAAACACTACAATCACAAGCAAAATAAATCCATCCATTTATGATACAATTAATTTGCAAATGTGCAAAAATTACTGTCATATGAAAGTGGAGGAAATTGTTGTAATCTTTTGTCTAGTTGTAAAATGTACAAAAAACTTCCTGTTTCAATAACCCCTACTAACAATTCACATAAGGGAAGTCAGGTACCCAGCAAACCCTCAGGTTCTTATTTCTCGGGGATACAGCTTCAATGGTGAATGTTGGCATACTGTGTTTCCATGGAGTCTCTGGCAGCCAAACTTGATGCTATTCCCAGCAGGTTTCTAAACAGATTCATTTTCCAGCATAGGTTATTGGTGCCAATTAGGATTAGAAACCTGGCCACTTCTTTTATATCCTCAGCTGTGTAACATTGTGATCTGGCCTGCAGACAACTCCTTGTTACAATTAGCTTAGCATACATGTGATGGCATTATCTCTTATATACGTAAGCAAAAGATACTACACAAAGTCCCTTGGTTCTCTTTTAGATGCAGTAAATAGTTCAGCTTAACTACTGGAGACCAGAAACCAAAATAGAGATGAGTCATAGTGTGAATATTGGAGTTAAACAGTCATTAACATTGTGCTCAATGGAAATAAGAATCTTTCTTTTTCAATCTTTTTATTAACTTCAAATTGATATGCATAGAACCATAGAACCATACAGCACAGTACAGGCCCTTCGGCCCACCATGTTGTGCCGACCTTCAAACCACGCCTAAGACTATCTAACCCCTTCCTCCCATATATCCTCTATTTTAAATTCCTCCATATGCTTATCTAACAATCTCTTGAACTTGACCAACGTATCAGCCTCCACCACCACCCCAGGCAGTGCATTCCATGCATCAACTACACTCTGGGTGAAAAACCTCCCTCTGATGTCTCCCTTGAACTTCCCACCCATTACCTTAAAGCCATGCCCTCTTGTATTGAGCATTGGTGCCCTGGGAAAGAGGCGCTGGCTGTCCACTCTATATATTCCTCTTAATATTTTGTATACCTCTATCATGTCTCTCCTCATCCTCCTTCTCTCCGATGAGTAAAGCCCTAGCTCCTTTAGTCTCCCTTCATAATCCATACTCTCTAATCCAGGCAGCATCCTGGTAAATCTCCTCTGCACCCTTTCCAACACCTCCACATCCTTCCTATAATGAGGCGACCAGAACTGGACACAGTACTCTAGGTGTGGTCTAACAAGAGTTTTGTAAAGCTGCATCATCACTTCGCGGCTCTTAAACTTGATCCCACGACTTATGAAAGCTAACATGCCATAAGCTTTCTTAACTACCCTATCTACCTGTGAGGCAACTTTCAGTGATCTGTGGATATGAACCCCCAGATCCCTCTGCTCCTCTACACTGGCCAGAATCCTGCCATTTACCTTGTATTCCGCCTTGAAGTTTGTCCTTCCAAAGTGTACCACCTCACACTTCTCCGGATTGAACTCCACCTGCCACTTGTCAGCCCAGCTCTGCATCCTATCAATATCTTTCTGTAAGCTTCAACAGCCCTCCACACTATCCACAACACCACCTATCTTTGTGTCATCTGCAAACTTGCTAACCCACCCTTGCACCCCCTCATCTAAGTCATTAATAAATATCACAAAAAGTAGAGGTCCCAGAACTGATCCTTGTGGGACACCACTAGTCACAGCCCTCCAATCCGAATGCACTCCCTCCACCACAACCCTCTGCTTTCTACAGGCAAGCCAATTCTGAATCCACACGGCCAATCCTCCCTGGATCCCTTGGCCGTCTGACCTTCTGAAGAAGCCTACCATGTGGAACCTTGTCAAACGCCTTACTAAAATCCATGTAGACCACATCTACTGCACTACCCTCATCAATCTTCCTGGTCACCTCCTCGAAGAACCCTATCAGGCTAGTGAGGCAAGATCTTCCCTTCACAAATCCATGCTGGCTGTCCCTAATCAGTCCATGATTCTCTAAATGATCATAGATCCTATCTCTTAGAATCCTTTCTAGCAGCTTACCCACCACAGACGTAAGGCTCACTGGTCTGTAATTCCCTGGACCATCCCTACTACCTTTTTTGAATAAGGGGACAACATTCGCCACCCTCCAATCCTCCAGTACCATCCCCGTGGACAACAAGGACTCAGATCCCAGCCAACAGTTCAGCAATCTCCTCCCTCACCTCACAAAGCAGCCCCGGGGACTTATCTGTCCTAATATTTTCTAGCAGCTCCAACACATCCTCTCTCTTGATATATACATATTCTAGAACATTACCTTTACCAACACTGTCCTCAGCGTCATCAACACCCCTCTCCTTGGTGAATACAAGAGAAGTATTCATTGAGAACCTCACCCACTTCCACAGCTTCCAGGCACAGCTTCCCACCTTTGTCTTTAATCGGACCTACCTTTACTCTAGCCATCCTTCTGCTCTTCACATACGAGTAAAAAGCCTTGGGATTCTCCTTAACCCTACTTGCCAAAGCCTTCTCATGTCCCCTTCTCGCTCTCCTCAGCCCTTTCTTAAGTTCCCTCCTTGCTACTCTATATTCCTCACGAGCCCTGTCTGACCCTTGCTGCTTACACCTTATGTATGCTGCCTCCTTCTTCCTAACTAGTTGTTCCACCTCTCTTGTCACCCATGGTTCCTTCACCCTGCCATTCCTTCTCTACATCACCCTAACATCCTGCAAGAGATCCCTGAACATCGACCACATCTCTATAGTACATTTCCCTTCAAAAATGTCATCCCAATTCACACTCTCAAGTTCTCACCTTATAGCCTCATAATTCGCCTTTCCCCAATTAAGTATCTTCCCGTCCTCTTTGCTCCTATCCCTGTCCATGACAATTCTAAAGGTTATGGAGCAGTGGTCACTGTCCCCCAAATGCCCACCCACTGATAGATCTATCACCTGACCCGGTTCATTACCTAAAACTAAATCTAAGATGGCATTCCCTCTAGTCGGCCTGTCAACATACTGTGTCAGGAATCCGTCCTGGACACACTTAACAAACTCCGCCCCGTCTAAATCTTTGGCACTAAGCAGGTACCAATCAATATTTGGATGGTTGAAGTCTCCTACTATAATAACCCTGTTAATTTCGCATCTTTCCAAAATCTGCCTCCCAATCTACTCCTTAGTATCCGTACTGCTACCGGGGGGTCTGTGGAATACTCCCAGTAGAGTAACTGCACCTTTCTTGTTCCTAACTTCCACCCATATTGACTCTAGAGAGGATCCTTCTACATTATCTACCCTTTCTGCAGCTGTAATAGTGTCCCTGACCAGTATCGCCACCCCTCCTCCTCTTCTCCCCACCTCCCTATCCCTTTTAAAACACTGAAAACTAGGAATATTTAATATCCATTCCTGCCCTGATGTCAGCCAAGTCTCTGCAAGAGCCACAATATCATAGACCCATGTACTTATCCAAGCTCTCAGTTCATCTCCCTTATTCCTGATGCTTCTTGCATTTTAAGTAAATGCACTTTCGCCCATCCACCTTACTACTTTTATAGCCTGTACTCTGCTTCTCCTTCCTCAAAGCCTCTCTACCTGTTGGATCTGACTTTTCCCCATCCCCTTCTTCCTCTGACCTACTCCTCCGGTTCCCATCTCCCTCGCAAACTAGTTTAAACCCTCCTGAACCACCCTAGGAAACCTGGCTGCAAGGATATTGGCCCCCCTCAGGTTTGGGTGTAACCCGTCCTCTATGTACAGATAGTAATTATACACATGATATAAAGAGATCGGGATTACAATAATAACAGTTAACATGTACAGACATAATGAGTTAAATACGTAATCTCATCTTCCCAATCTCTTAATAATTGAACATGAAAAAGATTTAAAAGAAATTTGATTATATGAGGAAAAAAAATCCCCATATTAAAAAAATAGTAACGAAACAAAATGAATGGTAATAATAGACAAAAACTAACCAAGAACTAAACAAAAACTGGACTGTCATATTTCATCAATTAAAAAAAATTATGTCATTAACTCCACTCCTCTATATTCGAATAGAAAATTATTGAGAAGAATTCAGAAAGGTCAGCTTACATCATATGAAAATGCTGAATAAATGGGCTCCAAGTTTCTTCAAAATTAACCGAAGGATCAATAGTACCACTCCTAATTTTTTCTAAGTTTAAACATGTTTTGGTTTGGGAAAACCATTGTAATGTAGTAGGAGGTTTAGGATCTTTCCACTTAAATAGAATGGATCTTCTGGCTATTAATGTAACAAATGCAATCGTACGACAAACTGAGGCAGATAAATGGCCAGAATCCATCATTGGTAACCCAAAAATTGCAGTAATAGGATGTGGTTGTAAATCAATATTCAATACCACTGAAATGATATCAAAAATATCTTTCCAATACTTCCAAAAGAGGGCAGGACCAAAACATATATGTCAGGGAAGGTACCTCCAAATTACATCTATCACAGATAGGATTTATATGGTTATGAAAGAGAGCTAACTTATCCTTAGACATATGGGTCCTATGAACCACCTTATAGAGAGTGTCTAGCACACATTGAAGAGGTAGTACCTAATTGAAGAATTTTCTTCTATGTCTCTATAGGTAGAGATATTTGAAGTTCTCTTTCCCATTCATTCTTAATTTTATCCGGTATCTCTAGATATATTTTCATAATCAAGTCATAAAATATTGCTATCAAGCCCTTCTGATAAGGATTAAATCCTAAAATTTTTTCTGTAATTTCAATTGGATATGATATCGGGAAAGTAGGTAGAGTAACATTTTAAAAGTTTCTAATCTGTAAATATCTAAAAAAAAGTGATCGAGGCAAATTGTACTTATTAGACAACTGTTCAAAAGACAAAAAACAGTTATCAATGAATAGATCACGAAAACATGTTACTCCCTTTGTTTTCCATAAAAGAAAAGCTAGATCAATTCTAGATGGTTGAAAGAAAAAATTAAATAGGACTTGATAAGATAATTCAATCCAAAAAATTTACGAAATTGAAACCATATCCGTATTGTATGTTTAGTAATTGGATTAATCATTTGTTTATTCAATTTAGTAAATGCAAAGGGGAGCGAGGCCCCTAAGACAGAAGCCAGTGAAAACCCTTGCACTGACTCACGCTCGAGATACACTCATCGTGGACATTGAGTTACATCTAAATCTTGGGTCCAAAAAATTAAATTTCAAATATTAATTACCCAATAATAAAATCTAAAATTAGGCAAAGCCATGCCACCATCCTTTTTTAATTTCTGTAAATATTTCTTACTCAACCTTGGATTTTTATTCTGCCATATATATGAACAAATTTTAGAATCAATAGTATCAGAAAAGGATTTAGAGATAAAGGTTGGAACTGCCTGAAATAGATACAGAAATTTAAGTAAAATAGTCATCTTAACCACATTGATTCGACCAATCAGTGATAAGGACAGTGGGGACCATTTAGTAAACAATTGTTTAACATGATCAATTAAGGGTAAAAAGTTAACTTTAAATAAGTCCTTATACTTCTTGGTAATTTTAACACCTAAATAAGTAATCAGTCACTAATCTAAATGGTGGAAATGAGAATCAAGCAAAGTATAAAATAAGATGCCAATTTGTTACCATTCATTCTGAGCTACCATCAAAGATCAATTTCGTCACCATTCATTTTCTGTCCTTTGATGCAATTATAAGCCTAGCACAATGTCAAATATATAAAACTTTTCCATGTCATATACCAATTACATCATAAAGGCATCACTGTCATGCTGCTTTACATGGTATAGCCTGTCTTGTTATCATTCATGCCACACACTGACTACACCTTATCTTCTGCCCCACCATAAATCCCATCACACAGTTTACATCTTACAACCTACTCCACAGTCATTCCCACCACACACTGACTGCATCATAAGGGCTGCTTCTCTGTTTTTCCTGCCACAGCTGAACTTGGTATATTCTCTAACCAAAACAAAGATTTGGTCCTGATTCAGCCTGATCTCAATGGTAAGTAATCCATGGGATAGTCACAATGTACCTTGAACAGGTGCTGGGCAGTAATAGGGAAAAAAGGGACAATTCTGATTATCTGTCCCAGGAGTTGGGTTGGTTTTCTTTGGAGCTGAGGAAACTTGGACCTAAATGGCAATTTTAAGATTATAAGAGAAGTAACAACATTGATCCAGACAAATTGTTTGTGAAAGTCTTCATTTAATTATCTAGCACAAAAAATATTTATGAAGGAATTAAGTAAGAGTAAGCAAGTGCATGATTTTCACTGAAGCAGCTCCCTGTCAAGTACCCACAGAATCGTATACACTACAATGAAATCACCTCTCATTTGTCTAAACTTCAGAGAGTACTAACTCTTTTTGTTCAATTTTTCTGTAAAGGACAACTGCCTTATCTTAGGAAATAAGGAGACCAAAACTGTAAATAGTGCTGTGGGTGTGGTCTCATCAGATCCCTGCACAGTTCTCTTGTACAAGACTCTTGTACTCCATTTCCCTTACAATAAAGGCCAACAACCTATTTACTTCCCTAATTCTTTGCTGTATTTGCACATGAAAATTCTGGGTTTCATGTACAAGATTGGCCAGATCTCTCTATATGCCAACATTCTGTCAAAGTATGAATCCTCATGGTTCTTATAATTATGATCCATCTGCCATCTTTTTACTCATTCACTTAATTTATCAGTCATTATTTTATGGATTTCATTTGTCCTCCTGTCAACTTTTCAATTTAACTTTTTATCATCAGCAAATGAGGATACATTGCAAGTGATCTCTTCATCCAAGTCATAGCTGAGGCTATAGCATTGAATCCCTGAGACATCAACCAACCAAGAACATAAAAATGACTTACTGTCTCTACTAAATGACATACCTAAATGACATACTATCTCTACTCTCAGATTTCTGTCTGTGGCCATTATCCACGATAATGTATGAACACCGCATGTCATTATCTTTTGCAGTAACCTTTTATGTGGCACTCTATGATCCAAATACATTGCATACATTTTCTGCTCCCTTTTATCTACGTTGTTGATTATGTCCTAAAAGAACTATAAGTTGTTAGTCATGATTTCCCTTTCTTAAAACCTGGTTGACAGTTCCCAATCATGTTGTGCTTTTCTAAGTGCTCAGTTAGCACTTCCATAACAATGGATTCCAGCATTTTCCTGATGAACGATGTTAGGTTAATTACCCTGCAGCTCCCTCCTTTCTTGAATAACAGTTTTACATTTCTTTTTCAATCAGCTTGACCTAGCCCAGAACCTGGGGAATTTTAGAAGATCATAGTTAATGCTTCTACTTCCTTTGCAACCACTTATTTTAGAACCCCAGAGTGTGGGCTGCCGGGCTGAGGGAAATTGTCGGCATTGGTCCCATTAGTTATTTCAGTTATTAGTTTGCCTAATAATTTTTCTCTTCAGATATTGTTTATTTGAAGTTCCTCGCTTTCTTTTGCACTGTGGTTATCTGCTATTCTTAGTATGCTTTTAGTATCCTCTAAATAATGGCATCCTCTCAAGTATTTAGAGGATTTGGAGGATACTTTAGTATCCTCTAAATCTGCTAAATATGGCATAAACAGGCGTAGATCAAGTGGACAGTCAGGGACCTTTTCCTTAATTTTAAGGTGATTGGAGGAAGGTATAAGGCGGATGTCAGGGGTAAGTTTTTTACACAGAGAGTGGTGGGTGCGTGGAACGCACTGCCTGCAGAGGTTGTGGGGGCAGATACGTTAGGGACATTTAAGAGGTTCTTTAGATAGACACATGAATGATAGAGAAATGGAGGGCTATGTGGGAGGGAAGGGTTAGATAGATCTGAGAGCAGGATAAAATGTCGGCACAACATAGTGGGCTGAAGGGCCTGTACTGTGTTCTATGTTCTGTTATACCCATTATTCCCCTCTCTCATCTTTTAAGAGATCTACAGTTAGTTTTGATGCTCTCTTCCTTTTTACATACTTGTAAAACTCTTACCATCAGTTTCTTTATTTCTTGTTAGTTTGCTAACATGTTCTAGTTTCTCCCACTTTAACAATTTTGATCACCCTTTGCTGGTTGCTATAATTGATGAACCTTGCTACTATTCTTTGGAACAGATTGAAACCCATTTCTTTCAATCTGATACCACCTTTCTTTAGTGTGTCACACATCACTTTTCTCCTGGACTTTTATCTCTCAATAGAATGTAATTTGTTAAGAATTATGAAACATTCATTTCAATGCCTGCCATTATATCTTTCAATTTAATTTCCCAATACATTTCAGTTGTCCCGCCACTCACGCTGAAGTTACTGCCTTTATTTCAGTTTCATTCTGTAGGTTCAGAATGTATTGTGCCATTGTCAAACGGAATGTGACATCCCACAACGTTGTAATCGCTCTTTCCCAGAAGATCCTTTAATTTTTTGTCGGATGTGGCATGATTTACAAGGACAGCATTTATTGCTCACCCCTAACAGCCCAGGAGAAAATAATGGTCATTTACCTTCTTGAACAGCTGCAGAAATTCCAGAGAAAGTATTCCTGCAGTGCTATTGGGCAGGGAATTCCAAGATTCAGACCCACCAATGCTGAAGCACTGGTGATACATTTCCATAACTGGATGGTGTATGAATTGGAAGGAAACCTCAGGTGATGTTCTGTCTGCTAGCCTTGTCCTCCTGGTGACAGAGATTGCAGATTTAAGAGGTGCTGTCCTTGCAGGATGGAAAACAGAATGCAGAATGTAACATTGCAATTCAAAAACAAGGATGAGAGAAAGCAGGGAGCTACAGGCTAATTAACCTAACATCATTCATCAGGAAACTGCCGATACATTATTAAGGAAGTTGTAACATAACACTTCTCTTTGCAAGTAAATATGATGCATTTTATACAAGGTACACCCTGTAGCCACAGTGCACCAATGGTGGACAGAGTTTAGGATGGTGAATGGAGTGCTGATCCAACAGGCTACTTCGACCTGGACAGTGTAAAGTTTCTTGAGTGTTGTTGAATCAGCACTCATCCAGTCAAGAGTTTTCTGTCATACTCTTGACTTGTATCTTGTGAAGGATGGAAAAGCTTTGGTGAGTCAGTTGCTTATTCACTCACGACAGAATACCACAATCTGACCTCCCCATGTAACCATTGTTTTATGTGGTTGCTCCAGTTATGTCTCTACTCAGTGATAAACCCCAGGATATTTATCATTAGGGGCACATTTATGCCTTTGAATGTCAAGGTTAGGTGGTTGGAATCTCTCTTTTTGGAGGTGGTCATTGATTGATGCCTGTCTGTCACGATTGTTACATGCCATGTATTCACCCAGGCCTGAACAATATCCAAGTCTTGCTGTATGGAGGCATGGACTGCTGAATATGCTGATCAATTGTAAATGGAATTGAACATGGTGCAATCATTAGCAAAACTCTCCACTCTTAATGGAAGGAAAGCCACTGATGGAGCAGCTGAAGATGCTTGGGTTAGGATGATTGGCATCCAACGACCACAATCATCTTCCTCGGTATGAAGAATGACTGCAGCCATTGGAGATTGTTTGCTTGATGCCCATTGACTTCAATTTTACTGGGACTCCATGTTTCCATACTCGGTCAACAGCCTTGATGACAAGAGCTATCACCCTCACGTGACCTCTGGAATTCAACTGCCTGGTCCATGTTGGACCAAGGCTGGAATGAAGTCTGGAGCCAATTCTTCCTGGCAAAACCTGAACTGAGCTTCAGTGAGGTGGTAAGTGCCACTTGACAGCACAGTTCAAGTTCAAGTTTATTGTTGTCATAGGTAAATATACGTAGGGTATAAATGCCATGAAAATTAGCTTTTTGCAGCAGCAGCACAGTGCATTACAAGACGAGGACAAACATAAGTTAACATAAATGTAAATTAACAGAAATTATACATAACTTACATGTGTGCAAAATAAACAACAAAATAAACATAACAACACTACTGCAAGACTGAGAGGAGGGGGAAAAAATCGTCCGAGATTGTGTTAAGGTTTTTCAGGTCGGTTCAAGAACCCGATGGCGGTGGGGCAGAAGCTGTTGTTGAACCTTGAGGTGTTGGTCTTCAGGCTTAAGTTAAAATTCAATATAGGTGGGCAAAATCAGCATAGTTTTGTGAAAGTTATTCCTGTTTGACTGATTTAATGAAGTTCTTTGAAGACGTAATATGTGCTGTGGATAAAGGGAACCAGTGGATGTACTAAGATTTCAAGAAGGCATTTGGTAAGGTGCTGTATCAAAGGTTATTGCCGAAAATAAGAGCTCATGTTGTAGGAGGTAGGAGGAAAAAGATTGCCTGACTAACAGGAAACAGAGAGTAAGCAGAGGGCATAAACAGAGAGAATAAGATAGAGTCTTGATCTAGTTGTTAAGCTATAACAAGCAGTGGGTGTCAGCGTGGTGCTGCAGGTAGTGCAGCTGTCTCATACCTCCATTTACTTAGGTTCAATTCTAACCTCCAGTGCTGTCTGTCTGGAGTTTACACATTCTCTCTGTAACCATGTGGGTTTCCCCTGGGTGCTCCCATTTCTTCTCACATCCCAACAAAGTGTTGGTTGTTGGGCTAATTGGCAACCATAAATTACCCTCAGTGTTGGTGGCTGGTAATAGAATCGGAAGAAATGAATGAGCATGTGTGGGAGAATAGGTTGCAGTGGGGGAATGGAATTGATGGAATTGCTCCGAGAGTGGCACGGACTCAATGGGCTTAATGACCTCCTATGTCGTAAGGGAAACATGGGATTTTAACTTCTTACAATTTATATAGAAGAGTTGGACGAAGCCAACAAAGGCATAGTCACTAAATTAGCTGATGACTCAAAAATAGTTACGAAAATAAGTTATGACATGTACACGAGTCTTTAGAGGGATAAAGATATGTTAAGTGAAAAGGCAAAAATTTGCCAAATGGAGTACGATGTGTAAAAATGTGATATTATCCATTTCGGCAAGAAAAGTATTATCTAAATGATGAGAAATTTCTAACCTCTGAGATGTAGGAGGAACTGGGTGCACTACTGCATGCTTCATAACAGGCTAGTATACAAGCAATTAGGAAAGCTAACAATGTTATTGTTTATTGCTAAAGGAATTCATTACAAAAGTTGGGAGGTTATACCTCAGTTATATAGGGCATTGGTGAGACCACATATGGAGAACTGTGCACAATATTGGTCTCCTTACTTAAGAACAGGTGGTATTGCATTGGAAGCAGTTCAGAGGAGGTTCAAGTTCATTGTCCTGGGCATATCTACCCAGAGTATAAATGCCATGAAAATTGGCTCTTTGCAGCAGCAGCAGCAGCACCATACATTACAAGCACGTCAAACATAAATTATGTAAACTTAAATTAACATAAATTATGCATTTACAATGCTTTTGCCCAAATCAGTGTTAGATGTCTAAATAAATTAGATTGAATGGAGGCTCAAATACTGATTGGAAGTATATATACGGTGGCCATTTCTGGGATGTGACTACCAACGAGCCATGTATTGAAGTTCAATATTCAAGTTTACAATGTTGATAGAATAGAGAAACTGGAAGAGGAGAAGGGGTTTCCTGATTAATCAAGTATTCAGGGGTTTTATTTGCAAGTTGTTCCAAGTTGTCCCAGTTCTGGGATGTGTTTTCTGCTTAAAATCATTTACGTAACTACAAACATAAAGTCTACCATTAGTTGGCACAGTGGGGCAATGTTTTAAATGTTTTTAAATATTTCATGGTTATTTTGGAGAGTGATAGCTTGTTGTGGTTTGATTAATACAGTTGAAAATGGGTTTACAATGAAAAATACATTTATTGCAACAGAATGTGAGTTTGGAAAACTCCAAGGCACTATTGCAAAATTAGTTAAAAAGTTCATTGGAAAGGGAAGGCAATAACAAAGTTAGAATTGAAAAATAAAAGAGAACTTACTCCTGTAATGAGAATCATGAGGTCACTCGTTAGCATCACGACTCAGAGAGCTAAATTGTTTCAATGGGAGCCTTTCACTGTCCACTCGTGGATCTCCCCTGGTGCAGAGTAAGATGAAACTTTAGTACAGTGATGAAGTCAAATGATGTGTCTCAAGGTACAGTAAAACTCTGATACTCAGGACCCAATCTGTAGTCTGGACTACTAGATATTATTCATGTCAATACCCCTACACACTTTTAATTCACTTTTTTAAGCTATTACATAGTATTATAATATTTTTTTCAGTGAACCTGTCAAGTTTAAAGGGAGCATGGGAAACAGGGACCCAGTGGCAGGGACCATGAAAAACAGGGCACCCAGTGAGTAGAAATGCAGCGCGTGAACTGAGCACCAGTAAGTAGGAAGGGAGAGTTGCAGATATCACCTGGTGGATCAGATGCTGAAGCATCAGGATTTTTGAATAGCCAGATAGCAGATTATCGGAGTTTTACTGTATCCAGCTTTGACCTGACAACTGGCCATAACTGTTTGGTCTGTAGAAGCCAAGGCAAAGCTGTTACTCTCACATGAGAGCCACCAGAGGATTCATGCTAAGATCTGCAGGTGAACCAGGAAGTAGATGGAACTCCAACCTCCATCTTGTCTATGGATCTGTAGTTATCATGTGAAAGCTTGGTGTGCACATACCAACCTCTTCACCCAAACCAATGCCAAGCACCGCTGACTGACTTCATTGCATCTCCTTTCATCCATAAAGATGTTAGAAGGCCTTCATTCATTTTCTTATAAATTGGAGAAAGGCAATTACTCAAATCAGTAAAGTAGTGGGATAGAAATTGGATAACTGAAAAATGATTGCCAGGATTGTAATGCATGATTAACCTGTAACCCTTTGACCCAGTTTGGATTCCAGGCAAAATTCATGCTCTCACCTCATTACAGTAAAAGCTTTACTATCCCGTCCCCTACTAACCAGAAAATTCTTCTAATCAACATTTTTCCCCATAAGCCAATACAAATTCATCCTTCAAAATCCAGGAAAATTGCTTTCTATATACCATGCATTCCCGTCCACTTCTTTCTGTTGTGCATCACCCTCTGCTTCTATCTGCCAGGAATTACCAATCCGACATCATGGCTACACCAGCAGGATATGGATAAAAATGCAAGCTGAAAATAGTGATGTTACTATTTGGAGAAGGGTGAAAATAAAAACAATCTGATGACGGAATTCGACAAGCGCTCCCCAATGATCTATAATATAGAAGTTCAAGAAGCTTACTCGCTGAAATTTGTGGCTTCACTAGAGATGAGCAAGGCTTTGGAAACACATCATACTTTTCAAAAACCAAAACTATCCCATTAGGCAAGTTAAACAAGTGATTTGCTTTGAAATGTTCAGAATACATGCTGACTTCTGGACCCATGCTGATCACAAAGGCTAAAGACTTTCATGAGAATGTGGAGATTATGGAACCCTCCAAGTTTTCAGATGAGTACTTGTGATGCTCCAAGGCTTGATATTTCAGCGGAGAGAACAAAAATCTGCTGATCAAAAGAGCACTGAAAAATACAGCGAGTTCTTTCAGAAGTTGATAAATGAGCATGGTCTCTTTCCTGCCAACAAACCTAAAATGCTGACAAGACTGGTGTGTGGTTTCGTCTTCTAAAATTGGCATTAGCAGGTGCAAGTAAGAAAACAGCATCTGGCTTTTAAGCAACATAAGGATTGTCTTACTGTGATCAAATGTGCTAATGCAGCAGGCATGCCAAAGGTAAGATCATCGATTGTTGGAAAATACAACAAGCCAAGAGCTTTCGAGGGCATCTGACATCTACCAATGGAATATAAAGCACAATTTAATGCCTGTATGGGCATAGAAATCTACTGGCATTGATTCTGTCATGTTTTTTGTACCAGCAGTCAAGGAATATTTGAGGAAAACTGGAAAGCCAGAAGATACTAAAGGGATTCTTATTCTCAATAACTGCAGAGCCTGAGTTAGTGTATGGGAATATTTTCATGGCTTTCCTGCCATATACAGATGATGGATCTAGAATTTGTTCAAAACTTGATAATGCCATACCAAAAGGACTTCACATGCAAGTTGGTGGACAATAAGAGTACCATTCAAGAATTTCAATCCAAGTACACCATCAAAGGCACAGTTTATAATTTAGCTTGTGTGTGGAATTCTGTGAAGTTGAACTTGAAGGAAACTTGCAATCCATCGTATTCGAGAGCGACTTCTCTGATGAAGAAGAGTTTGATGAAGGTTTCAAAGGAATCAGAGAGGAGCCAGTTAGTGAAATCTTCAAGAATGCTGAACCCTTAAACACACATCCTGAACTTGGAAAAGAAGGAATGGAAGAATGGGTGAATATGGATCCTGATGTCAAAGTTACTTTACCTTTAACTATTGATCAAACCAAAATGCTAATCCTGACCAAGCCATTGAATCTTATGAAGATCCTGAGGAAGACAATGATGAATCTGGTCAGCCAAAAATATTCTGGGCAGGTGCTAGAAAAGATCAAATTCTGAGAGAAGAATTCCAGTTATTCTGTGCAGGAAGTTATGCAATTGCATATCAGCAGTAACAATTTTCTGAAGAAAATGCAGCTTAGTTTTTAGGCAGTCAGACATCAAAAATTGCTGCAAAGTTCTTTTGCAGCATGTGTGAAACCTTCAAGCTCTGCATTTTGACCAAAATCATCAACATAGACAGCTAGTTTTGTAGATTCCCCTACTGAAGCAAAAGAGCATTAATGCAGTGCACACATGTTAGAGTACACAGTTCTGTACTTGTAGCAACAAGTGAATGATAAATAAAAATTTAAATATAAGTGTGCAGCATATTTTAAATTACACTGAACAGTATAATTAGTATTGTAGTGCCTCATGCTGTATTACAGTAAATGGATTGCAACTCATTGGTGAGTATTGTAGAAAACATTTCTTTTGTTCTGTAAGCTTTAGTATTATTGATTTTGTGAAAATATACTTAATCCTTACCTAACCAGCAGATTTGACTCATTGGCCTCTCCTATTCCCCATGGCTGCCGGATAGTAAAGCTTTTACTGTATTATAATTATAACGTTCAGCCAGCATATACAGTATATACCAAGGGACCAATCTTGTTAGCTGTGGTCTCCAGCTGTAGCCAGTTGACACCGTTGAAGTCGTGACTGTACCTCTTAAAGGGGATATACTCATTGCCTGCAACTGGTGATAGAACTATTCCACATTCCACTCATTTGGGCAGGTGGGTGCAAGCATGGACAACAGTACAGTTTTACAGTGTTGCTCCAGATGATGATGTTGAAGTTCTGCATAAATACGAAAGTAACTAAGGACATGAATGCAATGACATAAAGGACTAGAAAATACGTCATCACATCTCATGTCCCAATACATATGTGTAACAGCTCAGCAGCCTAGAGAAGAGTCTGGGGCTTGCAGCAAATAACAGAGAATGTTGGAAATACTTGGTAGGACAGGCCAAATCTGTGGAGAGAGAGAGATTAATGACCTTTCATTAGAACTGAGAAATTACAAAGATCAAACAGATTTTAAGTTGCAGAGTAGGGGGAGGGATAGAGTGAGCAAAGATAATGTCTACGATAGGAGGGAGACAGAGAGGTTGAATGACACAAAGGCAATGAAGGCTTGTTAATTTCCAACATCTACGTTATTTTTGCTTTTTAAATATTGAAAATATCTGTCTGCTCAAATCCAATTCACCTGTCAAATCCCACTTACCCTCATCCCCACATTGCTGTGATTTACAAGCCACAGTTAATGTGACCATGTATCCCTTACTTGTTCATTTCCTCTCCACATGAATTGAAAAGCCCTACGGAACAGCTCTGGTCAATGCTGGAATGATACTGACCTTCCAATTGACTGTCATTTTAATTCTCTGTCCCACTCATACTCTGACTTCGATGTCTTTGGCCTCTTAACTGTTCCAAAAAAGCCCAACATAAGCTCAAGAAACAGCATCTCATCTTCTGACAAGACATATTACAACCCTCGGGACTCAACCCTGAATTCA
Organism: Pristis pectinata; assembly: GCF_009764475.1. Taxonomy (NCBI): domain Eukaryota; kingdom Metazoa; phylum Chordata; class Chondrichthyes; order Rhinopristiformes; family Pristidae; genus Pristis; species Pristis pectinata. Next base: position 4,351,538 of record NC_067420.1, on the reverse strand, counting down.
ATAATTTCAGATAAGCAGCCTTCCAGTTTGTATCAGAACCAGCACTTTTTTCTCTCTCCACTGTTCCCATTTATCTCCTTTTAACATCTCCTCCAGACAGATCAGGTAGGATTAACAAGCCTTCACCAACCTCTCTCTCCCAGCACCAACTCCTCCACCACTTCTGTCATTCAGTCTCTTGGTCTTCAGCCTATCATAGACACTCTCTTTGTTTTCGCCACCTTTCCCCCTTCACTGCAACTCGAATTTATCCGAGTTCCGATGTAAGGCCATTGACCTGAAATTTCTCTCCATTTCTCTCTCCACAGATTCTGCCTAACCTCCCGAGCATTTCCAGCGTTTTCTATTTTTATTCCTCACACCATGACCTTCCTGAATGTTTTATTGGATGGTCAAAAACACATACCTGGCTAGGCACTAGTTGCTGAACTAGTGAGATCATGCGATCAAACGGACACTCACAGCCACCATCTCAGATACTGGCACATCACATGCTAATGAGGATAGTGTAGAAGTGGGATCCACACATAACAATTCACTAGGCAAGAGAAAAAATGCAGTTTACTGGCCAACTCACCACCAGAGCAAGGTCACACAGGAGTTCTGTTCCAGAGGATGTAACTGAGGAATGAGCAAGCTGCAGATAAGACGAAAGGATGTGTAAAATTAGATGCTTTGGCAGGCCTGCATGAGATGCCAAGGAACAAGGGGCCAGGTCCACCCTTGTACAGGTCCATGTGCAGACCTTGGAGTCCAGCCTTTTCAGCACAGAGGTGGTGGTCTGCTTTAACTCAATACTCGCACAAAATTCAAACCATTATGCATCATCTAATGGCCAATATCTCAGCACAAGCAGAAGCCACCCACTGTTTGAGTTCTCCTGCCGTAGAAGCTCAGACTTCCGCCACATGAGCTCAGACTGCTGCTCTTCATGACAAAAAGATGCAACCTGTAGCCAAAGCTGTTTGATGTTGTCATTCGGAGCCAAGAGCAAACTCATCCACTCCAAATGGGCAGCTTCCCAGCAGTATGGCTGCAGCGACCAGAGGAAGAGCCTTGGGGCGGGAGGACAGCCTAAGGAGTAAGGATGTGAGGAATCGAGTTGATAGACAAGGGAAACAGTCAATCACATAATTTTAGTTTTAATTAGATGAATAAATATGGCTTGAAATAATGATTTGATCGGTTCTTCTATTCATAAACTGTAGCCAAGCAGATGCTGAAATGATCAGCAAGTGAGGGAAGATAAAATGGGAACTGTGGTGGAATGAGGAATACATGTTTCCTTTTCATTCACTGATGGGATTTGGCAGCAGACCAGTACTTAATAAGTATTCCTAATGTCTCTGAGAAGGTGGCAAAGAGCTGTCTTTTTGAACTGCTGCAGTGCTTGTAGCGAAGGTACTCCCACAGTGCTGTTTGTGAGTTCCAGGATTTTTACCAAATGATAAGGAAGGTGAGCCAATATGTTTCCAAAAGAGAATGATGTGTGACTTGGAGGTGACCTTACATGCCCAGATGTATACATGCAATTTCTGCCTTATCCATTTAAATGTTGGAGATTGTATGTTTCTCATCTGGATGAATGAATGGGGATTCCATTCATTTGTTTGCTTCAGAAATTTGGCCTTTATACACGTGCAAAGAAACATCCTCTCCATGTCCACTCTATCCAGGCCTTTCAGATCCGGTAGGTTTCAATGAGATCCCCTCTCATCCTTCTGAACTCCATCAATTATAGGCCCAAAGACATCAAACAGTCCTCAAATGTTAAGCCTTTCATTCCTGGGATCATTCTTGTGAACCTCCTCTGGACCTTCTCCAGGGCCAGCACATCCTTCCTTAGATATGGGGCCCAAAATTGCTCACAATATTTCAAATGCGATCTGACCAACGCCTTATAAACCTTCAGCAGTATATCCTTGCTTTTATGTTCCAGTCCTCTGGAAATGATTGCCAACATTGCATTTGCCTTCTTTACTGCCAACTCAACCTGCAAGTTAACCTTGGTGGAATCGTGAATTAGGACTATTTGCATCTCTGATTTCTGAATTTTCTCTCCATTTACATAGGTACAGCCTGACATACGAGCAAGCGTTTGGGAGACTGGCAGGACGCTGTAGGGTTGCAGCCATCTTCTGCCATGTGGGAACTCAGTTTGTAGCCACATCTGAATAGTTGAGTTAAACGCTTGGGTTTAACTACACTTTGCTCCTGGTTGGCCTATATTTTCATTTAAGTATATTGGGTGGCTGCATTTCCAACTTGTGAACTATTTGTGATTTGTGTTACGTACGGTTCTCAGGAGATCCTGTGAGAACCTGTATAGGGCACTCCATTGCAGGGTGGAGGGGTAAGAGAATCGGGTGAACAAACATACCAAATTGATCTTAAAATCACAGCCACGTTTTACCTGAAGCCTTTTCCATTCATCCATACAGTTTGTTTCCCATGTAACGGTGCTTCCACGCAACCAGGACTTAACACTTCCTGGTGGCAATTCCGTTGACTGAGTCACTTCACAATTCCTTTCAAGCTTTCTTCTTCTCAGATCTGATTATATTTATACTGTTCATCTTGAAAGCCATGCCATCACAACCCTTGATCACCTCAGGGTAACACAATTGTGCCCACTGCAATTATCATTCATGTCCATGAAATGAACAGTATTTGGCTACTTATTCGGTTGTTCCCAGTTTACTTTGGCATTCTCTCCTCTCCTACTTTGGACAATGCACTAGATTCTGGGATAAAGACCAGGACCATATAAACCACATAATCACCTGCACACTATTTAGTTGGAGAAACTACCATTTCCTGTCGATAACAACAGGGTTCATCATGTAGCCACAGATCATCAGTACTGTCCAACATGACAATCCTAAAGCTATCTACTTGAGCCTTATGTACAGAACCTGTATATGGTTTCAGCCAGTTAATATGTTTGGGTCCTTGACAATGTATTTTGTGTATATGTTGACTTAATTTGGTTAGATGTGCACCGTTGCCTTGGGATTCCATTTCCCCACATGATGATTAACCAGGTCCATCACATGATTTTTCACCTCAGAATCAGGCAGTGAACAACTAAGAGTCTGCTTTCTGACTGCTATCTAAGTTATTGGGTTGCTGTCTGTTGCATCTGCTCCAAGTGGTTTAGGAGTCTTTGGTCCACGCAGACCCATTCACCCAGGGCCTAGTTAGACCACCAGCTTCATATATTTCTGATTATCCCCACTTGATAAATATATGCTCAATTTGCATTCCCGCAGTCTGAGTTAATCTCAAGGGTTTTGCAAGGATCATGTTGCTTTTTGTAGGCTGGGTCTGGATCTTGTTGGTTCCAGATAATAGCCGGGTCCAGATAATCGTCAACGATTGCTGGAACATAGCGGTACTACATATTTCACAGTAACCTCTGTGATAGATTCTCTCTTTTCTGATCTCCAGTGGATGCCTGAGAAAATTGAAGGATTTCTGTGCATAGAGAATCAGGAATTACCAGTTCATTTAGGAAACACAACGGTTGGTCTGAGTCTTGCCAAGGTACCTTCCATGTCTTGTCTTATTAAGGCAATCCTCGGTCCTTGGCTCCACACTTAGGTCAAAGTTGCAAAATGATGTAGCCATGGAAGCTGTTGCTGTGTTGGTATTGACCATTTCTTCCACCTTTCCTGGAAACCTTCTGCCGATCCATCAGCAGTTCAGTTATCTTGCCCAGGGAGTATTTTTGAAATATGCTTTAACATTTACTATCTTTAGGATGTTGTCATTCTCTTGACTAGTTAAGGACACATTGGGATGATTCAGCCGTAACGAGTGGATTGCCATTGGTAGATGTAAAGCCCTTTTATTTCTATAGGTGTGTAAATAATCAGACAGTGATAAGCAGGCTCCTTATGATGTTCAGCAACAGTGATGTCTTATGGTAGCTGAATAGCTTCAAGAATATTGAAGAGTTTTTGGGCTAGTAAATAAAATGTAATATCTTAGTTAACTTTTAAAATGCTTTGCAGAAAGTGAAATATTAAAAACAAAATTTGATACGTTATTTTGAGCAAAAGTGATGACTGCAAGTATTATTGAAACAATATCAATCTGTACTTATTAAGCTGAACTTCCATGGACCAAAGAGATTGTTCAAAGAGAATGTGTGTCATCAAGATCTCAGTTATATCTCATCTCTTGAAGGCATTTTCAATGTTTTCACCATGAAACATAGAAAAGGCTATTCATATTTGCAGGAGTGCATCCCTTCAAAGGGCAGACCACCACTGACAGCATCTGGTGGGTTTGAGACAGTTAAGGGCAACCATATTGGTGCACCTGGAATCAATTATAGGCCAGACCAGCAAGGGACGGCAGATTTCTTTCTCCAAAGGGCATTGGTGAACCAGATTGCCTTTACAACAATCCGATAATTTCACGGTTACCAATTCTAAAACTAGACTTTTATTCCAGATTCCCCCAGCAGCTGCAATGGGATTGGCGTTGGAAGGGTGATGGCTAATGCTGCCAGTTTTACTGTGATTAATTTTTCAAATTCTGAACCAGATGTAGAAACTGGCTGGAGGTATTAAATGGCCTACTCTTTTCCCCTGCTCCTATGGCAAATGCAAATCACTGATTGGAAATGAACAAAAAGAAAATTGTTTTCCCTCCTAATACTTTTCTTTATTATTTAGATTCCTTTGCTCTAGTCTGACATCTTTCACCAAGCTGAGAATGAGTATATACCCTGAGGGTTTCCAAAAGTGTGGGATAATTGAAATTAAGAACAATTCCTAGAAATTGGATTGCACTAGAACATTGCTAGTAATGCTATTGGCAATTCTGGTTTCCATCAAGAAAATATGAAATTGGTTAAAAACACATGTAACAACATTTTCCGCCCAGAAAAAAGTACCAAAACACAACTTGCACAGTTCCTGACAGGACCACGTTCAATTCAGTGCACCTGCAAAGTAACCAGAGAAGGGTGTTTGCCCTTAAAGACACAGTACAGTCCCCATGGCAGATTGACAGGAGTAAAAGACATCATAGCTGTAATGGAGAAGATGGGAGGCTGCGGGGAGAGGGAGAGAGATCCATGCATCACACAGAGGAACATCAGCAAGATCAGTAAGTGCTAATCAGCAAGCTACCTTGCTAAAGAGCACAGAGGTGACTTCAAACCTGCCTACTAAGCAAAAAGAATAAGCTCACCCTACCAATGATATTGTAACCCCGCCACACCTCCACATAAGTCAAGCTTCCAAGGACAGGACAATGAAAGAGACCTGCTTTGTCCTGGATGATGTCAAGCCTCTTGAGAGTTGTTGAAACTGTACCCATCTAGGCAATATTCCATCAAACTGCTGACTTGTGGCCTTTTAGATGACGAAAAGGCTTTGGGGTGTCAGGAGTTGTATCGATCACCTCAGAATATGCAGCCTGCTCTTATACTCATGAGACTGTTCCAATTGAATTTCCTATATCTTTCAACTTTCACTACCTTTTCCATGCTGTATTGCTCTATGACTGCTAGTTAGAGTCATAGAGCAATACAGCACAGATACAGGCCCTTCGGCCCAACGAGTCCATACCGACCATGGTGCCCACCCAGCTAGTCCCAATTTCCTGCGTTTGGCCCATATCCCTCTAAGCCCCGTCCCTCCATGTACCTATCCAAGTGCTTGTTAAATGATACTGTTGTACCTGCCTCGCCCACTTCCTCTGGCAGCTCGTTCCATATACTCACCACCCTCTGCGTGAAACAGTTGCCCCTCAGGTCCCTTTTAAATCTTTCCCCTCTCACCCTAAACCTATGCCCCCTAGTTTTGGACTCCCCTACCCCGGGGAAAAGACTGTTACCGTCCACCTTATCTGTGCCTCTCATACTTTTAAACATTTCTATAAAGTTGCCCCTCATTCTCCTACGTTCCAAGGAATAAAGACCTAGCCTGGCCAACCTCTCCCTATGACTCAGGCCCTCGAGTCCTGGCAACATCCTTGTAAATCTTTTCTGCACTCTTTCCAGTTTAACCACATCTTTCCTATAACAGGGTGACCAAAACCGTACACAGTACTCCAAGTGCGGCCTCACCAACAACTTACACAACTGCAACGTAATGTCCCAACTCCTATACTCAATGCCCTGACTGATGGAGGCCAGTGTGCTAAGCGCCTTTTTCACCAACCTGTCTGCCTGTGACATTGCTTTCAACCAACTATGCACTTGAACTTGTAATTCATCATATTAAATGTGCTTGAGGCACGGTTTGTCGATGCAGCTATCTTTTCTTTGCAGGTATGGAGAGATGGCCCTGTTTCCCCCTCAGCAGAATACAGTGCAGGAGAGCATAAAGAGATGCAGTTGATGAAGGAGCAGGGGGAGTGATAATAATGATGAACAAAGTGCATCATTACACATGATACCTCACAGTTGCTCAGAGATTAGGAGCTTGAGTGATGAGACAACAGGTTAGAGGGATATGTGTAAGAGGGAAGTCCACCAGGCACTAGACAAGCAAGCTGCATCCTGGTTTGAGGCATACACAATCTGATGCAGGGGTTCAATACTGCCCCAGAGTATTCAGATAAAGACTTCAATTGGAAGGCCTGCCTCACTGAATGCAGGAGATAACAAGGAGCCTGGAGCCATCTCTTGGCTCTTGCATGAGGTTGTGCGGAGTCCAGAGACCACAGCCTGCACTCTGGAAGTGAGGTGCACTTTGCAAGATCGCAACAGCAATCAACACGCGGCCATTAGGTCAGGTGACAGCTGCTGTGAAGACACAGACAGAGGCCTCACAGTATGTTTCTGCTTCTATACAAACTCACTCAGATCCAGCTAAAGGTCCAGAATCTGCCACATAGGAGCAGCTCGAAGCTCCTCAACAACAGCGGCATGGCACATGCTGTGTGGAGTTTGCACATTGTCCCTGTGACCTTGCGAGTGTCCCTCAGGTGCCCCATTTTCGTCCCACATCCAAAAGACATGCTGGTTGGTGGACTAATGCAATATAAAAGCAAGGATGTAAGCTGAGGCTTTGTAAGGCGTTGGTCAGACCACATTTGGAATACCATGAGCAATTTTGGGCCCCGTTTATAAGTAAAGATGTGCTGGCCCTGGAGAGGGTCCAGAGGAGGTTCACAAGAATGATCCCAGGCATGAAGGGCTTAATGCACGAAGAGCGTTTGATGGCTCTGGGCCTGTGCTCGATGGAGTTCAGAAGGGTGAGGGGGGGAATCTCATTGAAACCTACTGAGTACCAAAAGGCCTGGATAGAGTGGATGTTTCCATTAGCAGGATCTGAGGGCACAGCCTCAGAATAAAGGGACGTCCCTTTAGAACTGAGGTGAAGAAGAATTTCTTCAGCCAGAGCATGGTGAATCTGCGGAATGTGTTGCCACATCATGTAACTTTGTTGACGTCATGTGTTTCAGGTTAGCATCCTGAAAGAGAATCTTGATTGCTACACACTGTATGCCAATTTGATCAATGTTTTGCGATGTTTATTACTCTGAGTTGCTTTGGCTCTCATGGTAAATAGTAATCACTGATGTTGAATAGCAATATTTCATTCACCATCGAAATACTTTCCTGATGACCAATGAGTAGCTAATTGATTGAAGCCCCAATGGCCATATGAGTGCAGTAAATGGTTGCCTGCATTTGTAGGAAGTCAGCAAAGTTGGCAAATCCCTCTGTCCAGGAAGTCAGCTTTTCCTCTATGAAAGCAAAAAATATGATTTTTCTCCTTCAAGAGTAGAGAGCCTTGGGATCTCTCCAATGCAGCAGTGAACAGCAAATCAAGGATTATAGTAAAGATTTGTTTTTGCAGACTGAAATGATCCAGTGGCATGAAGTTGAATCGCCATCAACTTGAACCGCATGAATTTCAGACACAAGAACCTGACCAAAAATCATCCTGCAGACTTTCATTTATCTCAGTGATCACAACCTTTGAAAACCTAAGCTAGCAAAGACTTTGTTCATCAGACTGGTCCAGATACAATGTGCTGGGAGTAGGCTCTTTTCAGATGGATGTCTTTATCACCTGCTCGAAGGTGTCAAACCCTGCCTAAATTGCCTCCATGCTCTTACATAAACCTGTAGCAATGGATAGCTGCATCTGAGCCATCGTTTGAATGTTTCCTCCTTAAAGAATACACCCAACCCCTCAATGTCCAGTTTGTAGGACCCTCAGTGTCCTTCCCACAAAGCCTTTGTAGTGCCCGCACCAAACTTCAGTGCATCCCTCAGTACATACTCCTGCACCCTGGAATGTGCCTGTCAACAGCATTCGCTTGTGAGCATCTTCTTACACTGCTATACCAACAAGCTTCAGACAGACCAAAGTGAGTCTTTCACCAAATTTATGATGTGATGTTTGTCTTAGTTCCATCCCTGAGAATAGCGTGTATATCACAGAGTCCTCTGTTACACGGCTGCTTGGGGTGAATCCCAACAAGGACCATTGCACCCTTTTCCAGATCTTCTCAGCAAGCTCACTGTCCACAAAGAGGTGAACTGTCATCTCATCCAAGCCACAGTGATCTTGAGGGCAGCATTTGGTGTGAGTGAGGCTCCAGCTGTGCAGCAAGGATCTAATAGGGAAGGCCCTTCTCACTGCCAGCCAAGCAAGGTTTTACTTCTTGTTTGTGAATTCTAGCAAAATGGCATCCTGCCAAAATGACATTAAAAGCTTGGAAAGCTATCACAATCAATCAATTGTGTCCTTCTCCAATAGGGCCTGCAGGACTTTCTGGGCAGACTACTTTGTGATGGGCTTGTTATCAAAAATGTTTATACTTAGAAACATTTCTACAAAGGACAGGTAGTGTGGCAAGGTCCTACTGAATGGAACATTGCACAGCAATAACGCCTGGCCCATCATTCACAGCACCGGGGGCAGGTAGCACCTCAGCATACAGTGACACTTGCGTGTACTGGTTCTACACAGAGCTTGATGCAGCCACCTCACAAGTGGCCATCATGACAAGGGCTATATTGGGTAGATTCCCCCACCTTTGTCTTGGCATATCATGACCCAATCGATATGATACATACTGGATCTCCAGATGAAACGGATGATGGGTCAGGTGAGTACCACAGTGCAGGAACGTCACCTGCTCTACATACAGCAGCACAGAGACCTTGCACCTTATGACTAGGTCCATGCCCACCATTGAGAAGGAGGACTGCTCCCAGATTCCCAATTTCTATTTCACCTTGCCTATCCACTCCAACCATGGAGCTTTGGACTCTGGTTTATATTGGTACGTTGGGAAAAGATCAGGCCATCGGAAATGCCTGATCCTGCTTCACAATCGGTGCAATTTCACTTGAAAATAATTGATAATGATTTGCTCCAAGTAAAATTAATTTCATAGTGCATAGCATTGAAAAAGCTATGTTAAATGATTTCCTGCAGCTCACCGTATCTGAGTCTCTGAGACTCTCCCCACTGCTGGGACCCCACAGTCTCCTGCAGACCCTGCTGGCTACTCTAATGTGCTTGATGGTTACAGCATTTTAAACATTGAAGACAATGTGTAGGCACAGGAGGGTTGAGATTTGCAACTTTAGCCAATTAGCTTTAGATTATTTAATTTGCACACAGTTAACATTTCACTTATTTGGCATTTAGCTTTCCAAATAAGTTAAATACTCACAAATGAAGTGAAAACTGTTTTAAAATGAGATTTATATAGAACCATAGAACAATACAGCACAATACAGGCCCTTCAGCCCACCGTGTTGTGCCGACCTTTAAAACACGCCTAAGACTAACTAACCCCTTCCTCCCACATATCCCCCTATTTTAAATATCTCCATATGCTTCTCTAACAATCTCTTGAACTTGACCAACATATCAGCCTCCACCACCACCCCAGGCAGCGCATTCCATGCACCAACCACTCTCTGTGTGAAAAACCTCCCTCTAATATCTCCCTTGAACTTCCCACCCATTACCTTAAAGCCATGCCCTCTTGTATTGAGCATTGGTGCCCTGAGAAAGATGCACTGGCAGTCCACTCTATCTATTCCTCTTAATATTTTGTATACCTCTATCATGTCTCTCCTCATTCTCCTTCTCTCCAAAGAGTAAAACCCTAGCTCCCTTAGTCTCTCGTCATAATCCATACTCTCCAATCCAGGGAGCATCCTGGTAAATCTCCTCTGCACACTTTCCAACACTTCCACATCCTTCCTTGGATGCAGTACTCCAAGTCTGCTCTAACCAGAGTTTTGTAGAGCTGCATCATTTACCTCGCGGCTCTTAAACTCGATCCCATGACTTATGAAAGCTAACATCTCATAAGCTTTCTTAACTACCCTATCCACCTGTGTGGCAACTTTCAGTGATCTGTGGATATGAACCCCCAGATCCTTCTGCTCCTCCACACTCCCCAGAATCCTGCCATTAACCTCGTACTCCGCCTTGGAGTTTGTCCTTCCAAAGTGTACCACCTCACACTTCTCCGGATTGAACTCCATCTGCCACTTCTCAGCCCAGTTCTGCATCCTATCAATATTCCTCTGTAAGCTTTGACAGCCCTCCACACTATCCACAACACCACCGATCTTTGTGTCATCTGCAAACTTGCTAACCCACCCTTGCACCCCCTCATCCAAGTCATTAATAAATATCACGAAAAGTAGAGGTCGCAGAACCGATCCTTGTGGGACACCACTAGTTACAGCTCTGAATGCACTCCATCCACCACAACCCTCTGTTTTCTACAGGGAAGCCAATTCTGAATCCACACGGCCAATCCTCCCTGGATCCCTTGCCGTCTGACCTTCTGAAGAAGCCTACCATGTGGAACCTTGTCAAACACCTTACTAAAATACATGTAGACGACATCTACTGCACTACCCTCATCAATCTGTCTGGTCACCTCCTCAAAGAACCCTATCAGACTTGTGAGGCAAGATCTTCCCTTCACAAAGCCATGCTGGCTGTCCCTAATCAGTCTATGATTCTCTAAATGCTCATAGATCCTATCTCTTAGAATCCTTTCTAACAGCTTGCCCACCACAGACGTAAGGCTCACTGGTCTGTAATTCCCTGGACTATCCCTACTAACTTTTTTGAATAAGGGGACACACATTTGCCACCCTCCAATCCTCCAGTACCATTCTAGTGGACAACGAGGACTCAAAGATCCTAGCCAATGGTTCACAATCTCCTCCCTCACCTCGCGGAGCAGCCTGGGGAATATTATCTGTCCTAATATTTTCTAACAGCTCCAACACATATGTAACAGCTTTGACCACAAACTTTACAGCTTGAATCCAGATTTGCCATTTTTACATCTTTCTGAGTTTCAAATCACTAATCTAAATATCCCAAATGTATTTTCTGTAAAGTTATAGAATTGATTAATATCTCATAATGATGTCTGATCATATTTCCATAGCAGCCTTCCTTCAATATCATTTCTGCAGGTGCAACAAAGACTTAATTGGTATATTGCCCATTTGTCAATTCCATTTATTAGATGTCAAGTTCCATTCATTATCTGTTTAATAAGAATGAGGAATAATTTGTCTTTGATTGCTAGCACTAAGCTCAGTAAACTGTAGATATCATCCTCTCGTGATTACTTCCATGGGAAATGACAATGCAGAGATGAGTACTGTTAGTGCTTGATATTGTTGAACGGGTTCAGGGCTAGCAAATTCCCACCCCACCCCCACCCTGGTTCAGCCATCCCCCTCCTCTGTGCCCCCTCCCCTTTCACTTATATCAAGGAACTATGAAAGTTGGGCAAAGTATGTTATGGAAAGTATAAGACGCAGAAGCCAATGTTGAGAGCTGCAAACAAGAAGAGAAAAATCTGGCAAAGTAAGCAAGACTTTCCGTAGTTAGGACACTGTAAGGAGAAACATATTTGCTGGTTGCAACTGTATTACAGTAATGGGAGCCAGAATGGATCGTGCACTGACCAGCTGCTGGGGAATCCCTTTGAACGTTGAGATAAGGCATGGGTCTATCATAAGATGATTTGGCATATCATTCACAGTAACCATTACATTCACAGTAACTATTGCACTGAACTTTTCTTGTGGCTACTTCCCCGTACACAATATCTGCTAATAAGTTGGTAAATCCCCTGCCACCTAATCCAAAAGGTCCATCCAATTCCATGCATCTGATTCAGCACATCAATTCTAACTGAAATGTTTGCTGCATTTTTCTTTTGTGCCATTGCTATCTTCTTGGTTTTCAAAGTTCCTTCAGGATAATTGTCGTTTCTTTAAGGACCAACAAATTTTAGTTTCTACTGTTGCACCATATTTCTGAGAAAATTCCTCCAACCTTCCCCTGTAGTCCTTCTGCAAGTCAGGATGTTCAGTAAACCTACATCTCATCTACCTCAGTGTTTTCCAAGAACTCTGCAGAGCACACCAAAACATGACAACCTCCATTTCAATAGCCTACAACACTTTAATGATGCAAATAACTAACATGCACAATTTACAAGACTGTCAAAGGCTGAAGGTTAAGATCTTGGCCACAATGCACGCCCAGCAATGCTACAGATCTCTGGAGTTTCAAGGTCAATTATATTTCTCTCCTGTGCCGTATGCTACCATCAAGATTTTCTTTGGACATTGGTTTTCCAGTGATGACTTCCCATTCAATCTTCTCACCAGATTTGTGGAAGTGAAACCTTGATAACTGAATATGTAGATAATTAAAATGTGTGAAAGCAGCACAGTTACAGGTGCACTGTAATTGGCAGATAACCAATACTTCTAATATATTTGTGTTTTACAAAATCACTGGCAAAAAAATTGACCCTGGCCATTGATCTTCAATTGTTAAATTTAACCAGCAATAAAAGCTTTCTCACCAAAAGAAGAAACCATCTAATGCATTTTGTAGAGGAAAAGATGAAGGTATGTGGTTAGAATGTGAGAGGAGGAGATGAATCTTCAAATAGGAATAGGAGAGATAAACCTGTATCCATTGGGACAATAAAGGTGCTATATAAATGTTTATGCTATTCCCAAAAATACCTTAAAATTGTGTGTTTGTTGTAGGGAGGTGGGTGGCTGCTTAGTTAGTACATCTGGTAAACTGACCAGATGCAAAAATGTTGATTTGACCTTTCTCATGCCATATTGTGCTTATAGTTTAAATGTTAGCAACTAGTTTGGTTTATATTTGATTGAACATTGAAGTAATTGGGGGTTCGGGTAAAATTGTAAACTATCCTCAGCATTATGCTTTAGCTTATAACATCATTTGAGCCCTAGTGTATAACATACCTCAGTAGCAGCTGTTCCCTAAATAACAGATGGTAAATTCTTCAGGAATATGAAACATCATCATATCCTATGGGAACCCATGCTGCACCTCAATATCCTGTGAATACGTATGCTAAAATTCAGTATCCTGTCGGGACCAATGCTACATCTCAGTATCCTGTAGAGAGCTATGCTAAAACTGAATATCCTGTGGGGACATATGCTACATTTCAGTATCCTGCAGGAACCTTCGCTACGTCCCACTATCCGCTGAACTTCTATGGCAAAACTGAGTATCCTGTGGGTATCAGTGTCAAACCTGAGTATCCTATGGGTATCCATGCCAAACCTGAATATCCTATGGGTATCCATGCCAAACCTGAATATCCTATGGGAACCTACGCCACATCTCAGTACCCTGGAGGGATCTACGCAACATCTCAGTACCCTAGAGGGACCTATGCCACATCTGAATATCCTGTGGAAACCCATGCCAAAACTCAGTATCCTATGAAGATCCCTGGTGAAGCTCAGTATCCGGTAAGCTTCTATGCACCAGATCAGTATCCTAAGAAGACTTATGTCATGGGTCAGCATCACATGGGCACCTACAACTCAGTTCCGTATCACATCAGAAACTACGTCACAGGTCACTATCCTCCAATGACCCACTTTGCACCTCATTATGCAGTGAGGAATTACATTGTGGGCCAAAATCATATGCAAACCTATGGGGCAGACCAATACCCTTTGCAAACCTATCTTTCACCTGATGATTCTGCAAGGACTGATACCATGGGTCAGTACTCCACAACAAACCGTGATACAGATCAGAATGTTATAAGAACCAATAATGAAAACCAAGATTTTGAAATGACTGACGCAGCATACAAGGATCTTGCAAGGATTGAAAGTGTAGACCAGGATTTTGAAAGAACTGATAGTGCAGATCAAGACCTTGAGAGGGTTGAGAGTGTAGACCAGGATTTTGAAAGAACTGATACTGCAGACGGGGATCTTGAAAGGATTGAGATTGCAGACCAGGAAGCTATGAGGACCAGTAGTGAAGATCAGGATTCTGTGAGGGGTGACAGTGTGGACCAGGATTCTGTGAGGACTGGCAGCGCAGAGCAGTATTCTGTGAAAACTGATAGTGTAGAGCAGGATCCTATCAAGATTGACAGCAGAGGCCAGGATATTTTAAGGATTGACAAAGACGAGGATTCCATGGAGATTGAGAGTGAAGAGCAGAATGCTGTAATGAACAACGGTATAGGCCAGGATGTGGTGAGGACAAAAAGCACAGCTGAGAGCCCTATGAGGACATACTTTATACCTCAGTATCCTGTGGATTCCTATGTCACAGGTCAGCATCCTGTGATGGTCAATAGTGCAGAAGGATACTTTGTACAGCCTTACTCTACACCACATTTTCCTGTGAGAACCTACATTGTAAACCCAGTTTCTACAAGGGCCTATATGGCAGTTCAGGATCCAACTTGGACTGACAGCCGAGCTCTGGACTCCATTAAGATCAGAAGCCCAACACAGAGTCCTGCAAAGACAAGAAGCCCAGAACAAAGTCCTATAAAGACAAGCAGCCCAGAACAGAGTTCTGCAAAGACAGGAAGCCCAGAACAGAGTCCTGCAAAGACCAGAAGCCTAGAACAGAGTTTTGTAAAGAACAGAAGCCTAACCCAAAGTTCTACAAAGAGCAGAAGTCCAGGCCAGAGTTCTGTAAAGACCAGAAGTCTAACCCAAGGTCCTGTGGAGATTAGAGACCAAGTCCAGAGCCCTATGAAGAGCAATACCCCAAGCCAGGACAGTACAGTAAGCAAGACAGAGGAACCTGTAGGCACCTATATCACAGCTCAGTATCCTGTGGCAATCCGTTTTGCAGGTTTGTATCCTGTTAGGAGCTACCTAACACCTCATTATCCTTCAGGCACTTATTTTGCACACCATGTACCTGTGAAAACCTATGTGACACCTCCATACCCTATGAGAAACTGTGTTACACCTCACTATCCAATGCAGACCTACGTCCAGTATCCCTTGATGAACTACTGTTCACCACAGTATCCTGTGAGATCCTACAAAGTTCCTGTGTATCCCTTGAAGACCAACATTGAACCTAAATATCCTGTGAGGTGCGCCAGCCTTTAATCATGGCATCATTGGTCCTGTGACATCATACATCAGTAACTGTGAACATCCACCTTTAAACAAGCTGCGCCTTTAATAAGCACAAAAGTAAACTTACTGAAAATAGAATAAAGCCAGTCCTGACCACTCCATCTGTATGTTTATTTTTAATAAATGTTGTGTTCAGCACACGGAAACAGCCGAGGAGTTCTGAGGAGATAAGTGTTTTTGTTTCTCTTTCTTCTAACGGTTTCGGAGATAGCAGGGAGTAAGTGTGTAAGCGCGTGACATCAGTCATTAGTGTGCGCACAGTTTAAAAAAAAGTCTGCCATATCCAGTGGGCAGCGTCGGAGCAGGCAGCAGAGTGAGGGGGAAGCGGAGTGAGTGGGGAGCAGAGTGATTTGGGCTTTGGCTCAAGGGGCTTCGGCTTAAAGGGGTGAGGCAGGTGAGTAGCTGGTAAGTAAAGGTAAGGTTTACCTGTTATCTGTTAGTAACTTTTAAGTAGGAAAAAACTAGGTAGGGGGAGAAAAAGAATTAGTTCAGATGGAGGACATGGTGGTGTGCTGCAGCTGCTTGATGTGGGAGGTCGTGGACCTTGCTGCGGTCCACGATGGCCACATCTGCAGTAAGTGCTTGAGGCTGGAGGAACTTCGGCTCAGAATCGATGAGCTGGAGTTACAGCTTCAAACACTGCGCAGCATCAGGGAGGGAGAGAGTTATGTAGATGCTGTACATCAGGAGACAGTCACCCCGCCTTAGAGCAGATAGTTCTGGAGTCCAGGAAGTAGATAGAAGGGTGACTGTCAGGGGAGAGAAGAGGAAAAAGAAAACGAGCAGACAGATAGTGCAGAGGACCCCGGAGGCTGTTCCCCTTAGTAACAGGTTTTCTGCTTTGGAAACCGTTGGGGGGATGACCTGCAGGGGCCTAGCAGCAGTAGCCAGGTCTATGGCACTGGGACCGGTCCTGCTGCTCAGAAGGGAAGGGAGAAGAGGAAGGCAGTAGTGATAGGGGACTCGATAGTCAGGGAAACAGATAGGAGGTTCTGTGGCAGTGAGTATGAATCCCGGATGGTATGTTGCCTCCCAGGTGCCAGGGTCCGGGATGTCTCTGATCGGGTCCACATGATTCTTGAGCGGGAGGGAGAATAGCCAGAAGTCATGGTTCATATTGGTACCAACGACATAGGTGGGAAGAGAGATGAGGTCCTGAACAGTGAGTTTAGCGAGCTAGGCAGAAGGCTGAAGAACAGGACCTCAAGGGTAGCAATCTCGGGATTGCTGCCAGTGCCACGTGATAGTGAAGGTAGGAATAGGAGGAGATGGCAAATAAATGCGTGGCTGAGAAGTTGGTGCAGGAGGGAGGGTTTTAGATTTTTGGATCATTGGGATCTCTTCAGGGGAAGGTGGGACCTGTACAGAGAGGACGGGTTACACCTGAACCCAAGGGGGGCCAATATCCTTGCAGGCAGGTTTGCTAGGGTGGTTCGGGAGGATTTCAACTAGTTTGCGAGGGGGATGGGAACCGGAGGAGTAGGTCAGAGGAAGAAGGGGATGGGGAAAAGTCAGATCTGACAGGTAGAGAGGCTTTGAGGAAGGAGAAGCAGAGTACAGGCTATAAAAGTAGTAAGGCGGATGGGCTAAAGTGCATTTACTTAAATGCAAGAAGCATCAGGAATAAGGGAGATGAACTGAGAGCTTGGATAAGTACATGGGACTACGATATTGTGGCTATCACAGAGACATGGCTGACACCAGGGCAGGATTGGATATTGAATATTCCTGGTTTTCAGTGTTTTAAGAGGGATGGGGGGGGGGGGGAGAAGAGGAGGAAGGGTGGCGATACTGGTCAGGGACACTATTACAGCTGCGAAAGGGTGGATAATGTAGAAGGATCCTCTCCAGAGTCAATATGGGTGGAAGGTAGGAACAAGAAAGGAGCAGTTACTCTACTGGGAGTATTCTATAGGCCCCCTGGTAGCAGCAGGGATACTGAGGAGCAGATTGGGAGGCAGATTTTGGAAAGATGCCAAAATAATAGGGTTATTATAGTGGGAGACTTCAACTTCCCAAATATTGATTGGCACCTGCTTAGTGCCAAAGGTTTAGACAGGACAGAGTTTGTTAAGTGTGTCCAGGACGGATTCCTGACACAGTATGTTGACAGGCCGACTAGAGGGGATGCCATATTAGATCTAGTTTTAGGTAATGAACCGGGTCAGGTGACAGATCTATCAGTGGGTGGGCATTTGGGGGACAGTGACCACTGCTCCATGACCTTTAGAATTGTTATGGACAGGGATAGGAGCAAAGAGGATGGGAAGATATCTAATTGGGGAAGGGTGAATTATGAGGCTATAAGGCGAGAACTTGAGAGTGTAAATTGGGATGACATTTTTGAAGGGAAATGTACTATGAAGATGTGGTTGATGTTCAGGAATCTCTTGCAGGATGTTGGGGATAAATTTGTCCCGGTGAGGCAGAAAAGGAATGGCCAGGTGAAGAAACCATGGGTGACAAGAGAGGTGGAACAACTAGTTAGGAAGCAGAGGGCAGCATACGTAAGGTGTAAGTAGCAAGGATCAGACAGGGCTCGTGAGGAATATAGAGTAGCAAGGAGGGAACTTAAGAAGGGGCTGAGGAGAGCGAGAAGGGGACATGAAAAGGCTTTGGCGTGTAGGGTTAAGGAGAATCCCAAGGCTTTTTACTCGTACGTGAAGAGCAGAAGGATGGCTAGAGTAAAGGTAGGTCCAATTAAAGACAAAGGTGGGACGATGTGCCTGGAAGCTGTGGAAGTGGGTGAAGTTCTCAATGAATACTTCTCTTCAGTATTCACCAAGGAGAGGCATCTTAATGACACTGAGGACAGCGTTGGTAAGGGTAATGTTCTAGAGCATGTATATATCAAGAGAGAGGATTGTGTTGGAGCTGTTAGAAAATATTAGGACAGATAAGTCCCCAGGGCCTGACGGAATATTCCCCAGGCTGCTTCGTGAGGCGAGGGAGGAGATTGCTGAACCGTTGTCTAGGATCTTTGAGTCCTCGTTGTCCACGGGGATGGTACTGGAGGATTGGACGGTAGCAAATGTTGTTCCCTTGTTCAAAAAAGGTAGTAGGGATGGTCCAGGGAATTACAGACCACTGAGCCTTACGTCTGTGGTGGGCAGGCTGTTGGAAAGGATTCTTAGAGATAGGATCTATGAGCATTTAGAGAATCATGGACTGATTAGGGACAGCCAGCATAGATTTGTGAAGGGAAGATCTTGCCTCACTAGCCTGATAAGGTTCTTTGAGGAGGTGACCAGGAAGATTGATAAGGGTAGTGCAGTAGATGTCGTCTACATGTATTTTAGTAAGGTGTTTGACAAGGTTCCACATGGTAGGCTTCTTCAGAAGGTTAGAGGGCAAGGGATCCAGGGAGGCTTGGCCGTGTGGATTCAGAATTGGCTTGCCTTTAGAAAGCAGAGGGTTGTGGTGGAGGGAGTGCATTCGGATTGGAGGGCTGTGACTAGTGGTGTCCCACAAGGATCGGTTCTGGGACCTCTACTTTTTGTGATATTTATTAATGACTTAGATGAGGGGTTGGAAGGGTGGGTTAGCAAGTTTGCAGGTGACACAAAGATCGGTGGTGTTGTGGATAGTGTGGAGGGCTGTCGAAGCTTACAGAGGGATATTGATAGGATGCAAAGCTGGGCTGAGAAGTGGCAGATGGAGTTCAATCCGGAGAAGTGTGAGGTGGTACACTTTGGAAGGACAAACTCCAAGGCGGAGTACAAGGTAAATGGCAGGATTCTGGGCAGTGTAGAGGAGCAGAGGGATCTGGGGGTTCATATCCACAGATCACTGAAAGTTGCCACACAGGTGGATAGGGTAGTTAAGAAAGCTTATGGGATGTTAGCTTTCATAAGTCGTGGGATCAAGACTTATGAAAGTCTTAAGAGCCACGAAGTGATGATGCAGCTTTACAAAACTCTGGTTAGACCACACTTAGAGTACTGTGTCCAGTTCTGGTCGCCTCATTATAGGAAGGATGTGGAGGCGTTGGAAAGGGTGCAGAGGAGATTTACCAGGATGCTACCTGGATTAGAGAGTATGGATTATGAGGAGAAACTAAAGGAGCTAGGGCTTTTCTCATTGGAGAGAAGGAGGATGAGGGGAGACATGATAGAGGTACACAAAATATTAAGAGGAATAGATAGAATGGACAGCCAGCGCCTCTTTCCCAGGGCACCAATGCTTAATACGAGAGGACATGGTTTTAAGGTAATGGGTGGGAAGTTCAAGGGAGACATCAGAGGGAGGTTTTTCGCACAGAGAGTGGTTGGTGCATGGAATGCGCTGCCAGGGGTGGTGGTGGAGGCTGATACGCTGGTCAAGTTCAAGAGATTGTTAGATAAGCATATAAAGGAATTTAAGATAGAGGGATATATGGGAGGAAGGGGTTAGACAGTCTTTGGAGTGGTTTGAAGGTCGGCACAACATGGTGGGCTGAAGGGCCTGTACTGTGCTGTATTGTTCTATGGTTCTATTAAGGTGATGGATGCTAGTACTGTGGATGTCAACATTCCTCCTGTGTCAGGGTTAGCATCAACAACCCCTACATCAGATAAATCACAGAAAACTGTACAATAAAGGTCTCTTTTAAGACTGTCCCAACAATACAGCTTGCGCTGACAATGCTGGAATGGTGCAACATTCTTCTGTTTGTACAGTGACATTATTGAATAAGGTTGACACTTTAGTGGCAGATTAAGGGATCTTTTGTTCCATGTTTCCTAAGAACTGAATTATGATAGTCCAAGCTCACTTCATATAGAAATCTTATAAGTGATGAACTAGAAAATCTGAGCCACTAGCCTGATTGTGACTGGATATAACTAGACATTCAAAACTGATTAATACATTGCATCTCCTAATTTGTTGTGAATTCTGTCATAGAGATTTAAAGTGTCCCTCGATACCTGCCTTTGCAGGTTTGATCATTCTGCAGATTGAGTGCATGGGGTTCACTGGTTTTTCTTTAGTAATTGTTCACAAAATATTTGCGTAAAAGATTGCCTGAAATACATCATGTGCCCATGATTTCTCATAATTGGCCACCTAAATTTGGAAGACAATTAATTGAACCTTGGATACAACATCATAGAAACATGGAAAACCTACAGCACAATTCAGGCCCTTCAGCCCACAAAGCTGTGCCGAACACGTCCCTACCTTAGAAATTACTAGGCTTACCCATAGCCCTCTATTTTTCTCAGCTCCATGTACCTATCCAAAAGTCTCTGAAAAGACCCTATCGAATGCACCTCCACCACTGTTGCCGGCAGCCCGTTCCACACACTCACCACTCTCTGAGTAAAAACTTACCCCTGACATCTCCTCTGTACCTACTGCCCAGCACCTTAAACCTGTGCCCTCTTGTGGCAACGATTTCAGCCCTGGGAAAAAGCCTTTGACTATCCACATGATCAATGCCTCTCATCATCTTATACACCTCTATCAGAATAGGTTTTATCTGAAGTTTGAATTTGGCATTAACAGAGCTCTGTGAAAAACTAAATATTATGGATTTATTGGGGTTAGAATAACAGTTGGTGGAAATTCATACAGAATTGCAAATGCAAATACTTTGATATAGTTTAATTCCAAATGAGCTAAACAGGATGCTGATGTTGGACTACAGTCTGTTAATTATGCTATGACCCCAACATTCAATGGCCTCCTCCTGCTGCTATGTTTTGCTTCTAAGCTATGTAACATGAAAAGACGATGCACTTAACCCAGCCTTAACTTCCTCCTCATCGTTAAGGTCTGAGTTCTTAGGATAAAGCAACTGATAAGGTTTGCTTTCACCAACCCTGAACAAACTATGATATCTTCTGCACAATGAATATATGATTAGCAATAACAAATGAAGTTAATCAAAGCTTTTTCTTCTCATTTTCATTGAGCCATGATCTTACTGAATGGTAGATGAGTTTCAGTCAGTGGCCAGTTCCTGCTACCATTTCTCATGATCCTGAAAATGAGTCCCTTGAGAAGTGTTTGACTGCTAGATTGATTCAAGAGTGCTACTGAGTCTTCGGTGACCTTTGATAATAGCTTAGTTCTGAAAAGCATCTGCTTTGCCTTGATCATTTGCTTGGGCATCTTTCTGCTCCCTCTAGCTGCTGTGTTCAACCTTCGAAGAGGCCTGGTGTGTGTTGCTATTCTGAAAATATATCCTCTTAGTGGTTGATCGGCACTGCCATTAGTGCTTGATCCAGGTTTAATTTAGCAGTTACTGAGTTTGCATCAAATCCCTAATAGCTATCATTTTCAATCTAATTCAAGGCATCAAAACCCACTGCTTAGCTGAGTTGCTCTGCCAGACCCTCC
This sequence comes from Pristis pectinata, assembly GCF_009764475.1. Taxonomy (NCBI): domain Eukaryota; kingdom Metazoa; phylum Chordata; class Chondrichthyes; order Rhinopristiformes; family Pristidae; genus Pristis; species Pristis pectinata. The sequence continues at coordinate 4,329,769 of NC_067420.1, read as the reverse complement.
AATGCTACAGTCATTGCTTCAGATGACTCCAGTGAAAATGCGGCATGCTCCACTGATTTCTGCAATAATAACCTGATGAACAAATGATCACTGTGGACCACATGGTGCTCCTAGTCACTTGCTACAGATACTGGGAAAGGATTGTCAGACCCTCATCTTGCTGTGAAGCTCATAATACACCCATTTTCCACAGCAGGTTCCATGATTTAGAAACAAGAATAGGCCATTTAGCTCCTCAAGCCTGTTCTGTTATTTAATTAAATCATTGTCAATCCATACCTCAATTTTATTAACATCTCTTTGATCCTTTTACCCTGAACTGACAAAAATCTATCAATCTGAATTGTGAACATTTCAATTCACCCAGCATACATCAATTTTTACAGCCTAGATCCAGCTTTTCAGCTTCCAGATTTTCACACCTTTGTGTGAAAGAGTGCTGCTGAGTTCATTCCTGGAAGGCCCTTCCTTTAAGATTATGATGTTTTGGATTCTGCAACCAGAAAAAGCAGCTTCTCCACATCTACTCTAATGAATTCCATTATCATTTTACACTTTTTCCCAAGGCCAGTGTATCCCTCTTGAAGCGTGCTTCTCAACGCATTCTTCTCCCTTTATTCCAGCCCTCCTTGACAGAAAGCATTCGCCTTTTTGTACCTGTGTACTGGAACAATTGATGGAAAATGACAATGAGCACAGGTAAGAGGAAGGAGGAGTGAACTTGTATTTATTTAATACCTTTATGACCTCAAGACATCCTAAAGCAATTTTGAAGTGGAGTCACTATTGCAATATGGAGATTACAAAAAATGGTTGCATTTGCCAAGCTCCCATAACCATCAATGAAGTAAATGACCAGATAATATAATCTGCTTATATTAAGATTTAACCATCAGCCAATACACAGTCAGAATTTATTTGCTTTTCCTCAAATGGTGACGTGGGATCTTTTATATGCAGGGACATCTAATCTGAAAAATGGCTCCCCTGACAATACAACAATTCTTCTGCATTGCAGATTTGTCTACGTGGAATATGTGCTCAGGTCTGTGGTGTGACGTTTGAACCCACACCATTCTAACTCAAGAATAAGAGTAGCCACTGAACTGAGGGACCAAAAAAATCCTTAAATACAAGCAAAGTGCCGATGGAGGCCTCCTTCACCTCTACTCCTTCCCAAAGCCTTGTCTGCATCAGCCTGAAATGCTTTCTCGTAGGGCAATTCTACACCTTTACTGAGTGTTACTTTTTGAATGTTGCTGATACACCAATTTATGTGTTTTTTTAATCTTAATTTAAACCACGTGGCCACCAAGCATGTAAAATGACCTCCATCAAGGAAGCTGGATTAGGATTTTGGTAGTGGAAACAAATCAGATGGATGTCACACTGGAATACCACTATTGCACTAAGACAACCAGAACATTGATCCAGATTCCTGTGCACAACCTCTCAGCCCAAATGGAACAACTTATCTAACTATAAATGGGTAGAATTGCTGAATGCAAGCATCAAAACACAGGCAGAATCATGAAACAAACATCACTCTTGATGTTTCCATAATGGAAGTAGAACAGGGGAATACTGGAAGTTTGACTGAGCAATCGTGGAGGAACAAAGATATAGGTCCAAATTTGAAAGTGGTGATCTCCTCATGATGTTGTTGCCGTTGTCCCTCTTGGTGGTAAGGATTTCAGGAGAGAGCAGTTCATTTGAGTGACCTTATGAATTTCTGCAGTACATTCATTAGATCCAGGTTAGCACAGGTTAGGGAACCAGTACTGCAGGTGGATGCTGAGCTCAGTGGCAGGAGCACCAAGTGAGAAATTGCTTATCCTGGCTGTTAAACTTCCTAAATAATTCGGCTGCAGCAGCTGCTCAGCAAGATGATTGAAATTCTTTCACATTGTTAACCAAAGTAAGGAGGTTTAATGGGGTAGACATGGTATTGATTTAGTTCAAGCAGTTAAGCTTCTGGTCAGCAGTAGTCTGCATAATGTTGGCAGCTAATGACTTGATGACAATGATTGAATTTTCTAGTGATGATTATTTGGCATCTTTGTTAGAAATGCCCTCTGGCACTTGGAAACAAAGATCCTGCTCTCGGTTGACCTGGGCTGTTTCATTATTAGAAGAATTGTGGGTAAATGCAAATACTTCTGGAACCTTGAACAGAAAAAAGACCTCATGATCTCTTGACTTATGACTTCCTAAAGATGGTTGGATCTGAAGATGCTTACCAGAGAAAATACACAATATTCTAGGAATGTAATGGTTGATTCCTGAGAAGCACAACTATCTTCTTTCATATTAAGTGACTTCAGACACAGGAGGGCATTCCTTTTGATGTAAATTGTTGTCAGTGAACTAACATTTTTGCACCGTGCTTGGTTAAATGGTGCTGTGTTGTCAAGGGCAATTACTCTCAATTCCCTTGCATTCACTTCTTGCACAAATCAAGTCTGGAGCCAATTGTTCTGACACCACCCATATTGAGTGTCAGTGAGCAAGTGTGTGCAAATAGGTGCAACTTAATCGTTGTGGGAATGGGGAAAAAAATCCAGGTTGTTAGCACACTTGTTTTCAGTGAAATGGGATATAACTGATTAACTTTTGCATTTCACCGTAAATGCGAGTACCATGGCTGCAGATTGTTACTGGTTAAAGGTTCTGATGCAGAGGTCTTTGTGATGATGTAGTGAGGCCCCATAACTTCTGCTGCATTCAGTGTGCTTGTCTGCTTCATAACACTATGTGAAGTGAATCATTTTTGCTTTGTGAAATGGCTTTTTATGTAAATCTGTGGGAAACAAGGAAGTATAAAAACTGATTCCTTGTGGATTGTCCTTCCTCCAATGGCACATGTTGCCTACAGAAATCAGGTGGTAGTTCTTAGAGTTCACACCACATGATGGCCTGTAACTGTTTACTGAAGAATTCCTTCATTTAAAGAAGCATTCTTCTTCCTTTGAAGATCTTACCTTGCTGCACCCTTCTTGCCTGTCATTCAATATTCTCATTCTCTACCATCTACCGAAGTACAATAAACATTTTTTCACTGAGACGTGATAGAAGTATACAAAATATTAGGAGGAATAGATAGAGTGGACAGCCAGCGCCTCTTTCCCAGGGCACCAATGCTCAATACAAGAGGGCATAGCTTTAAGGTAATGGGTGGGAAGTTCAAGGGAGACGTCAGAGGGAGGTTTTTCACCCAGAGAGTGGTTGGTGCATGGAATGCGCTGCCTGGGGTGGTGGTGGAGGCTGATACGTTGGTCAGGTTCAAGAGATTGTTAGATAAGCATATGGAGGAATTGAAGATAGGGGGATATGTGGGAGGAAGGGGTTAGATAGTCTTAGGTGTGGTTTGAAGGGCGGCACAACATGGTGGGCTGAAGGGCCTGTATTGTGCTGTATTGTTCTATGGAGATATTCTACTTTCTTCCCTCAGCCTCTGCGTCAAACAATTATCCTCATTGATTCACCTCCATCTCAGTTCATTATGCCCCCTGTCCTTCATTACCTTCCTGACTTTTCTTAATCTCATCTTCTGTTTAAAGATCCTCAATAATTCATGGTGCCATTGCATATGGCTTTAGCACTCTCACGTTCACTAACACAGATCAGGCAAACTCTGATCATTTCCTCTATCACTCTCCACCCACAACATTCTCCTTCCCTCTCAGGCTTCCTGACAACTATGATATACCCTATTATCTGGACAAGAAGGATAACATCTACCAATCCTGACAGTCACACTTCAAAATAATATTGGTTTTGACTAATTATGACAATCAATTTCTAACAATATAAAAGGCCTAACATAAAGTTTGAAAAAAGGTATACCATTTTTACAAAACACTTAATTGCTTCTTGTAACATGGATCTAAATCAGTACATGCTAACTATTATTCCAACCTGTGTAATCCAGCAAAATTTGGTACCAACTGCCCTTTACAACAATTACTTACATTTATATAGCACCATTAAATTAAAATACATCCCTATGCATACAGAAAGCAATAAGCTGGGAGAGGAGAGTTTGAAGAGATGACCAAGTACTTAAACTAAGTGGCATGGCTTTAGCAGTTTTTTTATCATGTCATTACCAAGAAACATGGAATAAAAGACATACAGTGCTGGAACAATCAGCAGGTCAGGCAGCATCTGCAAAAAGAAAAAGATAATGTTTCATGTCTGGGACCCTTCATCAGAACCTGGTGAAACTTGGTGCTGAGATGAAATACCATACAATCTACTTTTTTCAGTGACAATTCACAGCCACCAAAACCACATTGAGTTGAAGGTTGCACTTTTATACTCATTCCTAAGCTTTTCCAATGAGAGAAACAATGACTGCAGTGTCTCAGGATCTAGGCCCAGGGAAGTGATCTAGTGTATATACTGGGTGAGTAGATGGCCGTACGACTGGTGGCACCATCAGCGTTACTGCATTGACTGTCAGAGCCTAAGCATTTTGTTTCCTTTCCAGCGCCACCCAAGGGAGACTGATGGATGACCTAGCTCAGCGCTTTCATATTTTAAATGTTGTGAAGCATTCCCTTAAAAGACCAAATATGAGTGTGGTTGTAAGTTTCAACAAGAGCTGTTCAATCAGAAAGGGAGAGGTAATAGGTTAAGAACCCCCGAAAGCCTGCTCAGCCGTTCAATTAACTCCAAACCTGGGGAGTAGGAGGTAAAGGGAGGTGTAGCTCTAAGTACTGCTGAGTAGCATCATTACCTTAGCATTCTGATCATATAACTTAATTCCAGAATCAAAGAAGAGACTTGAATGTGCTGAATAGCTGAGCATCCACGGGCTTTGAGGATGGAGAATTCTAAGATTCAGCTCTTGAGTAAACAAAATTCCTCATCTCAAATTTAAATGGCCAGCCCCTTCTCTTGAGAATAGGTTCCTTGTTTCTGGACGCTCCCACCAGAGACAACAGCCCCTCACCACCTACCCTATCAAACTCACTCGGAATGTTATGTTTGGATGAGATCATCTCACATTATACTCCAGTGAGTATAGCCTATTCAACTTCTCCCAGATCAACCCCTTGTCACAGGATTCAGTCCAGCGAATTCCTTTTGCAGCAACATTATCCAAAAGAATTCCTAGGTGGTTATTGGACTTGATTATACACTAAACCAAGGGTGTGTGGGGAAGAAGGAGATGGAACGAAGATGAGTGCCTTTGGGTAGCATTTTTCTCTTAACTAAAAACAGAAAATGCGGGAAACACTCAATTAGGTGATCCCTTTGCAGGACACCAGTATTCAGTCTACAGGTGGGACCCCAGCTTCCAGTTGCCCGTCACTTTAATTCCCCACCCTGCTCCCACCCTGACTCAGTCATCGGTGGCCTCCTGCAATGTTACAACAAGGCCCAATGCAAGCTTGAGGAACAACAACTCATCTTTCGCCTGGGCACATGGCAGCCTTCTGAACTCAATATTTAATTCTCCAACTTCCCTTTCTCCTTATGCTCTTCCCCTTTTATTTGCGGACTATTCCCGCATTGAGGACGTTTCTCGTATTTCATTGAAATGTCCATTGTGCACAAATGTTGGTGAACAGTGGAGTGCTGGTTCATTCACCGTGAGCCCGAGTCCAGTGTGTGGAAGGGTGTGTGGGAACCAGGGCCCAGCGCGGGGAAGGGTGTGTGGGAACCAGGGCCCAGCGCGGGGAAGGGTGTGTGGGAACCAGGGCCCAGCGCGGGGAAGGGTGTGTGGGAACCAGGGCCCAGCGCGGGGAAGGGTGTGTGGGAACCAGGGCCCAGCGCGGGGAAGGGTGTGTGGGAACCAGGGCCCAGCGCGGGGAAGGGTGTGTGGGAACCAGGGCCCAGCGCGGGGAAGGGTGTGTGGGAACCAGGGCCCAGCGCGGGGAAGGGTGTGTGGGAACCAGGGCCCAGCGCGGGGAAGGGTGTGTGGGAACCAGGGCCCAGCGCGGGGAAGGGTGTGTGGGAACCAGGGCCCAGCGCGGGGAAGGGTGTGTGAGAACCAGGCCCCAGTGAGGGGAAGGAGTGGCAGAACCATGATCCCAGTGAGGGGGAATGTGGCAGACACTGCCAGGTAATGCCAAACCATTGGGATTTCCTAATTGTCAGAGGATTATTGAAGTTATGCTGTACACTCAATGGGTCTGTCGGGTAGGACCCTTTGTTCTCATGTCCTACACTAAACTGATGCTCTGTTCCAACCCAGGAACAGATTACCAGGCAAACAGAGGAAAATATTTGTGTTCCATTGAAAACTCCTCAACGCCTCCTTGAAAAAATGCAACATCCCACAAAGTGTTGGGCATCTCTGGTCCAAGAGCACTAAAAGTGGAAAAGAAGCATTAGGGATAATACTGGGAACCTCATTCATGCACTAGCAGCACACAGAGGCTCTGAGGGCACCACCTGACAAACTACCCACCCACCTGTCCCATCTATGGAACTGTCTGCAGTTCCAATAGTGGTTTCATTAGTTATCTTGAAACTCTCAGATCCAGAGCAGAAGTAAGTCATCCTTGATCTCCAAGAGACTGCCTAAAAAAGTAAAACACATTAAGTGCAGCACACTCACACACTGCTGTTATAAAATTCTCTCTCTCCCTCCCTCCCTCCCTCCCCCCCCCCCTCTCTCTCTCTCCCCCTCCCTCCCTCCCTCTCTCTCTGTCTCTCTCTCTCTCACTCACTCAACATTGCAATATTCACAATCTCTTCAAACTGGGTACGGTATTCTCCCTCTATATCGTCATAATGTGTGCCATATTCTCTCTATCTCTATGTATGCTGAGTGCTATATTCTCTCTCTCCATACATTCTCAGTGCAGTATTCCACCTCTCTCAATACAGTATTGAAGTACTTCTAATTTGTCTGAACACAGTAAGTCTGATCTTTCAGCTCTCTCTCTGCAGTGGGAGCAGTATTCTCCCTCTTGGTATATTGAGTGCTAGTCCTTGACACTCATGGTGCTGTATTCTCTCTTCAGTTTGGAGTAGGGTTCTCTCTCACTGAACAGAATGCAGTATTCTCTCCCAGCGCAATCAGCATGGTATTCCCTCGTTCTGTAAACCGAGTCTGGCCCGTCTAACCCATCCCTCCATTCCCCTCTCCCTGTCCTGCCTCTTCTCTCTCCTTCTCTCCCCTCCCCACCATTCACCCACCTCTCCCCCTCCCAGCTAATCGCTGCCCTATACTCCCTCTGTCCCTGTCCTCTCCCTCTCCTCATTCCTCACCTTTCCCCACTCCCCCATGGTCAGCCATTTCTCCCTCCCCCCCTCCACACTCCCTCTACGTCCCTCTTTGTTTCTCCCTCCCTTGTTTTACTCCCTATTTCCGTACCTCCCAATCCCTCACCCATCCCTCCCCTCTCACACACCGCATCTGCCTTTCCCCTTCCCTCCTCCCCTCCGCCAACCCTCCATCTTCCCTCTCCTTCCCCGTCCCCCCCTCCCTACTTTTCTCACTCCCCCCTCCCTTTCCCCCATCGTCCTTTCCCCTCTGTCTCCGATCCCTCGCTGCTACTCACCCTCCCCTCCCCTCTCCTCTCTTCATCCCCCCCCCTCACTCGCACTCCCCTCGGTCGCCTTTGCTCCCTCTCCCAGCCCCCACGTTCCCTCCCTTCCCACCGACCTCTGAGCCCCAATGACTTCCGTCCGTCTCCTCTTCCACCCCTCAGTCCTTGCCTCCCAACCTCCCACCCTTTGTCCCCTCTCCTCACTCCCCTCCCCTACCCCTCCTCCCCTTCCTCTCCCTCCCTACCCTCTCTCTTCTCTCTCCCCCATGCCTTCCTGCCGCCCCTCTGTCCTCCCTCACACACACCCCTCACTGCACCTTCTCCCCCCCATTCTTCCCTCAGAGCTCTCTCACCCTTCCCTCTCTCCCTTAATGCCCTCTCTCACCATCCCCCTCTCTGCCCCGCCTCTCCTTCCCCTCTGCCATCTCCTCGCCAATCTGTTCACGCCCTCCTCTCCCTCCCGCTCTCCCTTGACTCCCCCCCCTCGCTTCCACCCGAACTCCATCCACCCTCCCTCCCTCCCTCCCCCTCGCTGCCTGCTTTCCCTCCCTTTCCTCACCTCTCCCCCTAGTTTCCTCCTCTCTCACGCACTCCCCTCACTGACCCATCCTCTCTCTTCCTCCTCCCTCCCCACTCCACTTCCCATCTACCCCCTCTCCCCGTCCTCCCTCCCTCAAAGCCCTTCCTCTCCCCATCTTTCTCTTTCCCCTCCCTTTCCCTCCCTCCCTCCACCTCCCACGCTCTTTCTCTCTCCCCTCCTACTCTCCCTTGACTCCCCCTTCCTCCCTCTCCCTCCTCTCCGTCTCCCCCATGCCCTCCCCTTACCTCCCCTTTCATGCTCCCTTTGCTTTCACTTGACCTCCTCATCCTCCCTTCATTCCCCTTCCTTCCCTCCCCACCCCTCCCTCCTCTTCTCCGTCAGTCTTCTACCTCACTACCTTCTTCCTCCTTTCGTTCCTCTCCCACACCTTCTCTCTCTCTTTCCTTCCTTGCTACTCCCGGCTCACTCCCCCCTCCCTTTCTTTCTCCCCCCGACCGACCCTACCCTCTCTCTCACTTCTCTCTCTATCCCCTCTCGTCTCTCACTCCTTCTCTCCCTCTTCTTTCTCTCACCTGTCGTCACCCTCTCCCATCCCTCCTCTCCCTTGTTCCCTTCTAGTTTACTTCACCCTCCCGTCCCCCTTGTGCTGACCCCCCCACCTGATTCCACAGCCCCACCAATCTGAACCCCTCTTCTTAATTACTGCCCTCATTTTCTAAATCGCTCCGTTCAGGAATCATCCAGAGGGAAGACTTTTCATTATCATTTTGTACAATGAGAAAGGATCAATTGAGGATCTCATTGTGTGGGGTCATTGAGGGAAAACTAAACATAACATGATAGGATTCTTCAATAAGGTGGAAAGTGAAGCATTTTTATGCAAAACTACAATCCTAAATTCCTTTAATAAAAGAAACTACACAAGTATGAGGAGTGACGAGGTAAAGATAGAATGGGAGCTTTGCTGAAAGGCATGAAGGTCTGGCAAATAAAAAACTGAAATGGAAAAGTGACACAGCCATAGAGTTAACAATGGGTATTGCATCCAAACAGCAGTCAAATAAAGTTGCCAGATAAAGTGGCAAATCTAAGGATTGGGAGCAGTTTAGATTTTGGCTAAAAAGGACCAAGACATTGATTAAGAGAGCAAAAACACAGTAAGCTTGTAAGGAATATAAAAGCAAGCTTCTATAAATATCTAAAAAGACAAAAATTCAAAAAGACAAAGAGTAAATTGGTAAATTGATTTATTATCGTCACGTGTACCGAGGTACAGTGAAAAACTTTGTTTTGCATGCCGTCTATACAGATCATTTCATTACAACAGTGCATTGAGGTAGTACAAGGTAAAACAATAGCAGGATGCAGAATAACGTGTCCCAGTTACAGAGAAAGTGCAGTGCAGGCAAAAAAATAAGGTGCAACGGCCAAGACAAGGTAAATTGTGAGGTCAAGAGTCCATCTTATAGTTCTAGGGGACTGTTCAGTAGTCTTATAACAGCGGGATAGAAGCTGTCCTTGAGCCTGGTGGTACGTGCTTTCAGGCTTTTGTATCTTCTGCCCGATGGGAGAAGGGAGAAGAGAGAATGTCTGGGGTGGGTGGGGTTTTTGATTATGTTTCCTGCTTCACCGAGGCAGCGAGAGGTGCAGACTTCATGGAGGAGAGGCTGGTTTACTGAGGCGGTGAGAGGTGCGGACAGGGTCCATGGAGGGGAGGCTGGTTTACTGAGGCAGCGAGAGGTGGGGACAGGGTCCACGGAGGGGAGGCTGGTTTACCGGGTGTGAGGGGTGGGGACGGGGTCCAGGGAGAGGAGGCTGGTTTACTGGGTGTGAGGGGTGGGGACGGGGTCCACGGAGGGGAGGCTGGGGTCCCGGGGGTGAGGGGTGGGGACGGGGAGGGGAGGCTGGGGTCCCGGGGGTGAGGGGTGGGGACGGGGAGGGGAGGCTGGGGTCCCGGGGGTGGGGGGTGGGGACGGGGAGGGGAGGCTGGGTCCCGGGGGGGGGGGGTGGGGACGGGGAGGGGAGGCTGGGGTCCCGGGGGGGGGACGGGGAGGGGAGGCTGGGGTCCCGGGGGTGGGGGGTGGGGATGGGGAGGGGAGGCTGGGTCCCGGGGGAGGGGTGGGGACGGGGAGGGGAGGCTGGGGTCCTGGGGGGGGGGGACGGGGAGGGGAGGCTGGGGTCCCGGGGGTGGGGGGTGGGGACGGGGAGGAGAGGCTGGGTCCCGGGGGTGGGGACGGGGAGGGGAGGCTGGGTCCCGGGGGTGGGGAGGCTGGGTCCCGGGGGGGGGGGGGGTGGGGGGGGAGGGGAGGCTGGGTCCCGGGGGTGGGGGGTGGGGGGGGGAGGGGAGGCTGGGTCCCGGGGGTGGGGACGGGGAGGGGAGGCTGGGTCCCGGGGGTGGGGAGGCTGGGTCCCGGGGGGGGGGGGGGTGGGGGGGGAGGGGAGGCTGGGTCCCGGGGGTGGGGGGTGGTGGGGGAGGGGAGGCTGGGTCCCGGGGGTGGGGGGTGGGGAGGGAGGGGAGGCTGGGGTCCCGGGGGGGGGTGGGGATGGGGAGGGGAGGCTGGGTCCCGGGGGGGGGTGGGGACGGGGAGGGGAGGCTGGGTCCCGGGGGGGGGGTGGGGACGGGGAGGGGAGGCTGGGGTCCTGGGGGGGGGGGGGGACGGGGAGGGGAGGCTGGGGTCCCGGGGGTGGGGGGTGGGGACGGGGAGGAGAGGCTGGGTCCCGGGGGTGGGGACGGGGAGGGGAGGCTGGGTCCCGGGGGTGGGGAGGCTGGGTCCCGGGGGGGGGGGGGGTGGGGGGGGGGAGGGGAGGCTGGGTCCCGGGGGTGGGGGGGAGGGGAGGCTGGGTCCCGGGGGTGGGGGGTGGGGAGGGAGGGGAGGCTGGGGTCCCGGGGGTGGGGACGGGGAGGGGAGGCTGGGTCCCGGGGGGGGGGTGGGGACGGGGAGGGGAGGCTGGGGTCCCGGGGGGGGGAGGGGAGGCTGGGTCCCGGGGGGGGGGAGGGGAGGCTGGGTCCCGGGGGGGGGGGGGGGGGAGGTGGTGTCTGCAGTGCAGATGTTTCACCGTCAGAAACAGGACAAAGAATATTCAGGAGCATCGAAACTGCAACGCAGAGAAGCACAAATAACCCTCCAGAAACGCTGCAGGACTGAGAACCGATGAAAAGCGGGAATTCAAGGAAATTAGTTTTAGTTGAAATGTGAAGCCGGGGAAACGAACGCGAACTGAAGGCGATGATCGCCCCCGGACCGGTTGTGCGCGCTCCGGGGTCCGGGGGGAGGGAAAGGCCGCGCACACACCGGGTGCACCGCCTGTCCCGTCCCCCGTCATCGGTCCGCGCAGCGCAACATGTACCGGCCGGAGGAGGGAGACCCCTACCTGGTGGAGGAGGCGAGTGAGGAGGAGGGCGAGGAGGCGTCCAGGTGGGCGGGGAGGGGAGAGGAGGGAGGGGAGGGGAGGGGAGAGGAGAGGAGGGAGGGGAGGGAGGGGAGGGAGGGGAGGGAGGGGAGGGGAGAGGAGGGAGGGAGGGGAGGGAGGGGACGGGGAGGAGAGGCTGGGTCCCGGGGGAGGGAGGGGAGAGGAGGGAGGGAGGGGGGGGAGGGAGGGGAGAGGAGGGAGGGAGGGGGGGAGGGAGGGGAGAGGAGGGAGGGAGGGGAGGGAGGGGAGAGGAGGGAGGGAGGGGAGGGAGGGAGGGGAGGGAGGGGAGAGGAGGGAGGGAGGGGAGGGAGGGGAGAGGAGGGAGGGAGGGGAGGGAGGGGAGAGGAGGGAGGGAGGGGAGGGAGGGGAGAGGAGGGAGGGAGGGGAGGGAGGGGAGAGGAGGGAGGGAGGGGAGGGAGGGGAGAGGAGGGAGGGAGGGGAGGGAGGGGAGAGGAGGGAGGGAGGGGAGGGAGGGGAGAGGAGGGAGGGGAGAGGAGGGAGGGAGGGGAGAGGAGGGAGGGGAGGGAGGGGAGGGGAGGAGGGGAGGGAGGGGAGGGGAGGAGGGGAGGGGAGGGGAGGGGAGAGGAGGGAGGGAGGGGAGAGGAGGGGAGAGGAGGGAGGGAGGGGAGGGAGGGGAGAGGAGGGAGGGAGGGGAGAGGAGAGGAGGGGAGGGAGGGGAGGGGAGAGGAGGGAGGGAGGGGAGGGAGGGGAGAGGAGGGAGGGAGGGGAGAGGAGGGGGGGAGGGAGGGGAGAGGAGGGAGGGAGGGGAGGGAGGGGAGGGAGGGGAGAGGAGGGAGGGAGGGGAGGGAGGGGAGGGAGGGGAGAGGAGGGAGGGAGGGGAGAGGAGGGAGGGAGGGGAGAGGAGGGAGGGAGGGAGGGGAGAGGAGGGAGGGGAGGGAGGGGAGGGGAGGGGAGGAGGGGAGGGAGGGGAGGGGAGGGGAGGAGGGGAGGGAGGGGAGAGGAGGGAGGGAGGGGAGAGGAGGGAGGGGAGGGAGGGGAGGGGAGGGGAGGGGAGGGGACAGGTACACCGACAGTGACAGTGCCTGAGCTCAGGTGGCGGTCGGCAGGGCCGCATCATCTCATGAACCTGCCCGTGTTGTTGACCATCGGGGCACTCGGTGATTCCCGCAGTTTGACCGACTGGTTGGGCCTGGGGAGCGGGGGGTGGGGGTGGGGGGGGGGCGTGGTTGGGTTCTGTACTTCACTGGCTGTCACAGCGGTTGTGTGACATTAATGCAGGATTGCTGGACCTACACTGTTCACATCAAGTTCTGTGACTCCAGACAGAAACCACCAGGTCCAGGAAATACGCCACTCTTCAGAGACGTTACTTTATTCATTACTGTTCTTCACATTACTCTTGACTTTAATAATCTCCCTGGCTTGCTGTTCTGTTTTATTGTAAATACTAGTGCAAGGCAATAATTCACAATTAATTGCTTTCTGATTTATTGTAGTATCACCATTATAGATTTTGAGGAGAACTCATTGTTCCTGACTACCCCCTCTTTCCTCATACAATTCCAAAAAGATGTTGATTTTGATGTATCTTGACAGTATTTTTGCATTTTGCCGTTTGGTAGCTTTACTTATTCTGTTACCTTGACCTGAACATGCTGGAAACACTCAGCTGGTCAAAGCTGTATCTGAAAGAAGAGAAACAGTTAATGCTTCACGTTGAAGACCCTTTGTCAGAACCTCGACATCTCCTTTGTTTCTGACCCCTCCACTGGGATCTGTGCTGGTTTTTAAGTAGTTTTATGTTATCCTAACCTCCATGCTGGTTTAACTTTTGACAAGTAGAGCTCTGCCCATCAGGGCATTGCATAGTTCCACATCAGTGTAGGTTTCAGACTTCCGGCAGAAAGACTTTCACTTGTAAATAGCGGTGATAGATACCGAAGGTAGTATTAACTGTTCTCAAATGAAGGAGTAGATAGATTTAATATTAGCCGTAAATAAAAATGTAAAAATTGCATTTGGTGGAAATTTGAGGTAAAAACAGAAAAAGCTCAGCTGATCAGGCAGCATCTGTGGAAAGAGACATGGGGTTAACGTTTGTGATTGGTTATGAATCCATTGGACTTCTCCCATCATGTTCAAATCTTGCAGATTACGATGGGGTCCTGTTGCGTACCTGATAAAGTTACTTGACTAGCATTCAGAGACCTGGGCTGTTGGTCTGTAGACATGAGTTTGAATCCCCTTGCAACAGCTGGGGTAATTTAAATTCAAGTAATCTGGAATAAATAAAAAGCTCTCAGCAATGGTGAACACAAAACTACTGTATTATCGTAAAATCCCATCTGATTATTAAGGTTCTTCAGGATAGGAGGTCTGCTACCTTTACCTGGTCTGCCCTATGTGACTCCAGACCCACTAATGCAACTGATTCTTTGGTACCTTTTGAAATGAACATCAGCCATTCAGTTCATTCACAATGAGAAGTGAATGCTGGCCTGACTAATATCATCTGCATCCTGTGAATGAATAAACTAAAAATGAAAGGATACTAAAGGATATAAATAAATAGCAAAAGGAGAGAGATGAATTAAAGTGAAAGTGCAGGTTGGTATGTGGCTAAATATGTTTTAAATGCTCAATGACAGGGCCTAGATTTTGAACACAAGGAACTGACTATTCCTCTCTGGTCACTGTGTGTCTCATTCAAACAGCAGGGTAACATTTTTGGGATGTTGCCATGGGTAATGAGGCTGAAAAGGTGATGCAATGGGTTCTTTCCTTTCTACTGTAAGTTACCCCGAGTGTAGTTCAATGACAAAAAAAAATCAAAGGAGATAAGATTTCTTTATTAGTCACATGTACGTCAAAACACACAGTACAATGCACCTTTTGCGTAGAGTGTTCTGGGGGCAGCCCGCAAGTTTCGCCACGCTTCCGGCGCCAACTTGACATGCCCACAACTTCCTAACCCGTACGTCTTTGGAGTGTGGGAGGAAACTGGAGCACCTGGAGGAAACCCACGCAGACACGGGGAGAACGTACAAAATCCTTACTGACAGCGGCCGGAATTGTACCCGGGTCGCTGGCGCTGTAAAGCGTTAAGCTAACCGCTACACTACCGTGCCAAAGATATTAATAGCAAAAATTCCTTATGAGAGAAAGTACTACTCAGCAAGGCTTGGAGTGTTCTGAGAGAACTGAAACAGTCACAGGACTGGTACAGTGATCATCAGATAAAAAGCAAAGCTCCATCTACAACTGTCCTAACATCGGTTAGTGACAGAGTAAAACTCCATGTATATTGTCCCATAAAACACAGACAAGGCAGGTATAACTCAGTTTAGATACAAAGCACCCTTTTCATGGTACCACAGAGCAGGTACAGCATGTTAGTTATGGAGTAAAACATACCCATAACTGTGCAATCAGAGAAGGGAGCTGTTACTTTCCAATTTTCCACAATCATTCTTTTTGCACATTCATCTTGTTAATTTATCAGCAATTGGTGCAAAATTTGGGGCAGTTTTCTCCCTCCAGTGGCTCTGTGGTTACAAGGAAGCAAGATACCGAAAAGTCAGTTGCATTAGTGGGTCTGGAGTCACACATTGGGCAGACCAGGTAAAGGTAACAGACCTCCTATCCTGAAGAACATTAATAATCAGATGGGATTTTACGACAATACAGTTGGTGGGCATGAGTGAGAGAACAAGTTGCTGGTGTACAGGGGAATGGGGCTGATGGGATAGTTCCACAGGAGCCGATATAATTCAATGAGCTTAAAGGATTTCTTCTGTGTCATTAAGTACAAATTCAATCTATGACCATCAGTGTCATTGGAATTTTCCACATTTGAAGCAGCATGTTTCAGACACCTTGCTGTGTGGACGTGGGTGTTAATTGGAGATGAATGCTTTGTGTCCTCCTTCCAGCTCCGAGGATGAATTAGACATTCTACTCCATGGCACGCCTGAACGCAAACGCAAACTGATCAAGGAGTGTTTAACGGGTGAAAGTGAATCCAGCGATGATGAATTTGAGAAGGAGATGGCAGCAGAGCTGGACTCCACCATGAAGGTTATTGAGGGGAGCTGGTCACTCACTGCCGAAGGTGTGTAGGAACTATCAATGCACCTCCTGTACGTCAGAACTTTGCATTGTTCTTTTGTCTCCAGGTTCACTAAATTAAACCCTGAAGATGGATTTCCGAAGAGTAATTTAAATAGATGTTCGGTCAACCAATTAACTTTATGAACACTACAGCTCAAACTAATGGTCTGGACAAGGCTCGCAGATATCAAACTCCACATTTGGTTCCTTGTAACCACAGAGCCAAGGGAGGGAGAAAACTGCCCCAAATTTTGCACCAATTGCTGATAAATTAACAAGATGAATGTGCAAAAAGAATGATTGTGGACAACTGGAAAGTAACAGCTCTCTTCTCTGATTGCACAGTTATGGGTACATTTTACTCCATAACTAACATGCTGTACCTGCTCTGTGGTACCATGAAAAGGGTGCTTTGTATCTAAACTGAGTTATACCTGCCTTGTCTGTGTTTTGTGGGACAATATACATGGAGTTTTACTCTGTCACTAACTGATGTTAGGACAGTTGTAGATGGAGCTTTGCTCTTTATCTGATGGTCGCTGTACCAGTCCTGTGGCTGTTTCAGTTCTCTCAGAATGCTCCATGCCTTGCCCGAGTAGTATTTTCTCGCATAAGGAATTTTAACAAGATTTTGCTGTTAATCTCTTTGGTCCTTCATCCTGTCAGGTGCTTCCTCCAGTGTTGTAAGCTCTCAGTCACGAGCTGCTCCCCAGCATCAGTACTACAACGAAGTTTACTTTGACTCGGACTCTGAGGGAGAAGATGAGCAGGGTAGGACTTCACTTATTCAGGTCCCTTACTTGCCGTTGGAAGAATGTGTAGTGATGTTGACTAGGGGAATTGTGATATCTGCAAATCACATCTTTCTGTGACCTTGGGAGCAGGTTCAGTGCATCCTGATGCCACTCATATTCCACTGTGTGCCTTTTGTTGACTTTGGTAAGAATGGTTTATTATTGGCCTTGCGGAGGATGCCCTACGCACTGCCAGTGGCTTCGGTACCCCAGACCAGGCTGAAGAAAGCAAACTCAGCCACAGTTTCCAACCCTATGATAATTTTACAGTGATACCTGCTGCAAAAATTAGATTCTAGACTTGCCAATGATGGCTTTTGCAGGCGAATAGCCCACTGTGAAGGGAAGTCTGAAGATTAATCATAAGCAAAGTTCTAAGAGCTGCTGGCTCTGTGACGTGAGCAAGTAATCTCTTCATAGGAAGAGAAGGAACAGAGTGGGGGTTATTGGCTTTAAATGAGGCACATTCCATGTTGGTCATATTCCTACTTTGTACTTAAATGACATAGAAGGCACCCACTGAGCCTACCAGGTTATGTCAGCTCCTGGGGAACAATCCCATCAGTCCCATTCCCCGCTCCTTATTTCCCTGCACCTTTGCTACTTGTTCTCTCTCACGTATTACCAGTCAACTCCCCTTTGCTTGTTTTGCCATTAATTTACACTCAGGGGTGATTTGCAGTCGCCAGTTAACTTGCCAGCAGTTCTTTAGCACGTGGGAGGAAACCCACACTGTCACAGAGGGAATGCGCAGATTCTGCATAGACAACACCTGATTGAACCTGTGTCCCTGGAGCTGTGAGGCAGCAGCAATAACCGCTGCGATCCACTGCAGGGATAGTGTGGGATTCAATCAAGGCCTGAGGCATCAGGAGGTTCATCTGTCATCTGCAAGTATTGTGCCCAGATTCTATCGCAGGATTTTATCCATGGCATCAGTATACAGGCGAGGGAGGTCCCCTCTTGGGACGGTCAGGGCAAAGGTTCAGGTTGGGTGCCTAAACTACATGTCTGGTACCTGCTGCCTTGCTCTCGGTCACCTGCTGCTCTGAACATTCAGTGGAATGAGTGGCCTTCGTGTTTGGACCCTTTATTGTGAGTGGTGCCTGGTCTCACCTCCATACCTGTCCTGTGGGCTTGAATTCTTTGTACCTGGAGGGATAGGCAAACCCAGCCTGAGTAATGAGACTTCAGATTACACTGAAGTTAACATGCAGGCTAAAACTCTTTTGTTTTTCTAAGCCTCAGTTTTATTACACAACAGTTGCTGCAGACAGATTGTTCGTTCCTCACTGCTTCAGTAACATCTTGTACAGAATGTCACTGTGACTGCAGCCACATGATGCCAAAGTCACCACATCCACAGTGGGCTCACGGAGCCACGTAATACCTTCCTTCGGGTTCAATCAAGTCATCTGTGTTTACAAGGCAAATGGAGAAATGCCACTTTGGCAGTTTTAGAACAGAAATGTGGAAATAAAAGCTTGATGCCTTTATGATGCTTTTGGATTATTGTTAAAGGGCCAGCTGGTATCCCTGAGGGAGGGAAGTTGCTCTCCTCGCCTGTGTCATTCCAACCCGTAGCCTCTGTAGTGTCCCAGCAAGCTGCTTCAAACGGATCAGGGTGGCCAATAAATGTCAGCCTTGTCAGTGAGCCAACTCCCTTAGAATGAATCCAAAAGCTTTCTCTACATAAATATGAAGCAGGACAATCATATAATGTTTTAATTTATTTTTTAAACAAGAGATACTTTGTAGCAAAAGCAATCTTTGGTCCTTGCAATTTGAGAATGTTAAAGCTGGCTTTGGTTTACTGCTGATTATATGGAGCTGGTGCATAGCTTAAGTTTGAAAATGGCTTTAACTGCCACTGTTATCCTTGCAGAAGGAAATGGTTCACAGAGGAAACGCAAGAAGAGGCAAAAGGTTCTGACAAATGACGAGCTGTTGTATGACCCAGATCAGGATGACCGTGACCAGGCCTGGGTTGACATGCAGAGGAGAGGGTGAGTGTTAAACTGCAACTGATCTAAACTCTCAAAACAGTGGAGCTTCTGAGATGTACAAGTGCAGTTCCTGGTACTATCAGAGTTGTTAAAGTTCACCAAGCTTGACTTAGTTCTGGACTTAATTTTGGCAATTAAGTTTTAAACTTCCTTTCTCCCTGCCCATGTCTGCTCCTCAGCATCTTGGTGATTTCTTAGGGTGATCTCAGTGGAGCCAGGTCTAGTTTCTTCCTGCATCCCAGAGATGTATGGGCTGTAGGTTAACTGGCTACTGTAAAGATCTCCCATTGTAGTTCAGTTGTAGGTGAGTCGGTAGGCACGCGATATAGGAGTAGGTTCAGTTTACGCAGAAATAAGTGGGTTAATAAAATTGATGGGATTATTCTAAGAAGTGGTATTGACTTGAGCTAAATGGCATTTTCTTATTTGTGAATCAAACATATTTGATCCAAGGTTTATGATCCATTTGAGCTTCTTCATTCCTCATCTAACATTTTCAGCATTACTGTCTGTTCCCTTTGTGTTTGTCTAGCTGCCCCCTTAAATGTATCTCCGTTTACCTCAGTTGCTCTGTAATAGCAAATTCTACATTTTTACCACTCTGGGTAAAGTTATTTCTTCTGAGTGTCCTGTTTGATTTCACAGTAACCACTTTGTATTCAGGTCTACAGTTTTCTGTTCACTAAGGAGATTTGCTCCAAACCTTCTCAGTTTTAGACATTATTCAAGCCAAATTATTCATACAAATTGTAAATCTGTTCTCAGCATTGATCTGGTGGAACTCTGCCCTTCATTTGGCCAAACCAAATAACTACCTTAAGCCCCTTTGAAGCTGCAGGCAGGTTGTTATCCATTTTAATTACCAGGCCATCCATGTGATGTCCCATTAAAGTCTTAACTCATTAGATTGCATCAACTACGTTATCTATCTTCTCTATCACAGAATATTCAATTGTAAACTCCTGTAAAACCTCAGGAATAATAGATATTTCCTTCAATTTCTTTCACAGGTATCGTGGATTTAATAAGCAACCAAACATGCCAGAATCTCTGCCAGTCCCTACCAGTGATGCAGTTTTGAACTGCCCAGCTTGCATGACAACTCTCTGCCTGGACTGCCAACGGTAAGTAGCAGCAATTGACAGGTGTGTACATTGGTGGGCCTGAACTTGAGTTAACCAGAATTCCTGTGTTCAGTTTAGTCTAAGGTTTATATTAAATTCATTGGCCACAGGTGAAACAGCAGTAGGACTGCTACACTAACAAGAGAACAGCCAGGACTCTCATATTTGCTTATCAGCTATAAAAGATCCAGATGTGGCATTACTCAAATGGCTTGTGCTACAAGTGGGATGACACACTAACCAAAGCTTGGCAATCTACCTCAGCTATCACCATCTTCAGGGAATACTCCATCAGTAAAATAAATGCTGTGGTTGATATTTTTTTGTCTGAGGTTAGCCCAGTGTGGCAGGCACTGTAGATGCAGGAAATCTGAAGTTAGAAACAAAATGTTGAAAACAGATTAGGCAGCATCTGTGGAACAAGAAATCTACTTTACAGTAGCAAGAAAAGTGGGGGAGGGATGGATAGAACAAAGAACATGTCTTGAGGACAAGACCAAATGGATTAATGTGGCAGTTAGAAACCCATTCTGCTGCTTTCTCTCATGTGTTGTTACTAACAGAACTGTAGGGCATTACCCAGCAGATCAGGCTACACTATTAAAGAGAGAAAACAAAAATTACAGGTGAATGGATGACAAGTGGGCAGTTACAATACAAAGAAGGAGCAAGTTACTAAAAGTTGAAGCACTTAAAAGTCTAGGGTATAGTTGATGTAGTCATGCAGGTCTGGCCCTGTCCATCACCTGTATCAAAACCCTTTCCTACTCCTGTGCTCCATCACCAGAGCAAGTTTTTCTTTGAGTTAAGTTGAATACCACTATTTAAACCAGTTGGTTTACAAGCAGGAGAGGAAAGTTTCTCATAAATGTAATATTTTTTCCTTCAGGCACGACTTGTATAAAGAGCAGTACAGAGCTATGTTTGTGATGAATTGTATCATTAACAGAGGAGAAGTTCTTAGGTACAAGAATCCTGCAAACAAGAAAAGGAGGAACAGATCCAAGAAGGTGAAATATCCAAGTGGAGAAACCTCAGAACAAGATGAGGAGGAGATATACCACCCAGTGCGCTGTGCAGAGTGTTCAGTGGAAGTAGCTGTTTTTGACAAAGATGAAGTGTACCATTTCTTTAATGTTTTGGCCAGCCATTGTTAAATACACTTTAAATAGCATCTGTTCTTGAGTTGGCATCCAGTCACTGCTGCAATGGATGAGTTGATTAACTGGTCTAATTACTGTGTAACAATAGCCACTTCAAGCAGGCAGGTGTGGACTCTTGGGTTCTGAGAGTTGGTTCAGGCCAGAGAGCCTGCTTGCTGATGTAATCCTACTGACACACAAACCATGTCTACAATATTGGCTCACTTTACTTATTTTGATTAGTGTAATGTTAGCTTTGCAATCCTGGGAGGTTAAGATTGGAAGTTTTAAAACTGAACCAAATAATTGTGGTAAATCTACATTGAAATCCTGAGGTCATTAATTTTCTTAAAAATCTTGGATACACTACCAGGTATAGATGCATGGACAGTGAAATCAAATATTAATTTCCTCCAGCTCTGTACATGTCCAAAAGGAGTATTTGGTCTTGGCCATGTTCTCTAGTGAGATGTCCCCCTCACAAATGATAGGCAGCAATCAGATTTAATCATTCCATTGACCTATTTATCATCAAGTTCATCCAAGTCCCATTCAATTAATTTTTGTGCTTCCTGACCTATAGAGCCTCTGCTTTTAATTCTCTTCTGTACATAGTCCATGTCAGTCTATGCCCTGTGGAAACTCAAGTCACAGGGAGAATGTACGAACTCCACTAACTAGCACTGCAGGTCAGGATTGAAGCCAGGTTGCTGGAACCAAGGGCTTTACTGGCTCTGCTTCCTTTAAATAAAGCAGCCTAGCCCAATTTTTTTTTGAGGGGGTGGTCAGTGGAATTCTTTGGAATACATTTAACAGTAAAACCAACAGTCAAAAGCCCAATATTAGATGTCAATTCAGCACATTTGGCCAGTTTTAACCAAAATAGGCACTGACCAGAAAATATTCTTATCAAGGTGTTAACTACAAAACTTGAAAGCAAGCAACAATGCTAGACAGCTTTTGTTTTATGCACTTGCCAAAAAAAAGCACCATTCATACAGGTCTTTCAATAATTGAAGCATTCTGGTTTATTCTACCTTAATTGCCTTTCATTAAGGAAATACACCATATGAAAAGTTTCATTGGCACAGAACAAGTGATAGTACACATTCTGTAACCAAAAGCATTAAAATCAATTTTATTGGCAACATGACTTAGTAATAAGAACTGTAGTAATCCTGCAATGAAATTAGAAATATTACAGATAGCTTCAAGTCCTCTAGAGTTAACATAATAGCATATATTACAGCCTAAATCTTTCAGAGAAGTGAGGAGTGTGGGGAACTGTTAGTGGTTGATCACTGGGTTTGATTTCCACTTTTTTATACTGTCGAACAGGATTTGCTTTGTGTACCTGTGGGGGAAAAAAAGATGTTAGTTCAGTTATAGTTGAATATTCAAAGCCAAGCACTGAGCTAACAGATGCTAAAATGGGAATTTGTTGTCCCAAACTGGGGTGCGGCTAATTTTTAATTTAGAAAAATGTCACAAAAAGCAAACTGCCTTCCATGCAAAGGGTAAAACAGTAGGAATACAAACCCAAGTGCAAAATCTTAAACAGCAAGTTATTTACTCAAAGATAAATTCAGTGCTTTGAAATGCAAGGATGGCTATCCAGAATCATACTTAACATTTGAATTTTCTGGGGAAAACAAAGCACCAAACAGTACCATTGAATGTTAGTTGTACCCAAGGTTTCCTGTATAGCATTTTCCCCTGCATTGAGACTAAAGCCAAGATTTCAGTATGTTCAAAAGATCACAAGCTATACAG
The DNA here is from genome assembly GCF_009764475.1 of Pristis pectinata. Classification (NCBI taxonomy): domain Eukaryota; kingdom Metazoa; phylum Chordata; class Chondrichthyes; order Rhinopristiformes; family Pristidae; genus Pristis; species Pristis pectinata. The sequence continues at coordinate 4,307,399 of NC_067420.1, read as the reverse complement.
CTTTAGCCCAGAGCAAAATTATGCATTTGGAAAGAGCATCTGTGGAAGTCAGTCTGCACAATTCTGCCTTTCTGAACTTGCTCATGGTACAATATAAAATGGGAACTTTTAGTTGATGGCTTTAAGTACAAAATAATTATAAAGATGTAGCCACAGTTCATTTGTTACAGTGCAGTTAGTTTATTCTTGCTTTTTAAACATGAGCAAAGCTATCTGCAAACACATTGAAAGCTCAAATGGGACCTGGTGCTACAAAACCTAAAAAATCATTGCTGAAGAGAGGAGTTGGGCCAGTTTGCATTTACATGAACCTTTGCAGTTAGAAGTGAAACATTTACACTAGTTGCATTGATTGGATTGTTTCTCATCCAAGTATGATTTTGCAGACATTCATTATTCAATAAATCTGTTCCATATCAAAATGCTCTAACTGCCACCATCAATAGAGCAACTGGATGTAGTCTGCAGTTGTGAAAGGCTCTTCATTTGTGGCTCTGGACAAGCATTCCTGATATAAATTATGCTACAAGTTGGAACAAATGAATGAAAGACTTGCACAATCCAAGTAATTAGTTGGTGTTGACAATTTCCAGATCACCAGATACTCACTAGCTCCTGCCGAAGTTTAGCCATTTCTTCTCTTTCATGTTCTTCAGCTTCTTTCTTCTTTTCCTCCTCAAGTTTCTCTCGCATCGCTTCTTTTTCTGCTTTGCGCATTTCAAATTCTATACGCTCTTTTGCACGCTTCTCTGTTGCTAATTCAAACTTCTCTTGAGCCATAGAAGGAAACCTTTCTAAGGTTGGGCAAAATGGGAAAAAAATTAAGATTTTGATACAGAATACCCAAGTAATTAAAATATAGAGAGACCAAAAGAATTTATTCCTCTTTCGGCACCAGTCTACCATCACCAAAACACCATACTCCAAATCTGGACTCTATAGACCTAGCCAATTATTTTATGCATCAAGGACCTGATGCAGGGTTTTGTTTCAACCCAAAACATCAATTCCTCCCTCCCCAGTAATGCTGCTCCAGCAGATTGTTGGTTGCTCCAGATTCCAGCATCTGCAGTCTCCTGCAGATCCAATCTTTAGTCCAAACTTGATTCCCATACCTCATATTCCTCTAATTATAGTTTTTTTTTTAAAAAGAAAAAAAATCACAGCTTTGAATAAACTAAATAGTTCAGGATCTACTCTTTTGGGACAATGATGCCAAAGATTCACAAGATGACATGTCCTGGTATCAGTGTCAACCCACCAGACAAATATCCTTGCACCATCCAAACCTCAAGCCCTTTCTGAATTGCATCCCCAATGAGTTTATCCTTTTCACCACCAGCCCCAAATTTCCTTTGAACCCATTTCAGTCACTGACCTACTTTAAAATTTTCCCACATGCTGGAAACTTAAATCCCCACAGTCCTCACTGACCTTAGTTCATTGCCTCCTACCTTGGTTTTCTGCAGCAAGCTATCAATGGTGGCAAGTGCACCTTCCTTTAGTATGCAGGTATGGATGTACCTTGCTCTACAGCTTGCTTGCAAGTAACCAGGGAAATTAAGATTACTGCATCTACAGCATGTTTAGCACTAAAGATCTCATTTCCAAGCGTCAAACCAATCCTGCAACATCTACACTTGTAAAAATTCACACCAAATGAGAAGATTGTTCAAAACATAGGGCCAGGGTGATGGGGAAGTAAAGATGTGATCACAAGATTTCTAAATTGATAATAAAAGTTGCAAACCAAGGTAATAAATACCTGTTAATGATTGGTCTGCCTTCTTTGGTTGAAATGGCTCACGGTAAACAACAGAATTGGGTCTGGCTTTAAAACATGCTGCTTCTTTTTGTTTTCTTAGCTCTTCCTTCATCTGCAAGGAGGAATTAGTCTTAAAACAACTTTGATGGAGCAGAGTGTGCATGTGCATGGGTAGGTTGCATGAAATCACAGCAGTAGACTTCCCAGGAGTAATGGTAGGAATTCCAAAGAAATGGCCAGTTTATCTTACAAATTCACTGGAAGAGTCAGGACAAGGCTGAAGAAACTTACCATCTGTGCCCATTCTTGGTCTTTGATAGCACCACGTTCTTCTAGTCGTAGATAAAATGGTTCTACTTTGGTCGCAGACTTCACCACCTTATCAGGTAGCCGGGCAAATTCAAAGTCAGGAAGCAGCTTTGCTTTAAACACAGGAACCTGCAGAAGTCACCATTTACAATGACAAGTGAATTCCCAAGTATAGTCAGTTAGCAATCAGACATCACCTTAAATCATATGCAGTTGGTCAATTAACCAGAATTTTACATGGACAAAATTGTTCAGCCAATCATACTGCTGCCAGCTCTCAAACCTCTCCATTTAGTCCACACCCTAGCCTTTTCCTACAACTCAATTTACTCAAGTACTACAAGAAGCAGATTTCACCTTTTCCAAGCAGAAGTTCCAGCAGAACTAATTGCCCCCTGCTTGTTCTTTTAACCTTATTTGTGAATGTCTTCATTCAAGCTCCACATAAGTGACCTCTCAAGTAGTTGACAAACATCAAGCTGAAGCAAAACCTTTAGTATACCTCTTGATTTCAGTACCCAAAGCATCTTGTACTCCTGTATGTTCCATTGTTTTATACTCATTGTACTTATTGTATTATTACAATGTATACTGTTTTCTGTAGTTCATGTGAGCAAGGAATTTCATTGCACCCTGGTGTAGATGACAATAAATTACTGGTTCCACATGTTAACTACTCAAATCCAGTTTAGTAGGTTTCAGCACACATTTACACCTTTTTAAGCACTATCATTTGTCATGATGATTACCTCAGCCTCCTTCTTGCGCATTTCCTCTATTTTCTTCTGTTTTAATGCTTCTCTTTCTTTGTCCCGGGCCTCAAATGAGAAAGGCTGAATTGCTACAATTTTCTCTGCAGTGGATTTTGGCTTGAATGGTACAGCATAGTGTGGCATGGGATTTGCTTTAATCACATGCATTTCCTCCTGAAAGTTTCAGGAATAAAAAAAACAGGTGTCAAAATGCAACCCAATAACACTGGACGAGTGTAGTTTTAGCAACAGAAGAAAACCATTTTAGAACCCAAACACAAAAATCAGTCAAAATATTTCAACTTGTACTGAAACAAGAATGTTCTGATAATGCTAATGACCAACACACCAGTGACCAAAACACTAGATAGGATTCTGGTTAGGGGTTGAGGATGGATTTAAAATCTAGTGAGGCAGACTTCTTGTCACCACCCCTTCAAAAGTCAAACATTTAATCAACACAAGTGGTGCGTTTTCAATTTCACTCCATCTAATTGGCCTTCCAAATGTACTGACTGGCAGCAGTCAGCAAAGCAATGCTCATGGCCAATATCACTGACACTTGCAAGGATTGGAAGAGCAACAAAAATCCAAGTCAGTCTTGTTCCAGTAATAACTAGAAAACTCAGATGGGTCACTGTACTGATTACTAATACTATCCACAATGGAATGATTAATGGTCAAACTGGCAAAGGTCAGGACAACTTTTTTAACATTCAGTTATATAAAGGATTCCACTGAAGTGCAATCTCCACACCCACCTTCACTTCCTCCTTACGTGGCATTCTCACACGGTTCTTCAGAGTAAAAGCTGGAGATTTGGGCATTGTTATGGGTAATGTCTTTTTCTCTGGGACTCCCTGTGAGAAAAGTAATTTGCAGCACATGAAACAAGCTACAAAATACTTAAAATTTCCAGTTACAATTCTGGATAGTGTAGAATTGAACCTAAGCTGATAACTGAATTTTGCTTCACAATAAAATTACAGCACTTAAATTTCAACATATTACAAAGGAAGAGGATCTTTACCACAACATCATCCAGTATCCTGGAAGGGCAGGGCCGTGAATGGAAGCTGTGGTCCTCCACTTCAGGCTTTCGGTTTTCCTCCCTTTCCCGAATGCGCTTCTCTATCTCCAAATCAAAGCCAATGGGTTTTGTTGGTTCTTTGACAGGCGGCTTCTTTGGTAGAACTGGGCCACCTTCCAGGATTCTGGGGTTTACCTCCTGGGCTTTGAACTTGTAGCTGCAAAAGCAAGATGACATGAACCCCTGCTCCCATATTCAATATAAACCATTAAATCAGAGCATTAATCAGAATCAAAGTCGACTGGTGGACCCAAAACCTGATGGAGAAAGCCCCCACAGACTGCACAGTCATGCAGCTAGTAGAGCTACTGCCTCGTCTCCCAACAGCCCAGGTTTGATCCCAATCTCTGCTGCAAGGAGCAGCATTAACGTTATAACATTCTCCTGGTGGATCTCTGCCCCACCTCCCAGATACTCCAGCTCCACCCTACATCCCAAAGATGTGCAGGTTTGTAAGTGTAATGGCTAGTATAAAATTGCCCCGGTGTGTAGATGAGTGGTAGAAACAGAGCTGATGGGAATGTGGGAAGAATAAAAATGAGCTTAGCGTAAATGGGTTAGCACTCTCAGTGGGCTGAAGTGCCCATTTCCATGCAGTACAACCATGGAAGGTTTTCCTACATACTACAGCAGTCTGTTTCACCTCTTAAGGAACATTCATTTATGAAGGACTGAATATTTAGCTCAGCTAAGCCTGGAAAAACACCATTTTAAGCATTTGGCATGTTGAGCAACAAATTAAAGTTATAACAGAAACAAAGAAATCAAGCTTTGCTACTTTCAAAAGTTCTGTAGATGGATTTCTGAATGTCATTTGTAGCTGCAGCCACATACTGATGTTCTGGAGTACAAGGGTTTTGCCTACACATTTTATGGGGTGACTTGGGATGGAATGGAGAGCAAGGAACCCATGCAATATATTAACTAATTCTATAATTTTACTCAGACAAGAAATTCTGCAGATGCTAGAATCTGGAGCAATACACAAAGTGCTGGAAGAACAGAGGTCCCCCAGCACTGTGTATTGTTATAATTTTACCCAAAAAGCACCATTTCAAATGGACAACTCTTAGCCAACTATACAAGGGAAATCCTGCAAAACAAAGGTTGCAATCCTCATCCAGTTCACAAGTATACATACACCTGCTCTAACTTCAACCACGTTTATGTGGCCAAACATCCAGCACCAAACAGATGGGTGAAGCACATTCTAGGCTTTTCTTTAAAAAAAATAAACATACTTACGACTGTATTTTCTCCAGCTCCTCAGCTTCTATTTCAACTGTACTCTTACATGTGGTTGGTCGAGCACGGCTCTTAGTTGCCAGTAAGGGAGTGTGAGGTTTGGTCAGTTTCACTTTTGCAGACAGCCTGGAAGGACCTAAAAAGGAGGGAATGTACACTACATAAACAGAGAACCTTTAGAGGGAAAAGTAAAGCACCAAGCTCAATATGCCCACATTATAACACACCAATAGGGGGTGATTTTGCAGAGCTCCACCCCCCCACCACACAGGTTATCCACACATCAGTAGAGTTATTTAAGACATGATCCCAGAGAGAGAAAAAAAAATCTGCATTACCTTCCTCCACATGATGGCTGCTCCTCAGGTGATATCGTGATGGTGTCCGACATTGAAATGCTTCTACCTGCTCTGCCAGTGAAACATATTCTTGGTTATCCGTCTCCACGTGCTTCCTTTTGCTCCCACAAGAGAGTTTGAAAGGCTTTGGTATTGTAACACCTTTGTGTTCACGTGTCTAGGGAAAAGGTTAACAATAGGTCAATGATCTCTGTCCCACTCAAGCCTGTTCTTGGACTTGTAAACTGAAAATGCTCGATAGCATCTCTCAGATATTGAAAAGACTGAGGAACAAAGGAACCTTGGCATACAAATCTGTAGATCAATAAAGGCAACAGTACAGCTAGTTAAGGTGGTGATGAAAGCATATAAGATGCTGGCCTTCAATAGCCAGAGCAGCAAATACTAGAGCATGGAGGTCATGATACAACTTCATAAGACATTGGTTAGGTCACCACTGCAGTAACATGCACAGTTCTGGTCGCTACACTATAGGAAGGACATGAATGCGATGGAGAGCGTGCAGAGGAATTTACCAGGATGTTACCTGGGATAGAAAGTTTCAGTTATGAGGAGAGACTGGATAGGCTAGGTAAGTTTTGCTCTGGAGCAGAGGCAGAGCAGTCTGATAGAGGCACTGAGGAGCACAAGGGTGGATAGTGAGAAACTTTTCCCCATATTGGAGACATCTAAAACCAGAGGGCATATTTAAGGCAAGGAGTAAAGGTGGGGGGTGAAAGTCACACAAAACACACTGCCTGAGAAGATCAATATTTAAAGTGTTTAAGCACTACACTCACCAAGAATTAAGGCTCCAGACCACATGCTGGTAAATGGGATTAGAATAGATAAGTCAGCATGATGCATTGGGCCAAATGGCCCATTTCTGTTGTACAGCTGATTGCAGATGCTGAAAATGTGGGAAAATGCAAGAAATACTTGACAAGTCAGGCAGCACCTGCAGTCACAATGATGACCCAAAATGTCACTGATCCCCTTGCAGATTCTGCCCATTGAGTATATCCAGCATCATCTCCCACAGCTATTTCCCCAGGTTCAGTTCTCCTTCAGTCCACACCCTCCTGTTTTGATGAACCTTCAAGAGTTTTGGGTAAAGTCTGTCTCATGGCTAACAGACCCCTTCACTTCAATTCCTTTCCCTACATCTGCCTTTAGCCTTTGGTCTATTGTGTGGGGCCCTAGAACAACCCTCTATTTCCATCAACCCCAAATGACGCCACCAATCACCTTGCCCCTCCTTGCTTCCTTCTGGGTCATAGGTTTACTCCAGCAGCATTGGACCTTGTCAATTGGCAGTGGAACAACAGATGGAACACTTGCCTTTTTACCACCACCTGCCTGCTATCTAGACTCCCTTATAGTTTATAGCACACTATTTGCTGTTATGTTCGCTACAACAGAACATAAACAAATCAAGTGATTTGTGGAACACGTCAGTCTTCAGTTTCAGCTGAGCTTCCATCATTAATCTTTCATCACACTATTCATGTGTCATTTGTCTCTACATTGACCCAATGATGTTCAACTCCAGCTTAAAGTACCAAACAACTTTAAACTCAGCAAAACCTCTAGACTCAAGTTCAACTTTGATGTTGCTCACACCTTGGTATTACTCAGAAACAGGGTACATGCAGTAATACCAAGCAGATCATCCTGCCTTGGATAAAGTACTGAGCCAGACCAGCATATTGTATTAGAAGATAGCCAACACATACTTGGGGCCTGTCAAGCAGGCATGTCCCAGATACATTTAAGGGAAAGCTAGAAGGAAATTTACAGCAAAATGAACCAGGTGGAAGTGTGGTGCTTCAACTGATGAAGCAACAGGATTACACAATGTTTGCAACTGGAACAATATCCTTTTCTCAGATATAAGAAAATAAGTCTACATAGGTACTGCGTGAAGTCAGCCTCAAAAGATGTCAGCTATCAGGAGTCTTCCCAATTATTCAACCACTGAAAGCTACAAAGGAACCGTTTATACAAAAGCAAAATTCTGCAGGAAACCCACCCCCAAGAAAAGCACAACACTAAATACTTCAGTCAGGCAGCATGTGGACAGAAAAACAGTTAATAATTTATCAAATGGGTAAAGGGAGCCTAGTTATTACAAAATTAAACCAAAGAAAATCACACTAACAAAAACAACCACTTTTAGTCCTTGTTAATCAGATACCCGAATCATGAGGCATTTCTACAGTAACAAAATACTCACAGGTGATTGTCTATGTTTGCGCAGTTCATTGGTGAAGTTCACTTCCTTGTACACTTGTCCCTCATGTGCTTGTATGCGCTTATCTGTGTGGAACTTTATATCCACCGGCTTTGTGACTGGGATCTGTACCTTTTTCTTGCTCTGACCTGAAACCAGTAGGAAGCAGGTTTTTCATTAAAAGTTAATTAACTGAGTTAGTGATGGTGAAGACAGATAAAGATGAACAAAAAAAGACTGCTGCAGTTTAAAGTCAATATGAACACACAGATGCATTTAAGTTTTGTCATAGCAATAGCATATTATGCCAAAAGCAGTTTCACCAAATCCTTTTACCTACCAGGTAGGAAGTATTCCAGTTTAAACAGATCCCTAATCCCACAAGTTCTTGCTTCTACAAGATGGTTACAGACCATCTTTAATTACTGCTATTAAAATGGTACAGATTGCTTCTCATTTTAGGTTCAATTCAAAACACAAGATAGGAGCAGGAGGCAGCAATTGAAGCCTGCCTCACCATTCTATTTATGCTGGCCTCAGCTCCTGTGCCAGTTTCCCATAACCCTCAATTCTTCAATCTTTAAGTATTTAATCAATCTCCACCTTAAATCTCTCTAATGATTTGGTCTCCACCACCCTCAGAGAGAGAATTCCTGAGATTCACTACCTCGAGAAGAAAAAAAATTTACACACCTCAGTTTAAATGGCTGGCCCCTTAGTTTGTAGCTACGTCCCCTGGATTGTAATTTTTCCACTGGTGGAAACATCTCAACATCTACCCCACCAAGCCCCCCCATAGGATCTTATACATTTGAATAAAGTCACCCCTATTCTTCGAAACTCCAAGGAGTAGGTATTATGAATACAAACCCAAATTGTCTAGCCTCTCTTGACAAGACAACCTTCTCACCCCAGGAATTAGCCTGGTAAGTCTGTTTTGGACTGCCTCCAATACCACTATACCTTTTAAGGAGGCAAAATTGTGTACAGTATTCCAGGTGTAGCCTCACTGACACCCTATAAAACTAACAGAACCTCCCTATTCCCAAACATTAATATGCCATTGTCTTAAATTCTTGTAAACCTGCCTGATTTTTTGTGATTCATGCACTAGAATTCTTCAATCCCTCTGAACTTCAGATTTGCAGTCTCTCCATTTCGGTCTACCTTTTGATTCTTTCTGAAGCACATGGTCACACTTCCCCACATTAAACTCCATTTGCCAGGTTTTCAACCAGTCACTCAATCCATATCCTGTTGGATAACCAAAGTGTTCTCACAGAATGCCCTTCCACCTATTTTCATATGATCAGAAAACTTGGAAACCTGACATTTTGTTCCCTCCTCCAGGCTCTTAATGTATATTGTAAACAATTGAGGACCAAGAACAGATCTCTGGGGTATACCACCAGTTACATCCCTCCAACTTGAAAAGAACACATTTATTCCAAGTTTCTATGTGACAGCTGATTTTCAGTTACTGCTAACACACTTCCTCAAATACCTGGGGCTCTTAATTTATGCACCAGTCTCTCATGGGGCCCCTTATCAAATGCTTTTTGGAAATCTACATACACTACACGAACAGAACACCTTTGTACCCTTCAAAAAACCCATATTGACTAGCTATTAGTCTTTCCTAGATGATTTAGCTATTTCCTCTGATTGACTCTAGCATCTTGCCAACAACATTGCTGAACTTGCCTATAGTTCCCCACCTCGTGTCCCTCCCTTTGTGATCTTCACCATTTTCTAGTATCCTCCCTGAAATGAGCAAATTCTGAAAAATTTCAACCAGTGGGTCCACCATCTCTCCAGACAATTTTAAAACCCTTGGATGCAAGCCTTCAGATCCCAGTGATTTGGCTGCCTTTAACCATACATTTCTAATAACTTTATCATTTGTGATCGATATTTTTACAAATTCCTCAGTTATTTGAGATTAGCTCATTTGTTATCATAGGGAGAGTTGCAGCATTCTACATGGCAAATATGGATGCAAAAGATTGATTTAACGTATCTGCCATTTCTTTGTTTCCCATTATTAATTCACCAGGCATTCTCTAGACCAACTTTAGCTACTTTCTTCATATCTACATATACTTAGAAACTCTTCCTGGTTTGATATTATACACAGGTTCTCTCAAAAATCAATTTTCTCCCTTGAGCTTTTTAGTCTTTCACTGCTGAATCATAAAAAATGTCCTAGTCCTCTGGCCTACCACTAGCCTTTGCCACTGTGCCCTACTTTTCAATTTAACATTATCCTTGACCTCTTGTTAACCGTAGGCTGTGCATTTGTGGAAAGAATTTCTAATTGGGATAAATTCCTGTCGAGTGTCATGGACCAGCTATTTGAATATCTACCACTGTCCATCTCTTAGCTTACTTTCCAAGTCTATTTTAGACAACTACCTTCAAAGTTTTATAATTGCTCTTATTTAAAGTGAAGATGGAGGTTCACCCTCAAACTGCATCTGAAATTCTATCATATTGTGGTCACCAGCTACCAGGAGTTTCTTTAACCACAAGACCTCTTATTAATCCTTCCTCTTTACTCATGACCCATAGCATGTTCCCAGATGGGCTCCTTAACATACCATTCTAAGCAGCAATCATCGACTTACTCCACAAATTGTTCTACAATACTCTTGCCAGTTTTAATCTACATTTTGATTGGACAAAGTCGGCCACGACAATTGCATTTCCCTCCAAACATGCTGCAGATATTTACACATTTATGCTCCACCCTATCAAGAAGTTATAATTTAAAAATAAGCCACAGAATCAAAAAAACTATTGGAAGAGATGACACTGAGCAGAGTCTACACCAGCTCTGAGCAATCCCATTCTTCCACTAATTTTTAATTTATTCCTCCCAGGTTTCCATCAACTCCAAATTCTACCATTCACCTGCACAGCTTAATATTCATTTCACTCAGACCAATTTTTCTGGTTCAGATATTATGCACACCTTTTGAAAGTGCATAAAGTCAGTCAGAAAACTGGCAGAGAAATAGTTAATATTTCAGGACCATACTGACTGAGGGTCATTGACATGTACCTGAACTGTTACTTTCACCACAGATACTTCCCGACCTGCTGAGTATTTCAAGCATTCTCCATTTTGCTGCAGGCATTAAGTCATGACTGGTTTAGCTTGTGGCAGACCCATTTTCAACTATTAATAACATGGCACTAAAGACTGCTTTTAATGCAGAAAATATTCAATTTGCACTGATTTTTATTAAATCAAAGTGGAAAACTCAAACCATGAAACTTTTGGAAACCTGCTGTGGATTTCAATTGTGCTCAAAATGACAAAATAATTCAAATGAGGAATTTCATTCCATGGAACAAAACTTCCATAATACAAACTGATTTACTGGAATTATACACATCCTCATTTACCAAAGTAGATAGTTTCCTGCAACACTATCAATTCTCCTCCTAGGTTTTTGTGCATGAAAGCGTGGTTTGCTGACTTATGGCCCATTTCCCAATCCAAGGAGACTGCTGTGGTTGACATCACTTGTTAGCTAAAACCTAGAGAAAATAGCATTCTCACTTCATATCAATGTAGCAAGGAGTGCAAAAAAAAGGGTCAGCTTCATCAATTGCTTCAGTCGTAGCCTAAAAGCATCATCCTGAATGCCTATAATAGTTAACCATTCTTCCAGTCTTTGATATGCAAGTATACCTGCACCAGAGATGGCAAGCTTCAGCGATTCTTCATTTTGTTTCCTCTGCTCTGCCATTTCCTTCTGAAATTGAGCAATTTTTTCCATCTCTAATTCTTCCGTGCTTTTTCCCTTTGAACCGATACGTTGCTGCCTTCTATAAGCAAAAGGAGATTCTTTTGAACCATTTCAAAATATCAGGAGTTCCTTTTCTACCAAAGGACTATGCTTACATTCACACAGACTGAAACTATAACAACTCAAGAGTAGATATTTCTCAATGGATAAATCTACCCTAGCACAAAATGACTACCACAGGTGATCCTGAATGGAAAGGGACAAAATTTCCCATAGCATTTACAGCCAGGCAGACTTTTTTTTCCATTCAGTTCATTTTGGCATACTCCACGAGCCCACCATATTTCAGCAAATCATTCTGCATCCAAGTTTACCCACTATACTCTTATTCAGCATCTCCTAGAGCACAGAAAGGAAAATCTAGGGGCATCACACCATGTTCCCTTCTCACCCTTACTCTGAATACAGCATGAAGATTACTTCATAGGAAAGGCTGTAGAACAAACAAAACACAGCTGCGTGGGATAAGAATTCAGAAGACCATCAAATCAGCCAGCAGTTAGATGAGGATAAAGTCTTTTTTGAAAGATGCAATGCCTTAGAAAATAAAGCACAGAAGGATTGCAAGGTCAAACAGTGGCAACCATTTGAAAGGGCAAATGGAGAAATCTATTAAAATAAAGCTTCAATATAGTTAGCTGCTGAGCTGCTCAATATTACAATGGGCAGGAGTGGGGTGAAGGAGGAAAGAGGAAATGGGAAATTAGTATGTCAACTTAAGAGCCCAAATTGGCACATTTGTCACCCAATGGTTAAGAATGCAAAATGGATAAACTTATTCAAAGGACAGCTCAAAACTGTCAGCTAAATATACAATCTCTAGAAAACCTACATCAGATACCATCTTAAAGTAGTGCTCCCTGAAAACTTGGTTCATTACTTTCCAAAGTAATACTAACCTGAGAACTGTAGGAGTACCAGGCATTGTCAATCTGCCCTGACTCCGATTTAGACTACCAGCTGTGCTCTTGGAACATTTTCCATTTGGATCCCTAGATTTAGTACAAAGAACATTTTGTGTTTTCCATCTGGAACAGACACTGCCAAACAAAATTGTTAGTTGATTATACTTAATCTGGCAAGGTCAGTTTTTAATGCCCATGCCCAAAATGCCCTTGCACTAAATGGCTCTCTGGGCCATTTCAGAGCACTGTGAAGTGAATTTGAAGTTGTATGTAGGCCAGACCACAGGAAGGTGGATTTCCTTCCAAAGAAGGAAATGAACCAGTAGAGTTTAAATTCCCCAGCTGCTGTGATGGGATTTGACTTAACATCTCATTCATCAGCCCAATACACCACTATATGCTATACAAGTTTTAGTCCATCAAGGGCTAAAAATAAAATTAGCCCAAATTTAGTTTAAAGCAAATTTTACAAACTGCCAAACAAATTGTGCAGGCTCAGACAGGCATATTTCTTGCACATCTAATTGGAATAACAGCTGGGCAAGAACTACATTGCTTTACACAAACCTTGTATATAATTAATGACAAGTTTAATCAGTTATTTCAACACCATGATGTAACTTCCCCATTTAACAAGTGTTGCAGATATGACTAGGACTTGTTTTTTTTAAACAAAATATACAGTGCTTAAATACCAGGCCAAAGTGGAAGGATTCTGACTTGAAAGAAAGTTCCCCCACAAGTACTTCCTAACAAAGTGATATTAGTGCTATATCAGGGAAGGGACAGTAAAAGAAAGACTTGGATTCCCACAAGACTGGGAAGACCAGAATGACCTTTGATTGCTCATGTTACAGAGCAGCATTTCAGTCATCCAGAACAGACCACTGCCTTTTCAGCAAGGTGTGCATTCAATTTGGTAAAGGAAATTGAAATACACTAGGCAACTTACAACCGAGCTTTTTTGTTAACTGGAGGTTCTGTCAAATTCACGTCCTGAGATCGCCTGGCAGCTCTAATGGTGCCCAATTGTTTTCTCAATTGTTCAGATGGTCTGCGGGTCGATCTAATGACAAATCAAATTGAGAGAACTTTAGTAGAAGCTAAAAAGTACACAATTCAAAATTCAGAAAACATTTCAGATTGTCCAGATATCACAGGATTAAAATTCCCATTTCTGCTAGTTCAGTCTTGTGCACTATAATTAAACAATTCAGCAATCCTTTTTGAATTTCATCCGCCTCACTCAATTCTACTTCAATCCAAATCTTAAATCATCTTTTGTCTCCTCAATCTTCCACTAACAACAAGCTGATATTTGGATTTCATAGCCAAATTAATGCAGAAGAAAATAGGTCAAAGACTTATTGGCTTCCATGGAATGCTCTCCATTCAGTCTTAGTATAGCTAATCTGATGCTTTTAATTATTCTAGCATGCAGGTTTAAACATATTCAAAGGTCCATTAAACAAATCCAATATCTGCAATATTCTCTAGTTATTTTTTTATTATTCAAGAGACATCACTGTCATTGGACATCATACTGTCCATTTCCCTTGTACCTACCCACATTCCTCCCCCACCACTTTATTCTGGCTGATGAAGGGCCTCGACCCAAAATGTCGACTGTTTATTTCCCTCCATAGATGCTGCCTGACCAGCTGAGTTCCTCCAGCACTTTTTGTGTTGTCCCTTAAAGACTTATTGTTTTCATTATTAGCTTCATACAAGTTTGTGGTTGCCTGGATTAAAAGACTTCCTTAAAATTAGTACAACTCATGCTTCCAGCCTGTTGAAAACTTTCACCTAATAATTCCTACATTAGCAGGTTCTAGGTTTGTTCCAAACCCCAGGATATACATCTGAATAGCCAATTTAACCTGACAGATTCACAATTTTTCTACAATATTGTAGATGCAATTGTTAATAGCCTGAATTTTCACTAATGAAAGTCACTTGCAACAATTCAGCCAAATACCATCAAGCCAAAATTCTCCATCTCATCCATTGTCCAGATGGCACCCTCCTATCATTTTCTTTTACTTTCATAAACTGCTGTATCATGACATTTTGACTTGCGTATAATTGGGCTTCCACCTATTGTTTTGTCTTAAATATCAAATCCTTTTAAAAGCTGGCTCCAATGTGACTTGGAGCCAAAAGATCATCAAATGTGTAGCTATACAGCATGGCAACAGACCCTTCTGCTCAACAAATACCAATTTTTGCTTATCCTACACAAATAGTTTATTTTCCCTCATTGTCATCAATCCCTAACACCCCACCCCCCCCCCCCCCCCACCCAAGATTCTATCACTCATCTACACACCAAAGGCTATTATTAGTGGCTAACTAATCTCAGGTATGGATTGGTAAATTGAGAGAAGCAGAGGAAATGCATGCAGTAACAGGGAGAACATGCAAACTCCACACTGAAGGCACCAGAAGTCAGAAATGGACCTGGGGTTGCTGGATCTGTGAGGCAGTAGTTCTACCACTGTGCCACCCTCATTTACAGTAACAAAGTGGAAGCAGATTAAAAGGACATGTGGAAAGAATGGCCAACATATTAATGTTTTCTTTCAAGAAAAGAGAACAATCAAGGGGAGGGAAACAAAGCAATTAAGGAATTGTTGGAAGAGGATCTTAAATCAGGAAATAAAAAAATATGCAAACAAGTGAATAGCCAAGATGATGATAGATTCAGAACCAGGCAAAAGGGAAGCAAAGAACAAAATCTCGGATCAAGATGTAAACAGAATATGCTGACAAAAGGAGGCATAAATATCAAGAACAATATAATTACATCAAACAGTTCATTGGAAATACCATTAGTATTTTCAGGTGAAGGATAGAAATTTTAAGTGACTGAAACGTGCTCAATACCAAATACAGCCCGAGCACTACAGATTCATGCCACTGAGTGAAGACAAAACTCATGACAAATCAAAGTAATGACTACTGTCCTCTGATCCCCAGGGTCTCAATTACCTCACTTCCCCATCATTATGAATTTGCTAAAGTGTTCTTTGCATCCTAAGGAATTGGTACTTTCTATTTCTCCCAAAGGATTTAACAATTTATAGACTCCAATCTTCAATCACATCCACCTCACTCTCCTGGTCTCGAATCAGTGTTTCCTACCCTATGTAGGATGGAGAAAACACAAGAGACCCATCCTCCTCAATATACATTCCTGGAAGTCAAGAAACACCAGAAACCTTTATTTCTGTCACCTTAGAATAACAGCTAAACAGAACTCAGTTTAGGGGCTCCTTTTCAGGCAGTTTCTTCCTACCTGCCCCCACCACCAAAGGAGACATTGGGGAACATCTATTTCACAAAAGCACGCTTATTACTTGCCTTCTCAATGGCACAGTAGTCTTGTTTGATTTGGATCTCCATTCTTCCAGGGAGGTTGCCAAGTTTTGTGGTGGCTTATCAGGTGCATCTTCTACAGAAGAAAAAAGTAAACAGCTCTAAAGTTATGACAAAGTAACAAATGCATTTTAAAAGTTAAAGCTGAAAAGATTTAACAATAATCAGGAAGTAAATAAAACATGAAACATTTGAATTTAGAAGATCGTACTGAATTTGTCTAATTAATCACTGGGAACTCGCTTGAAGGCTATGCGTTCACGCAAGCTTGGCCAATATTCTGTAGTATTGAAGAAATGTGTATTGTCATTTGTGATACAAAACCTAGGCTTCCTCTGTCTTCAAGTGGAGGAAAAAAGATCACAAGGTGCTATTTAAGATTTATTTTCTCCACCCTCATCTATCACATTGCTGAGACCCCTTATTGTGCACAATTTAGTTTCCCCTGGTGTCTACAGTGGTCTCCACTTCACAAAGTAAACCATTTTACAACATGCGAAATTTGGAAAAAAAAGCTGTAACTTGATTTTTATTGGCAACAATTCAATTTGTGACTATTTGTCTTGGGATTTAAAAAAAACATTTCCATAGTGAAGCAAATGACTGCAGATGCTGGAATCTAGATGAAAAACACGATGATGCTGGAGGAACTCAGCAGGCCAGGCAGCATCTGTGGAGAAAAGCAGGCAGTCAATGTTTTGCATCAGGACCCCTCCTCAGGACTGAAGATAGGAAAAGGGAAAGCCCGACATATAGGAGGGAAAAGCAGAGCAGTGATAGGTGGACAAGAGGGGAGAGGGTGTGCACAAGGTTTTGGTGGGGGTGGGGGAGGGAATTACTTAAAGTGGGATAATTCAATGTTCATGCCGTTAGGCTGCAAGGTTCCAAGATGGAAAATGAGGTGTTGTTCTTAGAGTTTGCACCTGGAATTCTCTTGGCAGAGAGGCGGCAGAGGACTGATATCTGGCCTCCTCCACTGCCAGGAGAACTCCAAGCACAGACTGGAGGAACAGCACCTCATTTTCCATCTTGGAACCTTGCAGCCTAATGGCATGAACATTGAATTCTCCCACTTTAATCTCCACATCGCTCCCAACCATGCCTCTTTCTACATTCCCTTTTCCTCTCCTTACCTTTGACCCATCTCCTGGGGATCTGCTCTCCCCTCCTCCCTCACCTATCACTATCTCTTACCTGCATCTACCCATCACCACCTTGTGTCCACCCCACCTCCCCTCTTTTGTCCACCTATCACTGCTCTGCTTTTCCTTCCTACATATTGGGCTTCCCCTTTTCTTATCTTCAGTCCTGAATGGTCCTGACCCAAAACTTTGACCACCTGCTTTTCTCCACAGATGCTCCCTGGCCTGCGGAGTTTCTCCAGCATCATATTTCCCTCACAGTAAGATTACAATACAAGTTTAAACCAAATTTAAGTGTTTCATTTTACCTTGGCTCATCCTAAAGATCAGCCTAAACAAATGTTCCTATATTCTCAAGATAGGCAACTTCAATTATTCTGGTAATACACCAAGACATCTATGCCCACGCATGTGCACTTCAAGTTTTAACTCAATGAAAAGCCTGTCACAGTTCTCAATGGTTTAATACAAGCTTCTCATCTTGTTTAAATTCTTCAGAACTTTTCCAATCTGCAGCATCCAAGCAAATTCTTGACTCCATTCAACTGACTGTCTGGTCAGGCAGCCAGGTCTTAATCTTAACCTCAACTTTCACAACCAATTACCCCTGCCTCCCTAAATATAACAAAGCATGGTTACCCTTTCTAGAGTGATAGTCCAATATCCAGACTCCAGAGGATGCTGAAGCTTACAGGAGACTGGTCTATGGACTGAAGGGCAATTTTGATCCAAAATTATCTTGGTAATGGAAAGCAGAGGATGATGGAGGACTACTTTTGTGAACGGAGCACTGTGACCAGTGGTGTGCAACAGATCAGTGCTGGGATCCTTACTGCTTGTTATGTACATTAAGATGCGAATGCTGGCGGTACGATTACCAAGTGTACAGACAACATGAAGGTTGATGGTTATGCATAGCAAGGATAATCCATTCTAGCTCACCAAGGCCCTGCTCCCAGCACTGTTTTCTAGCTCACTAGCTTGTGTTTCCTACATTGTCTTTAAACTCATCCATTACTGAAAAATTATTAAAATAGTGAAAAGTCAGTGAAGTGTTAATAGAAATAACATCCAATAATCCAGCAAATCTGCTAATGTGACATAAAAGTTCCAAGTATGCCAGATTAGTTTCTGTAATAAGAAACATTTCCCCCTATAGCAGACATATACAAAACCAGAGACCACAGGTTTAAGCCAAAACGTAGAAGGGAGAAGGGACCCAAGGATGAATGCCAGAGGGGTGGAGGCAGAGAAACCAATATTTGAGTACCTAGATGAGCATCTGAATTGCCAAGGACTGAGGCTACAGGACAACTACTGGACAATAGAATTAGTATAGATGAGTCCTTGATTGTCAACAGAAACAGTGAGCCAAAGGGTTATTTTGGTGCCTTATGACTCAATTACCATGACTTGTGCACACCAGGACATTTTCCCCCCTCATATTGAAGTATTTACAGTATCTTATTCTTGGCATACAAAATGGGGAGACTTGCTCTTTGGCAAAATGAATTATCAAATGAGTAATATCACAAATATTAAATTGCTCACTATACCAATAACACTGTCCTTCTAGACACCATCACAAAAGTTGAAAATTCATTGATTTTCCTCAGCTAGGCAGTTACAGATAAACATGATCTCAAAATAACCACAAACCTCAGCTTAGTCAAGCAAGACACCTTGAAAGAGCAGAGACTGGATAGAGGAGACCAGACAATTGCGTGTCTGAGCAATGTCTCTTGCTGACTGCACAAATCAAAAATTGTCAGAATAGTAAAAGAACAAATGTCTGAAGTAGAATGAGCACACCTTGTCGATTCCAAGGGGGGAAAAAAAACAAGTAGCAAATTTCCTTAACCATGTGGAAACAGATTTTCAATATCAGTGATCACAGCCAAACACAAGTGCCAACTGTAATATTACAAACTTTGGCAAATAACCTTTTCCAAATTTTCACCCACAAATTTCATCAAGTACATGGATACCAGTAATCTTCCATGTGTCAGTTAATAGTCCAGATCAAGTGTTGTCAGATTCAACTAAAAAGCACAAAGGAACTTCAACTCAATATCAGATATCAGTGGAGTAAGGAAGCTAAGCAGACCAAGGCAGCCCTTTATTACTATAGATGACAAGTATCTTTCTGTAAATAGACAACTTTGCAAGTTAAATAATTCCTACTGCAGCAAACAAGCTAGAAAAAAAAATTACACAGTTAAACAATAATGTGAACCAGAAATTTGGTAAAGTTTGCCTTTAAGTGCAAGGAATAGAAGCTCAAGATTGATTTAGGCTTGTTTTATTCACTAGTAACTACCCCATAAATGAATAATGCAAAAAGTCAAATTCTCACTTGTAGATGCAACCTCTGTTTCAGAAGAATCTTCATGTGTTCTCATATCTTGGCTGTGTGGGACAGGGCTAGTTCCTGCTCCATTTTGCTGAATTTGATCCGCTCCAAAATTCTGATTTTGTACGATTGGTACTGCCTTGGGCATAGTAATTGCTGTAGCTCCATCTTGTTCAATTTGCCAATCTACGAACCAAGACAATATACTATAATTATTGAGATTGAACAATAGCTCCAAGGAGAATTATAGCTAAAGTGCAGGAGTGCACTACTTCAGGTAATACCTCTACTTAGCTGCTGCTACCACCTTCAATATGAGATCTACAGCTATCAATGTGGCTGCAGTCAGGCAAACCACAGTACAAGTAAAGCTTTTAATCTGGGTTGATTATTTGAGGGAATTCTGAACTGTTTTTAAAATCACAAGTGTGTTGGAATTCAAAGGGACACAATTCAGTTTTAACAATATAGAAACCAAATGGGTAGGCCAAATCTTTGTGGACGGGAATTAAAATTTCAAGCAATGATCAACTTTTTTTCCCCCCAAAGTGAACTTCTGGAAAAATGGAATTGAGATTCAATGGTTCAAACTACATCTGGAGTATGACACTCACCTCAAAACATACTGACACGTAAATGGTCAAGCTATACATACAGATTACAGAAACTTGGTAAAGGATGGAGGGAGAGAGAATAGGAATAATCCAGAATCTATGACCTTGAAACCATCTCTGGAAATGAAATCTGGAATTCTGGAACATTTAAGGGATCTTAATGTCCCATTCTTGTTTTGGAACACATTATGATTCTTTCTTCCCCTTCTCTCCTCCCAGTGATATTTAGTCTTTCAAGGCTGGAGCACAGGAAGGGTCAGACAAATCCTCAACCTTAGGGCATAGGTGCAACATAGATAACAAGCTAGGCACAGGGCAGAAAATTGGATTGAGGGTAGCTACACATTAGTAAAAGTTAAAGTAGTATTCTTCAGAGATTGACCCTGGGAGCAATGTGCACAAGTTGCAATAATCTGGAAACAAGCAAAGTTTTAAAAGTATGTGAAGAATTTCAAATTGCAAGGTATATTTAATGGAACAAAAATGTTATAGTTAATGCAGCAGCATAGCGACTTTAAAAGCTAGAAAAGAATGCCAAGCATTTGACAGGAATATTAATACCTTTAGAAACTAGCAGCCAAAAGTTTTGTTGAAGGGGTGCATTAAGAACTTTAAAGCTGCAGTTTTACAAAAGAAACTGCAGAACTTCTATCCAAATGGGATGCTAGAAACTGTAGCCATTAGATGTAAAATTAGATTTCTAAAATACGGAAAACAAGGTTATGGAGATTTGAAAACTAGCGCAGAATTTCAAAGTCACAATACTGATCTAAGTCCATCAGCACAGGTGTGATAAGTGAAATGAACACAAGTTAGGACATGGACAGCAGGCTTTCAGATGTGTTCTATTTTGGAGTGTAGCATGTAGAAGCTAGCCAAGAGTACATGGGAATAGAAGTCTAGAGACAGCAAATGCAAAGATGGGTTTTGCTTGTTTGTTCTCAAATTCAAACATTTAAGATAACTGAAAACAATGACTCAGATTTGAAATCTAGAGCCAGTCTGATTTCCTCCAAAGCAGTCCTGCTCATCAGCAGAATCTAAACGGATAACAAGTCTAAACTCCCACAGCTACCTTAATTACACCTCCTTCCACCCAGCCTCCTGCAAGGACTCCATTCCATTCTCCATCACCTTCACACCTAAACCATGACTTCCCCTCTACCATAGTGAACACAGCCCATGATCTCATCCACTTCCTGCACCTATCACTTGCAACCCTCCAAACGGGAGCACATCTTTTCACTTATCACGGGCTGGTGGACCTAGATCAGTACTAAAATTCTGCACTAGTTTTCAAATACCACTATAACCTTCACTTCCCCATTTCAGAAATCTAGTTATCACATCTAACAGCTACCACATACCTCTCCCCATATTTCAGAGGAATTGCTTCCTTCACAACTCCCTGCTCCATTCTTGTCTCCACCCAACACTCCCTGCTCTTTCATACCTTCCCACCATCCAGTCTTTCCACATGAAGCAGTGATTCACTTGCACTTCCTACGATTTATTGTATGCATTCCATGCTCATAATATGGCCTCCTCCACATTGGAGAAACCAAATGCAGATAGTATGATCGCTTTGCAGAGCACCTACACAGTCCACAGGATTGACCCGGAACTTTCTGATGCCTGCCACTTTAATTCACCATCCCACTCTCATTCCATCCTTTGTGGCTTCTGCATTGTTACGAGACCCAACGCAAACTCAAAGAAACTCATCCTATCTGAATATGATGCAGCCTTGTGGACTCGATATCGAACTCCTCAAATTTGGGTAACTATCTGTATCAGTACTGGCCATTTCTGGTGTCATAGTTTTGGCTCAGTGTTTGTTTTTCTATTAATGTAATTTCAACTGCTGAGCACATACCACAGCCTTGCCAGTAGCAACACACTGTACTGTTCTGTCTGTGTACAGGTCCTCCCCAGTTTACCTGACTCGCCTACAGCCCATACATACAAATGAACATTTGGGAGACCTGAGGGATGGATTTCCCAGTTGCTGCAGGCATCTTCTGCTACATGCAAACTTGGCTTAAAGTCACATTTCTGACTTGTGAACTGTTCAGTTTACAAACAATTCACAGGAGCAGAACCCTGCTGTAACCTAGGAACAGCCTGTACTCTGTTATTAACTACTACACTTACTCATTTGGTTTTACCCAGAAATAATCCCCTTTCTCAACCCACCCTTCCCCCACCTTCTCTGCAACTGAAATCCAAATGTTTTCTCTCCCAGTTTTGATGAGGAGTCTTGGACCCAAAACATTAACTGTTTCCCTTCCTACATATCCTCCTGGAAACACTCATGTTTCCATAAATGAAACATAAATGTTTTCATTTATGAAGGGATCCCTCTTTCCAGGAAAGGATACAGGAGTGAGTGGATAATATTATATTTTCCACATTGTATCCCATCTGCAACACCACCTACTTAGCACGTCTATAATCCTTTGAAGCCCCCATGCATCTTCAATTCTAACTGCCACTTATCTCACATTGATAGTTTGTAAACAGATTGGGTTCAAGCAACAACCTTTACAGCATCCCACTAGTTATAGTCCCTGAACTCAAAAGTAACCTGTATAATCCTACAATGGAGTCCATTAACTCTCTCCAATCCTATTATTTTTCACATGCCCCATTAACACCCCCTTAATTTGTGCCCCACTATTGATGTCAGACCAACAACTGCTGTGTAGTTAATTTTAATCACTCCCTCACAAAGTGGAGTTATATTGTTACTTCTCATTCTTCAACTCCAGAATATTGCAAGTAACCCATTCACCATCTCTATGGTGATCTCAGAATCAGTCCTCTGCACTATTAGTGCAACTTGATTTGCTCAGTGTACATGTAGATTGAAGTTCCACCATGATTTGTGCATGCACATTTAATTTCCTGACTTAAAAATAGTGTTAATGTAAACCATAGGAGGGTGAATTAGCAATTTCCAATGTTTTCTGCTCCTTGCTGTTCCTTACTTCCACCCAAACTGATCATACAGATGTCTCAAGGAAAAATCCTCTTTAGACTTCCTTCTTATCCTTCTATCAAGGCTTCACTCCTAAGAGAAAACATTTGGAATATTTTATTCTCAATCGTGATCATTTAAAACCAAAATTTCCATAATGGCCATTGGAACAAATATCTTAAATGAGAGCCTTGGGAATGAATTGTAGCACTTTTTGGGGGGGGGGGGGGGGGGTCCCAGCAGCTGAAGTCACAAGCAACTAACGGCGACATTCCAGAAAGTTTATCCATTTCCAGGGGCGTGTAGGGAAGCCAAACAGGGGGTAGCGGAAGAGCAGCATCCTTGAGGAACTCAAAAACAGGAATTTAAAAGATAACCCGAGGACAGGACAACCAGGATGAGTGAAGGTTGATGACAGAACTTGGTGCAACCGAGGACAGTTCTGGATGTAGCACAAAGATGGCCAGTCAGGGAGGTGTTACAGCAGGCAGGCTCTGTGGGGGTGGCTGCCACTACCCAAAGCGGAGCTACCTCAGTGCACTGGGGTATCGTCTAACCCCCCCCCCCACAGGAGAGAATGTCAGTATTTGAGAGTGCTCGCCATGCACCAGGTACCATTTACAGGAGGGATCCCCTCCCAGGGCACGCCAATGACTGCACAGCACCGGCCTGGAGGAGGCGAAGGGCAAACGCAGGGGCTTTGTAGGCACTAGAGGCATTACTGAAAGCGGGTAAATGCGATAGGAGACCAGTGTGGGGATACCCCGGGCTACAGCCGGCACCGGGACAAAGAGGGGGCGGCCGCCACCCCTTGCGCCCCAGCTCGGGGGCCCGGGCGGAGATGGCGGCCCGGGCTCCGCTTACCGAACCAGTAGTCGGCCGTGGGGTCGTCGTGCTCCTGCAGGTTGCCGAAATCGACGTGGGTCGGGGCGTCGTAGCTCCAGCTGCCGCGGGATGAGGCCATTGCGGGACCAGCCGATGCGAACAACGCCGCGCCCGCGCGCACCGTTTGAATGCAACGGCCCAACCGCCGTCCTTTGAATCGGCCCTGGCCAATCACAGCCCGCTCCGCTCGGATGCCCCGCGCTGACTGGACAGTTGCCCTATGACGTTGCCGCCGGTGGGCGGGAACCTCGAACGGCTCCTTCCCGAATACGGCGCGGCGCTGTTGTCCCGCCCGGTTGGAATGATCTTTGTCATTAGCGGTAAGATGATACGGTGAAACGGTACATGAGATACAAATACATGAGGTTGGAATTGGCAGAGGTTAACCGGAGAGCTCTTAAATATGCTAGCCAATCATCTTCCGCAAGCTGTAGCTTTGGCCAATGAAGTTCGACTATTGGAAATTTAAACTGACCAATGAGCTGTGAGGCAGGGGATTGCCCCGCCCCCTGATGTCATTGGAGAGGCTGGTAGACACTAGATGGTAGGATCCTGTATCAGCACCAGATCTAAGTGGAGTTAGAGAGAGACCAGGTTGTTTGGCAACTCTTCCTACTGATTCTTTTATTTCCTTCACCGTCAGGTCCAATGACCAGAAGATGCTGGGGACATGGTTGGGAAGAGTTGGGCGTGCACCAAGAAGTGGGTGGAGTATAATAGCCAAGGTGAAACAGAAACTGGGATTGTGATAACACAGTCTGGATTGTAGCAAAGAACATTGTTGTCAGGTGTGAAGTGCTGTCAGTTTTGCTATTTATGAGGCAGGTGTGGCCCACACTGTTTGTTACAACAGTCACCCAAGCTATTCTCCAGTTTATCTGGAGACTGAAAATGGACTGATACGGGAGAATACCATCTCCACACTCCTGGCAATGACATCGCCAGGTCTGGGAAGCAGAAGATGTCGTGCCAGGAGTGTGGAGATGGTATTCTCCTGTATCAGTGCAGAGACGGGATGCACAAAAAAATTTCCAAATTTCCCTATGATTTTTTTTGTTGAAGTTTATCTACAATAGCTGCGTAACACAGGGCTCTGTGCTCTATGGGCTGTTTCCAAGAATGTGCACAGAGATAAACACCAACTGCATTCAGATGATTGTCAACTCAGTGAATGATGCCCTTTAGTCTGCCCAAACCTTGGTTTTCCAGTGCAAGAAGCTGTTTATGACCAAATATTGCACAGTGACACATTTCAGGGTTGCATGCTGAGGGATGCACAGAAGCTTGGTGAAGAAGCTGGAAAAGCTCTCTGGGATAGTGTCACAGATTAAGGCTTCGCTGCTGTTGCATGTGTGCCTATATAAGAAGAGATATCTTTATTAGTCACATGTACATTGAAACACACAGTGAAATGCATCTTTTGTGTAGAGTCTTCTGGGGGCAGTCCGCAAGTGTCGCCACGCTTCCGGTGCCAACATAGCACGCCCACAACTTCCACCAATTTACCGTGTATATACAACTCCACCAATATTTTCTGCCTTTTACTTGTTCTGAGCTCCATCCAACTTAATTCTACATTATATTCTTCCTCATTACTACCTTTATCCTAATCTTTAATGCCATGTCTACTCTTTTCTAAAAGTAAGTAGACTGCAATATTTAATCCTCACTCAATGCAATGTCACTGTTACAGTTACTAGATTATAACCATTTATTTATCATGTTACTAATTCAGTGTTAATTATTAATGCCACGTGCATTCAAATGAAGTGCCTTAAATTTTGCTTTTCTACCATTTTCCCTGCTCTTAGTCTAATTGGAATTATGCTTGTATGCTCTATTCTTTCCTGACATTCACTGGTTACTAATATCGATTTTGCTACCCTCAGCTGTTGTTTTGTCCTTCCTTAAAATATCTTAATGAACCTCTCAACAAGAACCCCCTCCCTTCCTACTATTTTGTTTAAAAATTTACCTACAGCCTGAATTATTCTATTCTCTCAGGTAGTGGTCCCAGCCCAAGTCAAATGAAGTCCATTCCAAAGAACAGCTCCCTATTTTCCCATCACCCCATGAATTGAAACCAATTTCTTTCACAACAATCTTTTAGCCATACATTCCATTTTCTTATTTATCCTATGCCAATATGCAAGATTAATACCTTAATGGTTTTGCTTTTTAATTTGGACCTTAACTTCAGTCCTT
Organism: Pristis pectinata; assembly: GCF_009764475.1. Classification (NCBI taxonomy): domain Eukaryota; kingdom Metazoa; phylum Chordata; class Chondrichthyes; order Rhinopristiformes; family Pristidae; genus Pristis; species Pristis pectinata. Next base: position 4,281,387 of record NC_067420.1, on the reverse strand, counting down.
CAGAAAACTTCTGTCTTTGTCCTATCTGTGCCATTGGTTTCTGCGAGGATCCCCACAATTGGATCTTTTCCCTCCCACTCCCAAGTTTCCAGCAATACCGCCTTAGGGATTCACTCTCGTGGTTGCAGAGAACAGTATTGATTCCCCAAACAATTGTGTTCCCCATTACCACGACATTCCCTTTTCATTCCCCCAGCTTGACCGCTGTGCTGTGCTCAGTTTGCTCATTATCTGCTCTCAGTCACATAGATCACAAGAACCTTGTGCTTGGGAGACAAACACAAGGGCTGAGGCTGAGGTTCCGGCAACACTACTTTCTGGATCAGCATACCTGCTTCTACACACATATGTCCCTCACTTTTACTGACCAGTGCCACGGTATGTAAGCTAACAGGTGTGACTGCATCCTGGACCAGAGTTCAGGCAGTGCTGGGGCACTGAAGATGCTGGCTCCTGAGATATGGGAAGTGGTCTGTGTTTTCCAGGGTCCCTCTGTTAACTTGTATTGTTGAAGGGCGCTGTGGTGCAGTGGGGGCAGCTTGGTCGATTATCTTTGTCTTGCAGATATTCATGGAGGCATCCTCTCGTATCCATTGCTTGCACCTTGACTTTATAGCCTATGCAAAGATAAGCATCAACTGCATACTGCAGCACAACTACTGAGATTTGGGTGACCTTGGTCCTGGAATGTAGTCACCACAGATTGAATAGTTTCCCATTTGTTGGAGGTGAGGTGCAAAATTAGGGTCATGGTCATACAGCATAGAAATTGGCCTTTTAGCTCACTGTCTGGCCCATTGTCAAGCACTAATTCTTTACTCATACCATCTTGTTTCTCCCCACATTCCCAACAAATGCCTCTTCCCACCCGTCCCCCCAGCATCTGCCACTTACCTACATTCTAGGGGCGATGTACAGTGGTAATCACCCAACCAACCTAATGTCTGAGACATGGGAGGAGACAGGAACACCCGGGGAAACCCACATGGTCACAGAGGACATACAAGTTCCACACGGACAGTCCCAGAGGTCAGGATTGAACCTGGGTTGCTGGAACTGTGAGACAGCAGCTCAACTTGCTGCACCACAGTTCCATCTGCAAAAAAAGGAGAAAGGTTGAGAAAAATGTTGGGGTAAAGGTGCAACCATGTTTGACACCAATCTTCACTGAGATTTCCTCTTAAATCAATTGTTTAGTATCAAGCCTTGCATGTCATCATGGAGTAAATGTAAGATGGAGACAAATTTCTGTGGGCAGCTGAACTGAGGAGGGTTTTCCACAATCCCTCCCAATTGATGGAATAAAAGACTTTAGTGATGTTGACAAAAGCCGTGTATAGTGACTGCTGTTGTTCCTTAGAGTTGTTGTGCAATGAAGATCAAATCCACCATGCCTCCAAATGGATTGAATCCATCCTGTGATTTGGGGAGCAGCTCTTTTGGTCAGTTGAACTTGTCTCATTACTTGAAGATGGTCATGATTAGTGTATTTCCAGGGTCCCTTGGTATATTCTCCTCCTCTCAGATGTGGATACTGAGATTGGGGTTTCATAACTAAAGGTGTTTACTGCTGAGCTTATGGATTTTGTCTGCTCTAGAAGCCTTGAGATGTTGAGGTATGGGTTTCCCAACTTGTCGTTGAGGACTGGCGACAAGGCTGGTCGTAATAGGTTGTGAGTCATGGTTGAGGAGATCTTTAAAGTATTCTACCAGCAGGTGTCGACTACCTCTCTGTCCCTGATGAGATCACACCCCCACCCTGCTCTTGGCTCTCAGTAGGATGGGCCCTTGCTGTTTTGGCCTAAATGTCTTTTACGTTGCTGAGGAACCTGTGCAGGACATGGCTGTCAGCAAGCTTCTGAGTCTCCTGTTCTTTCTCCATCCAGCTTCTCTTCTTTAAGTTCTAGGTCTTCTGCTGGATATCTGCCTTCAGGTGCTGAACCATTTCTTTTTCCTTGAGGAAAGGTGGAGCTTTCAATGCTGGAATGCTTCACTGGAAACATATCACCAACACTGTCTCTGCAAAATCCAAACTCACTGGAGGGATAAGTGCACTAACACCAGTGTCCTCTCCCAGGAAAACATCTTCAGGATTGAGTCCCTAGTTATATTCAGTCAGCTACTTTGGACAGGCTGTGTCATTCATATGTCCGATGTCACATCCCAAAACAGACACATTTATTCTGAGCTCTGTCATGGAAAGAGGTTCCCAGGTAGATGGGAACCTCTTCCAGGGATATGTTCAAAGCCTCCTTAAAGTATTGCAGCATCCCCACTGACTTTGGGGGATTTCTGGCCCATGACCACTCAAAGTGGAGAAGGAGCATTCAGGATCACATTGAGAACCTCGAGTCCATACATCAGATGCACACAGAGGCCCTGGACCACCTCACAAACTCCCCACCCACCTACCAGTCAGGTTCCTTCTACTCCAACTGTGGAACGGTCCGGCCTCGTTAGCCCACCTCAGAGCTCACTAAACTGGAGTGGAAAAAAATCATCCTCAATCCCAAGGGACTGTTTAAGAATGAGAAAAGCATTGATTTACCACCAGACTCAAGGACAGCTTCTATCCTGCTGTTGTAAGACTATTGAACGGTTCCCTAGATGGACTCTTGCCTTCACAGTCTACCTCATTGTGACCTTGCACCTTACTGTCTGCCTGCACTGCACTTTCTCTGTAGCTGTGACACTTCATTCTGCACTCTGTTATTGTTTTACCTTGTACGACCTCAATGCACTGTTGTAATGAATTGATCTGTATGGATGGTATGCAAGACAAGTTTTTCACTGTACCTCGGTACATGTGACAATAATAAACCAATTTACTAATATTTAACTGTATCAACATTGCACGACCCTCACCTAAGTTCCTTGCTCATCACCAACGGCCATACACTGTGGATGCTGCACTTGCAGGATTTTGTGCTAAAAGCACATTGTGCTCTAGGTAGGGCCATGTTTTGTATTCCCAGATAATAGTACGCGAGCTACTTAAGTTAACCAGTTCCAGCTCTTTAGCTAGGACACTAATAGCTACTTTAAATCACACCAATTTAAAACTACAAGGTCAAGGGAATTACCTGAAAGCAAACTAAACAAGCACATTTTTAAAATTAAATTAAAATTACTCCATCCTCGCCAGACTCTGCAATCAGCCATAGCAGAGTCTCTATGGGGAAGATCCCCTGCTGCCATTGCACATCGAGGGGCTGGAACCCACGTAAAAATTTCCCTGGCATTTTGATCACAGAAGTCATGTAAATTAAAAATGAATATCACACTGATGTAATGTGAATCTTATAAGCAGAATGCTCTGTCTTGTGACAGATGAATATATTATTATGTTTTTGCAAATTTTATGAAAAAATGTACTTGAAAACAGGTGGCTGGAGGGTGGCTTAAACTCGCTTATGTTCCAGAAATTAGGGGCCACAGATGACATGTGTCTTTGAATTTAAAAATGCATATATCATAGAAAATCTATATAATAGAACATTTTAATCATGTAGTTTCAAAAATACTGAAAAGTGGAGTATAAATATCTATGGTTTGTATTTTTTTAAGCTGGATGTAGTATTTATTGTATGTTTTGTATGAGTGAGTGAAGTTGAACAAATTACTAAATATACACAGTGGAATAGGAATTGAAAACAGCAACATAAGATTTCAAAAAATGGTTCAAGAAATTTTGTCTACATCTGAGGCAGACCTAAAAGACATTGTATCATTGCTTGACCAATCACCCACCTCTCACCCCAGAACACCTTGTCCATGATCATTCCTGGCACAAAACAGCCATTACCTGATTTAAAAAAAGGGATGCATTCCTGGAAAAATTTCATGAAGCAAAATTTCATAAATTGACGGGGCTGGACATTTCAGTACAGTGTATTCCTCTGTGCAGAGAGTGGCATGCTATTTATTACAGAAAAAAAAGGAACTCCATAAATGAAGGCACATACCCGAGAGTCAATGGCATTTCAATGAAAATTTATATATCCCTGACATCCCTGAAAATTGCGTTTCCATGACATCCACTGCCCCCAAACCTCCTTATTGCAACTTGTTGAAAGTTCGATAAGCTTTCCCCACCTCTTCATGTTCTCACGTTTCTTGTTCAATTTTATAAACAAATACACTGAATTCTTAATGCAAAAGCCCCAAAGTACTTACACTCAGAACTGTTCTGCTCACGGCAGTCCTGTAAACCATTGTCCTAACTATTTTCATCCTTTGTTACTTGTTATCTTCCCCATTACTGATTCTATATCCCATTTCTCACAATTAAATACGTTGCCTATTGTTATCGTGGCTACCTCTCACCCCACCACTCTCTGACCCCAACCCTCCTTTTCTATTGTGCTGGACTTTTCCAAACATAAAGTACCCTTGGCCATTTAATTCCTAACTTGATCATTGAGGGTAAAACTTCAAAAATCCAGCATCCAATTGTTCAAACATCCTGATGGTTCGGCAGGCATCCGGCTCATTCAGAAGTCCAGAATGTGAGCTGGAGATCCAGACTGCGTGTGGAGTGTACGGCTAGACCCAGGGGTCCAGAGTGCAGCCAAGGTCGGGGTCTTGACTGTGGGTTGGACGTGCAGCCAGGGTCGGCATCTGAAACACCAGTCATCAATCTGAAACATACAAGCTGAAATTCACCGAATTCTATTTCCTGCTCCCTTTAAACTCACCTGGTTCACTAGGGGAAAAATATTATACTAATGTGTAACATGTAAAAGGGTTAAGTGTGTTGGGTATTAATAAGAGTAACATCCAATATTCCGGAATATCTGCTAATCTGGCGCCACCAAAGTCTCCAGGGTTCCAGATTATCAGAGATTTACTGTGTTTTGTTACAGATAGTTACATGGCACAGAAGACCAGGTTGTTAACTCATTTCAAATTGAACAGAAGTGCTCAAAATTATTGTTTTCTCTATCAAACTCTTTTTAACACATTACACATCTTGGATCAAATTACCTCTCAAACTTCTACCAAGTTTAAATCTCATAATCTGTCTGAACCCTGAGATTATTCCAATGAAACTGCTAGACATCCTCCAATGCTCCATACCCAAGCAGGGAGCCCTGGTATTTAAAGCCAGGGTACCAAGGTGAGAGTGCATTCTGTCACTTGGATCATACAAGTCTTGAAAGTCTTGAGCACTTCTGATCATATCCCCATCAGTATTCATTAATCTCTGCGATGTTAATGTGACTCTTCAACTCTACTTAACTAGTAACAGATTGAACAGAAGGATCTGCACCATAAGCTATCTCTGAGGGGAACTAACACTTTTCATCCTAGATGAGAAAAGGAAGGAACTACAGGTTCTAAGAGGCCACAATGTGATGTTCTTGATCTTTGAAACTTCTTTGCTTCCATTTCTTTCAAGAATATCAGAGAAAAACATCACTTTACTCCTGCAGAAGATGCATATAGTTTGGAGGAAGAATTACTGGGGGCTTTTTGCAATAATACATACTGTACAAAATGGTCACTTACACAGTAAATCTGACCTGACTCTCAGACATTGATTAGAGATAAATCTTATCCAATGTAGTGACCATTGCACCACAACAGAATGTGGTATTCCATTCTTTTAAAACCTTCTTCATTATCCCAAATGCACAAACCATTGAAGCAGACAGACTGGAATATATGGTACCAAACTATTTAATGAATACGAAAGCAGAAAGTGCTGGAAGTACTCAGAGAGTAAAACAGTGTTAACATTTCAGGTCATTAACCTTTTGAGTTTAATGACTATAATATTTTGACCATTTCGGTCAAAGAAAATGTACACACTGCACAATAATAGGTACTTCTTTTGCTTTTGCTTGGTGGCAGTTTTCCAAATTAGTTTTCAGGGCCTAATGCTTCTATGCAGTGACCCCAAGGTGACTGCTGCCACACTGGTGGAAGGCTACTTCCTTCAGTGCATTCATTGATGGACAATTACGATTCCCCAAATCTTAAATGATATATGCAGGATATAAAGTGTAGAAGTGAGCCTTTTGGTATTGGTATTGCTTTATTATTGTCATTTGTACTGAGGTACAGTGAAAAAATTGTCTTGCAAACCGATCGTACAGGTCAATTCATTACACAGTGCAGTTACTTTGGATTAGTACAGAGTGCATTGATGTAGTACAGGTAAAAACAATAACAGTACAGAGTAAAGTGTCACAGCTACAGAGAAAGTGCAGTGCAATAAGGTGCAAGGTCACAACAAGGTAGATCGTGAGGTCATAGTCCATCTCATCATATAAGGGAACCGTTCAATAATCTTATCACAGTGGGGTAGAAGCTGTCCTTCAGCCTGGTGGTATGTGCCCTCAGGCTCCTGTATCTTCTACCTGATGGAACAGGAGAGAAGAGAGAATGACCCAGGTGGGTAGGGTCTTTGATTATGCTGGCTGCTTCACCAAGACAGCGAGAGGTAAAGACAGAGTCCAAGGAGGGGAGGCTGGTGTCTGTGAGGCGCTGGGCTGTGTCCATGACTCTCTGCCGTTTCTTGCGGTCCTGGGCAGAGCAGTTGCCATACCAAGCCATGATGCATCCAGATAGGATGCTTTCTATGGTGCATCGATAAAAGTTGGTGAGTGTCAAAGGGGACAAACCGAATTTCTTTAGCCTCCTGAGGAAGTAGAGGCGCTGGTGAGCTTTCTTGGCCGTGGCATCTACGTGATTTGACCAGGACAGGCTGTTGGTGATTGACACTTTTGATCAAACCAATGCATTTCAGTATTTATGATCCGCTCGAATCTCCTGTAGTTCTTCCTCATCTAAAGCTATCATAGTAACCCCCCATTCCCTTCCCTACCCTATCACATGCTTGCCCAGCCTCTCCTTAAATGTGTCAATACCATTTGCCTCAACATTCCCTGTGGGAATAAGTTTCTCACAGCTCCTTAGATAAAGTTTCTTCTGAATTCTCTATTGAATTTCTTGGTGACTATCTTTTATTGATGGCTGTCAGCTATGCCCTTTCCTATTGGTGAAAACATTATCTCTATATCACTATCAAAATATTTCATTATTTTAATGATTTCAATTTGACTGAATAGTCTGTGGCTACAGGCCACAAATGAGGCCCTCATAAAAGAGCCAGATGTGGTTGGAAAGATATTGACTCCCACAGAGGGCAGGACTTCCTTGTTTTGCAGTTTCTTTGGAACTCTGGTGGGGCCGAATATTCAATGGACTTCATCTGCTGTAAGTCAGACTGCATCGCTGCCATCGTGTCTCAGCACACTCCAACAGCAATGGTAACTCCCGGTGCTAGCTCTCTGGATGGAAAAAGTCTGCTCCCGGGTAGCAGCAAGCAGCACTCTGATCGGAACAGACTGAGGCTCCACTGATACAATTTGGCATTTGGCCAGCAGCTTCTTGTGCCAAAGGAAGCAAAACTCTATTCCATCTTGCCCTGAACTGCGGGAAAGCCACCATGGTGCCATCATTTCTCTCCTACCTTGACATAAAGTCACATGAGAGGTTAGGGAAGGATTCCCCCATGCTTCTCTTGCTGGCTCTCAGGCAGGCTGGACAATGTGCGTCGTCTATCAACATGTGTACATAATAGCCTTCACACATATGTACTCCTCGAGCACAAACAAGGCCAGAACTCACTGTCCAGGTAGTTGACACCAGCTTCCTAATCCCTCTGCATAGTTAGGCAAAGTGTCTCTCTGTATGAAATGTATGGCTCTCGTTTTAGCCTGTTCCGGTCTTGCAAATGCCACTGTCTGAGCAGTGGTCCTTGGTAATGTCAGGTGCAAAGGCACAATGACCTCTTCTCGTCCTTGTTGTGGTTTGTGTCTTCCTCATGCACGGGATGGGAGCTGGGTCGATAGTAGGTCCAGTGACTCTGCAATGACAAAAAGACCATGCTGATGGTGAGTGCATGGTGCTTTTTCAGAGGTACAGGCAACAAATATAAACACACCAATTAATGCAATGGTCTGCCCACCCACCTAGCCACCAATCACTTCCAGGAGCAGAGTCTGCAGGCCCCACATTGGCCTTATCAGTCACCTCAGAACCCACAGAACTGGAGCGGAGGCAAGCCACCCTCGACCCCGAGGGACTGCCTGACAAAAATAAATGAGGAGCGGTGGGGGGGGGGGGGGGGGGGGGGGGGGGGGGGTCAGCTAAAGGGGCTGATTACATATTTGCTTACTTCCTTCACATGAGATCCCCTAAGCCACCTCTATCATTGATGAAATATTGACACAGTGTAAGTGAATGCATTTAATTGCTTGAATGTAAATAATAACTTGTTCCAATTGTATTACAATATACTTTATAAAGGAAGTATACTTATGGAAAAGAGAATCTCTGGTTACCTGCTGCCAGTGTCATTTCATCTCCACTCTTGGCATTCCTTGTGCAGAGAACCTCTCTCCACCTGCTCCATAAGAAAGCTGAAGTCCATATTTGTGAGTTGGGGAACCTACTTCCTACCTCGCTGAATGTTAAGCATAACCATTTGTGCATAGCACTGTGCAAGTATTTTGAGCAGTGCTGCTTCTCTCTTTTAGGCAGTCCCTCAGTGTTACGGCTGCTGTGCAGGTAACAAGCTAAACAAAGCATTCTCAGCTCATAACACATTAACACTCAAAGCACAATCTAAACCCATGTTCCAGTTGTATGAACAAACAGCTGCAGTTTCCCTGCACAGCACGGACTTAACATTTCTGTTTGCATGCAGAAGAATTTCCAGCTCTACAGGTTCAACAGGGGTAGTCAGTCTACTGATGAGGATTCAGCTGGAGATTTTATGCTTCCAGAGATCTTGACCACATGCAACCTAAACAGAAATTTCTCGGCCTTTGAGATATACATTTGAATCCATAGTCAGAGATTCTAAAGTAAGAGAGACTGCAGACTGACATTCCAATTCACAGACTGAGACAACAGGGTTAGCATTAGTCAGTGGCAGAACTATTCGTAGTCAGGTGGATTGTTGGTTTAAGTCCTTCTCCAGATTTTGAGCACATACTCTGTGCTGACGCCTCAGTGGAACGCTAAGAGAACATGCCTTTTAGCTCCTCAAGCCTGATCTGTGGACTGAACTGGATCTTAATTCCATATCCCCACCTTAGTTCCCTTTCCCTTAATAACCTTGCTCAATAAATATTATCAGTTTTGGTTTTATAAATTTGTAAATGACCCTTTTGGGCTGGTGTTTTCCAGGTTTCTACACTATGTGAAGAAATGCCTCCTGACTTCAATCTTTAAATTGAAGGTTACGCCCTGTAGTCAGGACAACAGTGCACTGAAATTCTGCATTGTTGGCTTAAATGTAAAAGATCCCATGATGTATTTTCAAAGAGCAAGGGGGTTAAACTATTACTTGCATCGCTGTGCCGATATTCTTAAGCTCGCTCCTGCCCTGGCTCCTAACTTTCCTAACTATACTTCTTTATTTTTAAGGTGCTGGTTCCCATATCTTGTATTTTTAAACACTTTTTTCAGTAGGGAGCATACAACTCACCAGGAGATATAGGGGCACCTCCTAACATGGTTTATCTTCACAAGATCACAAGACAAAGGAGCAGAAGTAGGCCCTTCGGCCCATCGAGTCTGCTCCGCCACTTCACCATGAGCTAAACTATTCTCCCATCTAGCTCCAATTCCCGGCCTTTTCCCCATATCCCTTGATACCCTGACTAATTAGATACCTATCAATCTCCTCCTTAAACACTCCCAATGATCGGGCCTCCACAGCTGTGTGTGGCAACCAATTCCATAAATCCACGACCATCCTCATCTCTGTTTTAAATGGCTACCCTCTAATTCTAAGATTGTGCCCTCTTGTCCTGGACTCACCCACCAAGGGAAACAACTTAGCCACATCTACTCTGTCCAATCCTTTCAACATTCGAAATGTTTCTATGAGGTCCCCTCTTATTCTTCTATACTCGCTCCTCGTATGTAAGCCCTTGCATTCCGGGAATCATCCTCGTAAATCTTCTCTGAAGTCTCTCCAACAGCAGTACATCCTTTCTAAGATAAGGGGCCCAAAACTGCACACACTATCTCCAAAACTTGGTGGATGGTGCTCATCGGTGAAGTGTCCTTTTGGTCTGTTGTTGTTGTTGTGAGATCACTTTAATTTTCTTTTACACAAGAGGAGCTGTGAGTTACAGTGAGGGAGCTGACTACTTTCATCAAGATGGTGCCGAGGCTGATAGCCCCCCCAGGAAGCCTTTCCAGCACGAGCCAGACAATGATAACTACATGCACCACATAAGGTGCAGTATCAAGTGAGCACGGAAGAGATGTCTCCAAAAGACCTTGAAATTAGCACCACTGAATGTGGTTGTTGATGATTGCAGAAGGACCATCAGTTTACTGAGTGCTACCCTAAACACAATGCTCCTTGAGGTAGAGCAGTGGAGATCCATGTGGTTTGGAGGTCTCAGTGAGTAGAGCTGGCACTCCCCTGCCACTCACAATGCCTCCCCCTGCCTATACCAACATCCATGCCCACAAACATCATCCCAAGGCCACCTGCCCACACCATCCCCATCCACACCACCCCTCCTCTAAATCTGCCTACACCATTCCCTACTCACCCAGATTCTCCAATTTATCCACATAACTAAGTTTTCCTGGAATCATTCTGGTAACTCTCTTTACACCCCCTCTATGTCCTTGGCAACTCTAAACTTAGAGTAGTGATAATCCCAGTTTTTTAACAGCTTTCTCCCATGTAGCAAGGTCTATGCAGATATAATCCCAGATCTCTCTGTTCCTATGGTCCTCTTAGAATTCTTGTTGACATTGTCTCGGCTCGATTTGCCAATGGAAGTGTAACGCATTGCATTTTTCCTATGTCAAATTTCATCTCCACATGTCTGACCATTTCACCAGCCTGTCTATGTCCATTTGACATCTGTCTATCCTCCTTATAGTTCACTGCATTTCCAAGCTTTGTGTCGGCTGCAAGTTTGGAAATTGTGACCTGTATATTCAAGCAGCTGAAAGTAAGCCAGTAAAGACAGTACAACACACCAGTAAAAAAGTGACTAACGCAATCCATACAAAAAGATAAAATAGGCTTTGCTTATTAGTACAGACAAACCAGTCAGAAATTTAAGTTACTTTCACCCACGCACCCATCTAGTAAGTCAAGCAGTACCAACCTCTGGCAAGAAACATAATACGCTTCCCTGAACTGTGAAATTGCCAAAAGCACTTGCATCTCCTGAGTTTGCCAGCTAATTATCTGATCACCCCATGGCTGGTAAGCCACACTATGTCAGGAATTGCAAAGGTAAAAGGAAGTTCACAATATTAAAGTACTTATGCTGCTGAGGGATCGCAAACTCAACCCAGTTTCATTTTTTTTTCCCAAGGTGAATAAAGATGCCATGGAAGCAGATCCAACACTTGCAGTGGTGCAGCAATTGCTGTTGTTCAAGTAGAATGAATGCTCACATGGTTATGGGCAGTGCAGTACTGCTGCATCACAATTCCAATGACCTTGATTCAGTCCTGATCTTCAGTGCTATCTGTGTGGAGTCCGAACATTCTCCATTTGACTGTATGGGCTTCCTCCCACATCCCAAAGACATGCAGGTTGGCAGTTTAATTAGCCACTATAAATTGTCCCTGATATTTAGGTGAACGATAGATACAGGAAGAATTGATGGCAATGTGAAAATAAAAAAAGAGTCAGAATCAGGTTTATTATCACTGACGTATGTCATGAAATTTGTTGTTTATCGGAAGAAGTGCAAGACATAAACATTACTATAAGTTACAAATGTAAATAAACAGGGCAAAAGAGGAAATAATGAGGTAGTGTTCATGGGTTCATGGACCGTTCAGAAATCTGATGGCGGAGGGGAAGAAGCTGTTCCTGAATCGTTGAGTGTGGGTCTTCAGGCTCCTGTACCTCCTCCCCAATGGTAGTAATGAGAAGAGGGCATGTCTCGGATGGTGAGGGTCCTCAGTGATGGATGCTGCCTTCTTGAGACACCACCACTTGAAGATGTCCTCGGTGGTGGTGAGGCTTGTGCCTGTGATGGAGCTGGCTGAGTCTACAACCCTCTGCAGCCTCTTTTGATCCTGAGCATTGGAGCCTCCGTACCAGGCGGTGATGCAACCAGTCAGAATGCTCTCCACCGTACATCTGTAGAAATTTGCAAGAGTCTTTGGTGAGGTACCAAATCTCCTCAAACTCCTAATGAAGGAGAGCCATTAAATGGGATTAATGTAGGATTATTGTAAATAATCACAGACTTAATGGTCCAAAGGCCCAGTTTCCTTGCTGTATGGTTCCGCAGTTCTCATGATAATACTGTAAGCAAAATTAAAGGGATAAAGAAAGGTAAAACCCACTGACAACTGAAAGTAACTGGCTGCGCCACATGAAACCACCTGACCAGTGCTCAAGCATCTATAGGTATTGAGTAGGAGGGAAGCAATCCCAGTGATGCAAACCTCAGTGCCTTGGCAAGGGACTGACTTGATTGATGAGTAGAACGATCAGATGGTCGTTGTCTCAGAGACTGGAGCTGACCCAAAATACAGCTGCCAGTCAGAAGGTTGGACAATCTGCCTCATTATGTTTCTGTCCAGGCTGCACTGGCTCAGCTATTTTTATGCCTGCTTTCTTCCCTAGAGGCACTCGAGTTAATTTCAAATTTCACAGCACTTCACCAAAGTGACCTCATGTATGTCCACTCATTTGTGAGCATTTTCAGACTTCCAGCAGAGCCTGGTTTCCAGTTGTTTGGACCTTTCGCCACTGCATCAAGCAAAACCTTGCTATGTGATTGCTGTGTGCAACAACTGCCACATGTTAAGGGAAGCCACGAACCGACAACTTCCTCTCCTCAATTAGAAATTCGGGACCTGGAATGGCAGGACCCTCATGCTCAATCCTGACAGTGACGGGCCTGAATCCTGCTTACTATCATAGCGTGGGAACTCGGATGCTTTGAGTGCGACATGACTTACAGGAGGTGGCCAACTGAAAGCACAAGATGGTGCTATACCTTCTTCTGGAAGGACAAACTGAAAGAAAATTGCCATCTTCAAAGAATGAGCCTCACCATTAAGAACAAGCTGGTCCAGTGTTACAGCAGCTCACCCTGCAGAATTAATGGACAGTTTATGACCCTATGACTCACTGTAACACAGAAACAACGCACAAAAGTCATCAGTGCTCGTGCCCCATCCTGGAATCTTCAGCTGAGGCCAAAGAGGACTTTGAAAAACTCCTGGTCTGCATCCTAAAGGGAGACAAACCCAATCCTCCTGGGCATCAGTGCCAGGATTGGAAGGAATGTAAACCTCTTGCAAAGCATCATCGGCATAGAGGGAGTTGGGAAGGCCAACTCCAACTGAGTTTTTCTCTTGATGAATTGCTTGAAGCATGACTTGGTCATAACAACAAGCCCGAGACATTACGGAATCACCCTGAGTTCAAGCACTGATGCCTGTCAGGTTATATCGTCATCTGACCAAAAGACCACAAACTTGTTTCCATCACTCATGCCATGACTGTTACTAATAACTGCTGGACTGATCACCGCCTGATCAGCTCAACCTGACCCCAAAACATCAGCATCAACAGAAGATCTGCCACAATATCAGTGTCAAAGTCGTCAAATTCACCACAAAGGCAGCTTTTATCAGAGAGCAACTCAGAGACAACCTGTCAATTCCCAGGTAACGCTTGCAAAGTATCCACAATTTATGGAGTTTCCTGCAGTCAGCCATAATTGGACCCTGTGAAGAGAATTATGGCTCCTCTACAAAGAATAACGAGCACTGATTTGATGAGAATAATTAGGAGCTAATTAACTGCAAACGTAAGGCATTCCTGGATTGGAAGCTCCAATTGCCCTCAAGACAAAAGAAACAACTCTACAGGCAACAAAAGGCAGAGGTCCAACAGAAAATCCAGGACCTAGAGAACAGAAGATAGATAAAGAGAATGCAGGAGGTTCAGCAACTTGCCAACAGCCATGATGTATGTGGGTTCTACAGCACGGTAAAAGCCATCTAGGACCCTAACGCCAACGCCCCAACCTACTGAGAGCCAATAATGGGCTAATCTCATCAGGAGTAGAGAGGGAGTCAACGCCTTGCTTGAGGGAAAACTTTAAAGACCTCAACTGTGACTGTTCTGGATGGGAGGCTTGACTCCATCCCGTAGCAACCTATTCAAGCCAGCCCTGCTGCCACTCCTAATCGACAAGTTGTCGAGAAGGCCACATGCACAGCCAAGAAAGCTCACCAGTGCCTCTACTTCCTCAGGAGGCTAAAGAAATTTGGTATGTCCCCTTTGACATTCACCAACTTTTATCGATGCACCATAGAAAACATCCTATCTGGATGCATCACAGCTTGGTACAGCAACTGCTCTGCCCAGGACCGCAAGAAACTGCAGAGAGTTGTGGACACAGCCCAGCGCATCACGGACACCAGCCTCCCCTCCTTGGACTCTGTCTTTACCTCTCGTTGTCTTGGTGAAGCAACCAGCATAATCAAAGACCTCACCCACCCGGGTCATTCTCTCTTCTCTCCTCTTCCATTAGGCAGAAGATACAGGAGCCTAAGGGCACATACCACCAGATTTAAGGACAGCTTCTACCCCACTGTGATAAGACTATTGAACAGTTCCCTTATACGAAGAGATGGACTCTGACCTCATGATCTACCTTGTTGTGACCTTGCACCTTATTGCACTTCACTTTCTCTGCAGCTGTGACACTTTACTCTGTACTGTTATTGTTTTTACCTGTACTACCTCAATGCACTCTGTACTAATTCAATATAACTGCACTGTGTAATTAATTGACCTGTACGATCGGTACGCAAGACAGGTTTTTCACTGTACCTCGGTACAAGTGACAATACTAAACCAATACCAATACAAAGCCTCAGCAGCCATTGGTATACCATAGAACCACAGAACAATACAGCACAATACAGGCCCTTCAGCCCACCATGTTGTGCCGACCTTCAAACCACTCCTAAGACTATCTAACCCCTTCCTCCCACATATCCCTCTATCTTAAATTCCTCCATATGCTTATCTAACAATCTCTTGAACTTGCCCAACGTATCAACCTCCACCACCACCCCAGGCAGCGCATTCCCTGCACCAACCACTCTCTGGGTAAAAAACCTCCCTCTGACATCTCCCTTGAACTTCCCACCCATTACCTTATCCCCACTAAAATCCTAAAACTGGTCACTGAAAAGCCTCAGTCACAAATCCACAATCTGGTTGTTCACATGTGGGAAGAGGATATGCCAGAGGTATTGTAATCATGACCATCACCAAGAAAGGAGATGTCTGACTGCGGTAAATACTGAGTGGTCTCCCTGCTGTCTGCTTCAGGGAAAGTCATCACCAAGGCTCTTCTGAACTGCCTCCTCCCAATGACTGAGGGGCTGCTCCCTGGATCACAGTGTGGATTCCATCCATCTACAGGCATAGTGGACTATATTGCCTTTTTTTAACCTACTAAAGTCTTTGACTCCATCATTCTGGAGGGACTGTGGAACATTGTCCTCAAATTTGACTCCCCACAGAAATTCATCTTCAGTTTACATTTGCTCCATCACAGCATGCAAGCCATGAAGCTAACCTTCGGGTCCAAAACACAGCCCAACTGAGTGATGTCAAACAGGGCTGCATCTTTGCCCCAACACTTTTCTCAATCTTTCTTGCTGCAATGTTGCCTGTAACCTCCAACAACCTTCCTGCGGCTGTGGAACTAACCTTCAGAACTAAAAGCCAAACCTCAGTAGCTGTGGTTCCGTATGCAGATATTGGTTATGCTGGTACATGCTCAGAGACCAAGCACCAAGCCATTGTTGGTCTGTTCACTGAAGCATATGAGAGGATAGACCTTACACTCAAGATGAACAAGGCTAAAGTCCTCTACCAGCCCATCCCTGCAGCATCATGCTTCCCTCCAACAATAAAGGTTGTCCATGAAGGCAGACATCAATGATGAGGTTCATCACTACTTTCACAAAACTCATGATTTAATGGACAGCAGTGATCCCTGCCCTCTTTTATGCTTCAGAGACTTGGACTATCTACAACAGGCACCTTAAGGCACTGGAAAAATACCACCAAACCTTCTCCGCAAAGTTCTCCAAATTCACTGGAAGGATAAGTGAATCAATGTCAGTGTCCTCTCCCAGACCACCATCCCCAGCATTGAGGCCCAGTTATACTCAGTCAACTATGCTCAGTAGGTCACAGGAAGGTTTACATGCCTGACACCAGACCCCCAAAGCAGAGGGTATTCCTGTCACAGGCAGACATTACCAGGTAGACAGAGGAAAAGATTCAAGGATGTGCTCAAACCGTCCTTGAACAAATGCTACATCCCCATTGATTCCTGGGAATCTCTGGCTTGTGGTCACTCACGGCAAAGAAGATGCATAGAGACATAAAGAGAGAGATAGAGAGAGGCATAGAGAGATACAGCATGGAAACAGGCATTTTGGCACACCAAGTCAATGCCAACCATCAACTACCTATTTCCGCTAATACTGCGTTAATCTCATTTTTTTTATTCTCCCCACATTCCCATCAACTCCCCCCAGATTCTACCACTTACCTGTACGCCAGGGTCAATTTACACTGGCCACTTAACCTACAAATCTGCATGTCTTTGGGATGTGGGATGAAACCAGAGCATCCGGAGAAATCCCACATGATCAAAGGGAGAACATGCAAGGTCCCAAGGTCGGGATTGAACTCGGTTCCTCGAGCTGTATGGCAGCAGCTCTACTGGCTGCATCACTGCGCTGCCCATTTGGGATGTTCTGGAGAACCTCAGGTCCATGTATCGGGAGCACACAGAAGCGGCAGAAGGAGCACACCACCTCACAAACCACCCATCTGCCCTTTCCATCAGGGCACCTCCTGCCCCGTCTGTGGAAGAGTCTGTGATTCCCTCACTGGCCTCATCAGCCTCCTCAGCACCCACAGAACCAGAATGAAAGCAAATTATCCTTGATCTCAAAGGACTGCCAAAGAAGAGAGGCCAAAATGACTGAGCTATGTGAACACTGGGTGGATATTCACTATGCGACATACAAACACTAAACTGAGTCCCTGCCTCATTCAGCTTTTGTTTACACAGGCACAAATAAATTTATACAAGTTAATCAGATGTTAATCAGGAGTGGAAAATCTGGTTTATTCCCCATTTCCTTTCTTGGGAGATGAACATCTTCACTATCACCAGAGGCCAAATGAATATCCTCCACACAAAGCTTATGCACATGGCACCTCCTGATCTGTGTGGCTAAGCTACAAGCTACCCTTATCAAACAAGATATCAACCAATACTGAACATAACATTATAACCGAAAGCTTGTGCTGAACAAATGTTTCTTTGTCCCCTGTAGAACTCAAAGACAGCAGTTCCAATAAGATGAAACAAGAGTGTCAGGAAGAGAATAAAGAGCCAGCTGTGTCAAATATCAGCTGCTTAGGCTGATATACGTCATATGCTGGGAGAAACCAGGATACAAGGTAAGTTTGAACAACGATAACCTTTCAGCTCAATTGAACAAATCCTTTTAGAGTTCCACCATATGGACTTCCCATTGTAGTATCTTACTGTCTCTTATATGAATCCTGACTTCAATTTCCTTTCATCTGTGTAAATAAAGAAAGGATTTTTATACATTTTTATGGCACCTTTCACATCATTGTCTCGGGACCAAATTTCAGAATAAGGGGCCGCCCAGTTAAGATGAACGTGAAGGAGATTTTCTGGCTTCAGAGAGTTCTGAATCTCCAGAAATCTCTACTTTCCACCCTAACCCCCCACCCCCACCCCCAGACCTGTGGAATCCAAGTCATTGAATATATCAAAGGTTGAGAATATTTGAATTATAGGGGAGTCGAGGGTGATCATGCAGGAAAATGGAGCTGAGGTCAGGATTAGCTCAGCCTCATTCTTTTGAATTCTGGAGCACGTTCTAGCAGCCAAATGGCTGATTTCATGATTTCATGCTTTCTGATTTCATGCGTTCCAAGATCCAAGGTAAGATAGTTTAAGGGTTCAAATGTCTGAAGTAGATTTGCGACTTGAGGCTACAGTTCTCCCATTAAGCCAAAATGAGACTGAACAAGCATCTGTTTTAAAGTCTCCTTTCACAGCCCTGAATCTTTGTTCCTTTGACACATTAGTTTGCTTTCACTAATGTGCCTCTTTTAAACTTCTGTGTTTCCTCATCATGGAGACTTATCCCATGTGATATCAGTACAGAATGCCCATTTCCTGTGTAATTTTCCCAGCCTGAGTAGCTGAACTACAAAGATTGGGTCTGGTTTTGTCCCTAGCCAAGTGATACCGGGGATGGAACTGTCAGCTTGCTGCTGATTTCCAAGCTAAAGCAAACCGAGGCCACAGAAGTCCTTATTTTTGAGAAGTGATGGGCCAGACCAGATCATCCAACCTACCAACTGGGAATTAGAAAAGTATCCACCATTGTTTCCATTCAGACAGAATGGCTTGTCATTCAGTGGAGTGGTTGCCAATAACTGAGCTGGCCACCATCTGACTGCCCCCTTGCCACTCCCTTGTAGCACCACTCTGTGGTTTAACTTCATTCACCAATAGAGCTCTGCCAAGATTTTTCAGTACAATTGGACATCTGAGTGGTGAGAGGCTTCTAGTCGAGTGAGACCCTGTCTACTCCTGGGCTCACTCTGGGATGGGAAGAGGCTCTTGGTTGGGGTGGAATGGGGCTGAATTTTGTAAATATTATCACTGATTGTCTAAAATATCAGCTAACAAGGCAGAGATATTTCGGGGACAAATTAAACAAAGACAGGAGTAAGGACAAAAAGTGCTGGAAGTCCTCAGTGAGCCAGTCAGCATCTTTGGAGAGAGAAGCAGAGTTAACGTTTCAGGCCAACAACCCTTCATCAGAACTCAAAAAGGGAGAAAATAAATGTGCTTCATGTTGGAGGAAGGGCAAGGGGTGGAGGGAGCAAAGAGGACATCTGTGATTAGGGTGATAACAGAGGTGATCCAGGTGACACAATTGCTTTTGGTGACATTCAAAGAGAGGGAAATCAAATCCTGTAAATCATAGCCAAGCAATCTGGAGGACTGTAAGTAGAGGGAGAAGAATGAGGGCAGCAGAGAGAGAATGGAAATGTAAGATGTAGAACACTGCTGGTAATCTGAAGTAAAAGAGGAATTGGAAATACTCAGCAGATCAGGTAGAGAGAGGCAAACTGAGTTAACATCGCAGTGGATCATCTTCCAGGTATTAATCTAGTAAATCTTCTCAGAACATGAACAAGAATAAGGAGACCAATATTATGCAGAGTTCTTACATTTCAAATCACTTATGCCCCATATAACTGATGCCTTGGCACAGAAATATTAAGATCAAGATATCTTTATTAGTCACATGTACATCAAAACACACAGTGAAATGCGTCTTTGTGTAGTGTGTTCTGGGGGCAGCCCGCAAGTGTCGCCACACTTCCGGCACCAACATAGCATGCCCACAACTTCCTAACCCATACGTCTTTGGAATGTGGGAGGAAACCGGAGCACCCGGAGGAAACCCACACAGGCACGGGGAGAACGTACAAAGTCGTTACAGACAGCGGCCGGATTTGAACCCGGGTTGCTGGTGCTGTAATAGCGTTACGCTAAGCGCTACACCATTTGCACGAGTGCAGAAAGCAGTATTAATGCAGCCACCAATGTACTGGGAAGAAATAAGGAGAGGGACTGGGGCTGATTGGGCTGGAACAAGGACTTCTCCATGCATCCAACAAAAAATGGCATTAGCTTGGACTAGTGTGAGTGTCCAGAGCTACACCTTGATTTGGAGATAGTGAGTGGAATTGTGGGGTTACAGGAGAAGTTTAAAACAAACTGCTGGAGGAACTCACTGGGTCAAGTAGCGTCTGTGGAGGCAAAGGGATATTTGATGTTTTGGGTCGAAACCCTGGTGTTCAATCTAAGAATGAATTCAATTAGGCATGTGAGGGTGGTGGTGAAGGGACTGGACAAGGGGAGAAAGAATTGAGTCAAGAGTAGCTGAAACAATGGATCTTCCAGGACAGTCTTTCTTGTGGATCTTGGGGAGGAGGTAGACCATCTTACCTGCTGAGTATTCTCAGCATTTTCAGCACCTGAGGACAGGAAGCTCGTTCTAATATTTTATTAAATGTTTTTTTTAATCCATACCAATCAGCTGATTAGTATGGAAGCCATGGTGATTTTTTTGGGAGGGGCCTCTCCCACTATAAAGAACACAGGTGAGAGACACCACCAAGGATTGCCATGTCAATTGCCTGTGAAATCAAGCAAGTGACATCATCAGTGCGCATGTGCGTGGGTCACATGAGCTCCCCACAAGCACAAATGGTGGACAAGTGGTACAGAGTTGGTCTGCCAACTTGGCCACAACCACAAGGTGAGTGGGGCTTGGATATCGGGTGGATGATCTCACCCATTGTTGGCAACCCTGGCTTCCATGCCCTTGGAGAGGCTGAAAAAACTGGCTTAATCCCAATAGTGTAGACCACCCAAGAGGATACTCATGTTCAAGCCTCTGCATGCACCTACCCCCACTCCCAGTGTGTTTGGTGTAGGGATTCTCCACTCCAAGCAGCTGACAACTGAGTAAATCATGGTTCAAATCTGAAATTGTTAACTGTTCTGATGGAAAGTCACCGATTAAAATGTTCACTTATGCTCTTCCTGGTTGATGCCTGGTTGACTGTGTGTTTCCTGCATGTTATGTTTTTAATCAGGACATAATAACTGTGAGTAATGTTTATTGTTCTTTTGATTTGCTGAGATATTTAAAATCAGATTGTTTTGTACTGATTCAAAGTATTTTTGTGGGCGTTTTTCACATTTCATTCTTTCATTGAAACGAAGTTGAAGAAAGTTGGAATAGAAACCAAATAAACAACAAAAAATTCAGGAAAGAAAAAAAAAATCAGGGTTTATTTTCACGGAGCTTTAAAAAACCAAACAGACTAAATTATGCAATAAACATTTTAAATGTGGAAAATTAGTGCTGCTTGAGTACATTTGGATGACACCTTCCATCACTTTGGTGATAACTGAGAGCAGACTGATTGGGCTGTAATTAACAGGATTAAATTTGTCCCGTTATTTGTGAACAGGACAAACTTGAGCAAATTTCTGATGTACCAAGCAGGTTTCAGTGTTGTGACTCTGGCGAGGAGCATGTCTCGTTCCAGAATGCGAGTTTGCAGTGTTACATTTGAGATTTTGTCTGCTCCCACAGCTTTTCATCAGCACCGTGCTCTCAGCCATTTCTTGGTATCACACGGTGTGCCTCCAGAGGGTTCTCAGGAGGAAGTTGAGATGAATCAGCCACTCAGCAGTTCTGGCTGAACATGGTTATGAATTGATTTTGGCACTTTTTGTCTTAACACACTTTAACAGTTAAAATAAAACCTGGTCAAAATGTATCAATTACCTTGACACTGCTTCCTCCCATCTGAAAAGGACTCCTTTCCATTTGCTCAGTTTCTCAGTCTCCATTACGTCTGTTCTGATGATGTCACCCTTCACACTAGTGCATCTGATACTTCTTTTTCTTCACTAATGTTTTCCGTCCACTGTAATTGACAGGGATCTCAACAGCATCTGTTTCATTGCACTTCTCCTTATAACCCCTCTCCTCCCTTCCAGAACAAGGATGGGATTCCCCTTGTCCCTACCTTCCAGCCTCTTCCATCAGACACTTCTTCCACTCCCCTCCCCTTTCATTATTCCGAAGGAACTGTTCAATGTGCTAGAAATACAATTTGCGTTGTGTTGAATACTTATAATAATTACTGTGATCCTAGCAGAGCTCAACAGTCTGGGATAGTGTTTGACATGGATCTAGATTCGGTATTGCTTGTTCAGTGTGTGTCAAAGTCAAGAGGCCCAAAGACCGATTGATACCAGTCCCTGTCAATAAACGTGCTATGGTCTGCTGCCATTGTAACACTACTACTAGAAGCAGCTCTGAGCGGAGACATCAATGATGAGCCACCTGCCTGAAGGTCGGAATAAGTTATGGGATGGTTGTTTGGGAGGCTGATACTGTGATGTCAAGAAATTAGTTCACCTCATCCTGCTTCAGTGGAACATTTTTATTTTAATGGGCACTCGAGATCTATTGAAAAGTGGCATTACCCCTGGCACCTGAGTCTACTTTCTTATAATCCAGAAGTTAGGTGAGATTAATGGCCCTTGATCAAAGGAGAATTTGACTAAGTGTGGCATCAAGGAGTCCTAATAAATAGGTCAATGTACATCAAGGGGGAAGGTATTGCAGCGGTTGGAACCAGGAGATTTCCTTCCACAGGGAAGGTGGTTCGGGATGTTGGAGGTCAATCATCCAAGCTCCAGGTCGCCACTAAATGAGTCCCTCTGGGCAGTGTCCCAGGTCAGCCAGCTTTAGCTGCTTCATCAGTGATGTTCCTTTCATCAGAAGGGCAGAAGTGAAAATGTTTGCATACGAGTTCACTATATTCATTTCTATTAACAACTCCTTAGTAAATGAAGTAGTCCATACCTAAATAAGACCTAAACCATATTCGGCAATAGTCAAATGACATTCACATTGCACAAGTGCCAAGCAATGACCACCTCCACTGAGAGAGTTCTAACCACCTACCCTTGACATTTGATGGCATTGCCGAGTTCCCAAGCTGCAATATCTTGTGGTCACCACTGACCAGAAACTTAAATGAACCTGTCACATAAATACCGTGGCTAAAAGGGAAGATCAAAGGTTAGTATCCTGTGGCAAATGAGTCACCTCCTGACTCCCAAAAATCTTTTTACCATCTATAAGACACAAGTCAGGAGGGTTATGGAATACTCTCTGCTTGCTCTGATGAGTACATCTCTACCAACCCTCAAGAAGAGCAACACCAGCAAAGTTTCAGCGTGTACCATTTATAAAATGCACTGCAGTTACTCAACTTGGCTTCACCTGCAGCCACTCCCCAAACCCGTGGCACAAGAAGAACAAGTGTGGCAGGTGCCTGCAAGCACTACTACCTGCAGTTCTCCCTCCCAGTCACACACCACCTTGACTTAGAAACATATCACCATTATTTTTATCACTGCTGGCTGTAATTCCCCACCCAACAGCATTACTTACACCAGAAGTACTGTGGTGGTTCAAGATGGTTCATCACTGCCTTCTCAAGGACAAATGGCAATGGACAATCATTGTTGGCACTGCCAGTGATAGTCACATCTGATCAATGAATGTTAAAAAAGCATCATCCTGATACATTGCCCTTGCTCTGTCACCTATGGTAGTGTTGAGCTGTTGACTGAATTCCAATAGATATTGTACCCTTTGTTTTGTTCCAGTCAAAAATGCCCCTGCCCCCATACAGCCTTGTGGGAGGACTGAGTGTACCAAGTAGGAAAAACTGAAACAAAAGAATAGGTCTGGCAACTAAACGCAGCAGTATACAACAAATTGAGGAAGCAGTATGAGCAAGGAGCAGGTTGGGAATAATTCCATTAGATAGAGACAATGAAATAACAGTAGAAAAAAAGAACATGATAGCAAAAGATTAGAAGCAGGACCCATTTCAATTGAATAAAAGAGATTAAGGATTACTTGCAATGATAGAACAATATATACAGGTTCTCTGGAGGTTAAGATAGGAACTGTTTGTAACCCGACCAGTTTGCAAATCAGAATGTGGCCACGAACTAAGTTCCCACACAGCAGAAGATGCCTGCAGCCCCGTAGCAGCCGGTAAATCCATCTCACTCCTCTCCCAAACGCTCATTTATATGTATAAACTGTGCAGAAGTTGAGTGTTCATAAGCTGGGAAGGACCTGTAATTACATTTTGTCATTTCTGCCAGCTGCCAGACAATACCACCATGAATCCCATCTTTCCCTTCCCACACTTGCTGCAGTATCATTCTCTCCGTGACTCCTTGGTTTGCTTATCACTCTCCTCACAACTGTGGAGGTGCAACACCTGTCCCTACATGTCCTCCCTCACCACCATCCAGGGATCTCAACCGCCCTTCCAGATGAGGCAGAGATTCACATGCACCTCTGCCAACCTTATCTATTGCATTCGGTGCTCCTGAAGTGGCCTCCTCTACAGCAGCAAGACCAACGTACAACAGGCAAGTGCCTTGCCAAGCACCCGTGCTCTGCAATGGTCATCTCCAGCTCCCAGTTACAAGCCATTTCAGCTTCCCTTCCCATACTGACCTGTCTATCCTTGGCCTTATCCACTGCCAGGGCACACACTAGAAGAACAGTGCCTCATATTCCGCATGGGTAGTCTATAAAACAATGGTCTTCAGCCAGAGGGTGGTGAATCTGTGGAATTCATTGCCACAGAGGGCTGTGGAGGCCAAGGGTGTACTTAAGCCAGAGATTGATAGGTTCTTGATTGGTAAAGGGGTTAAGGGTTACGGGGAGGAGGCAGGAGAATGGGGTTGAAAAAATCAGCTATGATTGAATGTTGGAGTGACTCGATGGGCCGAATGGCCTAATTCTGTTCCTATATGTTATGGTCTTATGGTATGAACACTGAATTTTCCAGTTTCATGTAACCCACACCCCGTGTTCCTTTCTCTCTCCTTCTGACCCACTCTGGTTCTCTCACTCCCCTCCGTTCCAATTTATTTCCCTTCCCCCATCTGGTTCCATCCGCCCATCATCCCTCCCGTATCTGGTTCTACTTCCCACCTTCCTTACTTACCAGATTCCAGAATTTGCAGCTCTTTGTCTCCATATCACCTTCTAGCCTTTACCTCAAAACCTCCTCCCCCCCTCATCCGGTCCTACCTACACCTGCTGGCTCTTGCCTCACCCCTTCCCTTAACCACTTTATACAGGCCATCTCCCTTCTACACTCTCAGTCCTGATGCATGGTCTCGACCCCACCTCTGTCTCCACAGATGCTGCCTGACCACTGAGTTCCTCTGGCAGTTCCTGCTCCAGATGCCAGCATCGGAAGTCTCTTATTTCTTTTACTATTGAAAGATGAACTCAGAAACACTCCTGAAAAAGATTGAAAGTGCAGTAAACAAAGGAGCAAGATCCACAAATCTACATAACCTGATGGTTTTCTTCCAAGCATATTAAAAGAACTAGGTAGTTAACTGCAAAAACATTAATGGTTTGAAAATGATTGGAAAGATGCAAAATCATGCCAGAGTGATCCCTATACCTCATTCGCTCACCACCAAAAACAGGGGCCAAAACAGGAGTACAAAATAATCTAAACAGCTTTATGGAACGTTGCTTTTGATCTCAACCTGGAATACAAGGGGATGGAAATTATGCTTTCATCCTTAATTGCTGGTCAAAACTTAAAGATATAAAAACAGAAAATGCTAGAATAATCAGTGGGCCAGGTCGACATCCGTAGAGAGAGAAACTGAGATAGTGTTTCACTAAGAAAAATACTCTCCGTGGAAGGGATGCATATCCATAAGAGTATTGGGACTTAAATATCACTATGACTTGTATTGCTTTCAGTTTAGAAGTTTGAGAGATAATAAACATTTACAGTGCTAACAGCATTCAATAGGATGGGGGGAGGGGGTTATCCCAAAAGGCAAATCAAAAAATTCAAAACTTTGTTAGGATAAGGATACGAAAGAATATGGAAAATAAGCAAAACTACAAAATACTGGAAAAACAGATGCTGATTGACTTGCTGAGTTTTTCCAGCATTTTCCAGCAGCTACAGTTTTTCTTTAATTTTCATTTATTATGGAACATAAGCGCTTACTAGAAGTTGGGTTACGAAGCATCAGTGAGGTGAGGATGGATTGGGGAGGAGGTGGGAAGGGGATGAGGATGGGGAATGGTGAGAATGTGGTGCGAAAGAGAGAGTGGATTGAGGTTTTGGAGGGCTGAGATTGGGAATGGGTGAGTTTGGGAGGGAGGAATTGGCAGGGAGGGGGTTTAGTAGGATTTGAGCTCCGATGGGATGACGAGAGACAAAAGAGACTGCACATGCTGGAATCTGAAGCAAAAACAAGTTGGAGGAACTGAATGGATCAGGCAGCATCCGTGGAGGCAAAGGCATGGTCAACATTTCGGGTCGAGACCCTGCATCAGGACTGAGAGTGTAAGGGGGAATCAGCCAATATAACGAAATGAGGGGGAGTGGGGAGAGAGGAGGTGGCAAGCAATAGGTGGATTCGGGTGAGGAGTGATTGATGGAATGGTGGAGGAGCGAAGGATGGAGAGAGACAGAGGCTGGGAGGTAATAAGTGGACGTAATTAAAGGCTGCAGATTGTGGAATCTGATGAGAAATGAAGGTGTTGAGTGGAACCAGATAAGGGTGGGCAAATGGGAACAGTGGGGTGGGGTGGGAAGAAGTGGGGGGGGGTGGGGTGGGAAGAAGTGGGGGGGAGTGGAGTGGGGAGGGATGGGGTGAGGTAGGGATAGGAAGGGTGGGGAGGGGTAGGGGTGAGGAGTGGGGAGGGATGGGGTAGGGATGGGAAGGGTGGGGAGGGGAGGGGTGGGGTAGGGATGGGAAGGTGGGGAGGGGAGGGGAGGGGTGGGGGAGGGGTGGGGTAGGGATGGGAAGGTGGGGAGGGGTGGGGTAGGGATGGGAAGGTGGGGAGGGGAGGGGAGGGGTAGGGATGGGAAGGTGGGGAGGGGAGGGGTAGGGATGGGAAGGTGGGGTGGGGAGGGGAGGGGTGGGGTGGGGATGGGAAGGTGGGGTGGGGAGGGGAGGGGTAGGGATGGGAAGGTGGGGAGGGGAGGGGTGGGGATGGGAAGGTGGGGAGGGGAGGGGTGGGGTAGGGATGGGAAGGTGGGGAGGGGAGGGGAGGGGAGGGGTGGGGATGGGAAGGTGGGAAGGTGGGGAGGGGAGGGGTGGGGATGGGAAGGTGGGGAGGGGAGGGGAGGGGTGGGGATGGGAAGGTGGGGAGGGGAGGGGAGGGGAGGGATGGGAAGGTGGGGAGGGGAGGGGTGGGGGAGGGATGGGAAGGTGGGGAGGGGAGGGGAGGGGAGGGATGGGAAGGTGGGGAGGGGAGGGGAGGGGTGGGGATGGGAAGGTGGGGAGGGGAGGGGAGGGGTGGGGATGGGAAGGTGGGGAGGGGAGGGGTGGGGGAGGGATGGGAAGGTGGGGAGGGGAGGGGAGGGGTAGGGATGGGAAGGTGGGGAGGGGAGGGGAGGGGTGGGGATGGGAAGGTGGGGAGGGGAGGGGAGGGGTGGGGATGGGAAGGGGGGGAGGGGTGGGGAGGGGTGGGGATGGGATGGGGGGAGGGGAGGGGTGGGGATGGGATGGGGGAGGGGAGGGGAGGGGTAGGGATGGGAAGGAGGGGTGGGGGAGGGGAGGGGAGGGGTGGGGATGGGAAGGTGGGGAGGGGATGGGAGGGGAGGGGTAGGGATGGGAAGGAGGGGAGGGGATGGGAAGGTGGGGAGGGGAGGGGTGGGGATAAAGGACCCAGTAGGTCGGGTGTTTGGGTGATAAGCAGGTGAAACTGGGTAAAGGGGAGGTAGAAAGAAGCGGGTGTGGTGGGACCGGGGGGGAGCAGGAGACGGGGGGAGGAACAGATGGGCTGCGGGTTACCTGAGCGCCGTGAGGGGAGGGGATGGAATCAGCGCTGATCGTTGGCTCTGAGGGGTGGGGCAAGGCTGGGGGCGGGGCCAGCAGCAACGGGCGGCCGGGATTGGTCTGGCCGCGCCCCTGTGGAGGCGGGCTGGCGGCGCCCATTGGCTGCTGGCGGAGTGGGCCGTCCGGCGCCGACGGGCGGGAGGGCGGGGCCGCTGCTTGGTGCCGTGTGAGCGGAGCCGCCCGGGCAGCCGCCGTGCGCGCTATGCGCAGCGTGTGAGGGGGGCCGAGGCCGCAGGATGTGCAGCAGCAGAGAGCTGGTCACCGACTTCCTCCGCTACAGACTGCAGCAGCGGGGCCACAGCTGGAGCCGGCTGTGCGAGCAGGACGGCGCGGCCGGGCCCGATGGGGGGGTGGCCGCCGCCGCCGGGCCCGAGGCCGAGCGCACCTGCCAGGCCCTGCGAGAGGCGGCCGAGGAGTTCGAGCTGCGCTACCGCCGGGCCTTCAGCGACCTGTCGGCTCAGCTGCGGGTCACCCCGGACACGGTGTACCGGCGCTTCGAGCAGGTGGTGGGCGAGCTGTTCCGCGACGGCGTCAACTGGGGCCGCCTGGTCGCCTTCTTCTGCTTCGGGGCGGCGCTGTGTGTGGAGAGCGCCGAGAAGGAGATGGGAGCGCTGGTGCCGCGCATCGCCCACTGGATGAGCACC
Organism: Pristis pectinata; assembly: GCF_009764475.1. Taxonomy (NCBI): domain Eukaryota; kingdom Metazoa; phylum Chordata; class Chondrichthyes; order Rhinopristiformes; family Pristidae; genus Pristis; species Pristis pectinata. Next base: position 4,253,099 of record NC_067420.1, on the reverse strand, counting down.
TACCTGGAGAGCAACCTGGAGCCGTGGATCCAACAGGAGGGCGGCTGGGTAAGGGTGGCGGCCGTCCCCTTCCTTCCCTTCTTCCCCCACCCCACCCCGTCCCCTCCCCCGACCCCGTTCCTCCCCCCCCCCGCCACCCCCCACCCCGTCCCTCCCCCCCCCCGCCACCCCCCACCCCGTCCCGTCCCCCTCCACCCCCCACCCCGTCCCGTCCCCCTCCACCCCGTCCCCAGCACGGCACCTCGCCACCCCAACGCAGACTAATCCTCCCCCCAGTCTATTCCCAAAGGCACCTTACCCTCCCTCCGACCCCATCCCCAGTGCAGCGTGGCTGGTTCTGTGATCCTTTCCCTGTTCTGGACCACCTGAACTTTTGACTCCACCCCCCTCCATTCATACTGTGTGCAACTCCCACTCCCCTCGCCCTGTTGCCCGCGGTACAGTTCAGTAAACAGGATATACAATCCCAAGGCTTCCTTCTTGGAAACTTGCCCTAATATACTTGAGCCCGATTCAGAGACCTCCAGTCATAATATGCCCTCGTCACCCAAGGTATCTGATTCTGTGACCTTGTTCTAGTTATCCTATTTCCAGCGCAGGATCCATGACCCCTGATCTTCCATTATCAGATCCCACTGATACCTTGCCCCCAACATAGGCGTGACTCAGTCCATCAATCACCCATTTGCACTAATCCTACACCAATGCCATTGATTTTTAATTCTGAATGGCAATCTGAGGGGAAAATGAATGTAAAAATGGGAGAGGATGTGTGGATAAAAACATGTAATATTGCAGAAGCGCAAAGTTAAATATTTGAGACATAGTTACGAATGTGAATAAAGATGAATTATAGGAATTTACGGATTATCACAATCCTCTTTTAATGAGGAAGTTATGATGGTCAATGCTAAGTAAAAACTGGATGGCTGATGAATTTGGAGAAATCAGTGTATTAAGTGCTTTCCCATTATATGGGTTTGTGTTTACGAGGCAGCTGAATTGTGGAGCTGCCATTCCCTACACGTGTTGTGTTGGCATTGTTAGCTTCACCAGTGCATTAGTGTAACTGTTGTTGAATCCCTGTACCCTACACTCCACAACAGGCTGGTATTTCTGCATTATCAGACTGTTCCATAAGTAAATATCCTCTATATCTATAGTCTCTGTCTAAAATTCTTGGTATCCTGCACAGCCAGTTATTCAGTTAAACTGCCATAGATGGGATGTATTTAGAATTTTCAGCACAGTTTAGAGGAGATGTTATTCTCATTTGATTTTGGTTCTTTGTTTCTGGGTTGAAGTGATGTTGCCTGATGGGTGAGCTCAGTGGGTTTGGCGTCATGACAGGTGGTCTCACTGGAGGTCTGGTGGCCTGATGGTGGACGTAGCAGTCCTTTGGCATATTTTTGTGCCCTAAATCTATGATCATCAGCCCATTGCAGTACGTTGGCTCCTCAGAGCAATCCTATCAGTTCCATTCGCCTGCTCTTTCCCTGTTGCATTCTGTCTTGAGTGACTGTTTCAAAGCACAGCTTGGCTTTATTTCAACCACCTTTCAGGCAGTGAATTCCAGATCATAAATGCTCTGAATTTATGAAAAAAAGGGTTTTCCTCACATCCTCATTTCTTTTGCTCAAGAATTTGAATCTGTGTCCTTTGGTTCTTGACCTATCCACTGAAGGGAACAGCTTCCATCTATTTACTCTGGCTAAACCAGTGATGATCATGTACAGCTCTATCAAATCTTTCCTCCAAGGAGAACAACAAAAGTAGTTTTTGCAAACCCTTGCTCTCTGGAATTAGCTTGATGAAGTTTTGTTGAACTGTCTCAATTGGAACTATATCTATCCTTAAATAAGGAGAAGAAGATTGTATACTGTACTCCAGGTATGGTCTTACTAAAGCACTGTATGGTTGCAACAGGGCCACATTTCTTTTGGACTCCATCCCTTGGGGTGATGTTTGAACACACAATCTCTGTAGCTAGGGGGCTTCTACTGAGTCACAATTGACATTGGAACACAGGGTTTAAATTGCTTCTAGGTAACTACAACTCTTATTGAATACTTGGGTAGAATGAGACCTGTTGTTACCTTGGGTGTGGAACTCCACTTGGAATTTCAAATATGGCTAATCAATGATTGCAATTCATCATTTGCAGTATCTTTAGAAATCCCTCACTGATTAACCCAGTAAACTACTTCTCTGTTTCCTCTGCATTTCTGTGTGTGGATTAGGTACCTATCCTGCATAATAAAATCCTGCAGGAAAGCACTATTATGCTGCTTTCAGATCAAAATAAATCTCTGAATGTTTATCTGAATATTTCTGGATTCCTTTTGTGGTCACTAATTTTTTTGAAAGTGCAAAATACCACACTTCTAATCTGGTTGGAGTCAGGTCAGTGAGCATTTCTATTAATTGCAACATTCAGTCCTCTGATGAAATGGGAGCTGATGAGCAACCATTGCCCCAGCAGCACTGGACAGATGTAGCAATCACAGAACCCTTGCAGCATGCATACTTAATACAAGAGGTAGTGTCCCAGCATAAAGTACTGTTTCATCATCTTTGGTTTTGAATAGCAGATCAGGATCAATGGATGAAATGATGTATTCCAGTTTCTGGACTATGCCAGTTTTCTAGCTAATAAAGCACATTATCCCAGCACCATTAGCTTTACTGCACAAGTTCAAGTACAAGATCACTGATGATGCTTTGTAAAGGGCAATGGATGAATAGGACGGGATGTAGACTTGAGGGTAGGAGTGGAAAATGACTCTCAAGAACATAGGAGCAGGACACCCAAGAGATTCTGCAGATGCTGGAATCTGGAGCAACACACACAAAGTGCTGGAGGAACTCGGGTCAGGCAGCATCTATAGAGGGAAATAAACAGTCAACGTTTCTGGTTGAGATCCCCATCAGTCCTGATGAAGGGTGTTGACTGGAAACGTTGACTGTTTATTTCCATCCATAAATGCTGCCTGACCTGCTGAGTTCCTCCAGCATTTTGTGTGTGTGTGTGTGTTGCTGAAATTAGGAGCAGGAGTAGGTTATCAGGCTCTTCAAGCCTATCGTGCCATTTAATATGATCATGGCTGATCCATGCTGGCTTCAGCTCCCCTTCTGTGCCATTTCTCCACACCCCTTTACACCTGGATCCAACAAATATTTATCCACCTCCACATAAATATTTATAATCCAGCTTCCACCACCCACTGGGGCAGAGCATTCCAGACTCACTGCTGAAAACTTTACTAAATTGGTTATGTGAAACCGGAAGAACTCTGGTGTGGCAAGTTCTGTCGGAGAAAATCGGTTAATAGTTTCAGCTGTACCCAGAGCATTTGAAATGTAAATTGTTCCTTTCTCTACAGTTGCTGCTTCAATCTCTTGTTATTGTCTGCATTTTCTGTTTTTATTTGAATTCTAGCTGCTGGAGGGACCAGGGGCTTGTTTCACCAAAACACAGTGAATGTTTGGAGATTTGAGGATGGAGGTTATTGGAAGAATCAGTCATAACTGGAAGTAGAAATTAAAGAGGGAGCATTTGAGAAATAGGAACTCAGCTGATGCAGCCTTGAAGTATCCAGTACAATTGCTGAGCACAAGAACATGGAATCAGCTGTAACCCATTCCACCCCCTTCTGCCTAGTTAGATAGTGACTGATCTTTCACCCAGTGCCTACTTCCTGCACTTATCTTGTATCTTTTTATTCCTTTTGATATTTAAAAATATGTAGGCCTCAGTTTTGTTCGAGTGAGAAAGGAGTATCAAGAAAACAATATTCTGGGAGAGTACAAATTGATAATCCACGCAATAGACTGGGATGGAGAATATGTTAACCCTTTCCTTTCGCTTAAGACAGATGCATGACTTCTTTGCAGGCAGGACCAGACTTGCCACTTGCAAGAGCCAGTCAGAGATAACGTGTTTTATTTTAATCTTGTGTAACTGGATGCTAATCATGAGCAAGTCAAGTGATGCCAGTGGAGAAAGCAACAGTTAATGTTTCAGGTTGATGACCCTTCATCAATAATTTTTTGTCACATTTAAAGTGATAGTTCTCGTGGTTGCTCCTCTGCTCCCCTCTAACTTGTTCTGCAAAATTGTATCCCAGAGTTGCAACATACCTCTATCCACCAGTACTGTACCTTTGGTAGTAACTGTGCCACTAGTATTGTACCCCACTGTTATAGAGTCTGGGAGAGTACAAATTGATAATCCACGCAATAGACTGGGATGGAGAATATGTTAACCCTTTCCTTTCGCTTAAGACAGATGCATGACTTCTTTGCAGGCAGGACCAGACTTGCCACTTGCAAGAGCCAGTCAGAGATAACGTGTTTTATTTTAATCTTGTGTAACTGGATGCTAATCATGAGCAAGTCAAGTGATGCCAGTGGAGAAAGCAACAGTTAATGTTTCAGGTTGATGACCCTTCATCAATAATTTTTTGTCACATTTAAAGTGATAGTTCTCGTGGTTGCTCCTCTGCTCCCCTCTAACTTGTTCTGCAAAATTGTATCCCAGAGTTGCATCATACCTCTATCCACCAGTACTGTACCTTTGGTAGTAACTGTGCCACTAGTATTGTACCCCACTGTTATAGAGTGGCAGACCTATGCCACTGGTGCTTTCAGCTGTTCTGCAATGACAAACCTGTGCCCACGAATATAGTACACCTGGGTCTAGAGTCAGATATGGACTTGGGCTTGAAGCAGAAGATCAGCGTAAGCTTGATGTGGTCCCTGATGACAAGCATGTTGTTTGGTGAGCCACGGGACTGGCAGCCAGTGGGAGGAGTTGCTTTGTACCTTGAGTCATTATCCACAGCCTCAACAGTGCTCCTCTGATGTGATGGACCACTCCTTTCAGTGAGTTGGGGTGACTTGAGGATTCTCAGCTACTGTTGGCAAACCTGCAGTGGAGGTAGCTGATGCGGTGAGCAGCCCAGCAGCAGAGCGGTGAGGATGATGAGCACAGGCGAGATGGTCGTATGCATTGTGAACTGTGGGCCGATGAGAAAGCAAGCTTCATGTAAGGAACATAAGAAACGGGAGCAGGAGTGACCATACAACCCCTTCAGCTGCTCCACCATTCAACAAGATCATGGCTAATGATCTACCTCCGATTGTTCCTGCATTATCCACACACGCTTTAGTTCCCTTAATATTCAAAAATCTTTTGATCATAACTGAGCACCTATACCCCTCCAGGGTAGAGAATTCCAAGGATTTGCCTTCCTTTGGATGAAGAAATGTTCCCTCCTTTCAGTCCAAAATGGCCTACCTCTTATTTTAAGACTGAGCTCAGAATTTTGTACCTCTCCTTCTTATAAACTCTACAGATTGGAGACGTATTCAATCTCTCCTCCTATGGCACTTCAGAGATTTTGGTTATTTATACTTCAGTGAGGGCAATGCAGTTGTATAGCACTTGATTACATCCTGTGGATGTCTTTAAAGTGGTTTAGATGCAGTGAATTATTTTTGTTCTATTGCTGCGATATAAACACACCAGCCAATTATGTGTGCAGCAAGATCCCGGTATTATGGTAGTATAGCGGTTAGCGTAACGCTATTACAGCGCCAGCGACTCAGGTTCAATTCCAGCTGCTTCCTGTAAGGAGTTTGTACGTTCTTCCTCTGTCTGCGTGGGTTTCCTCCGGGTGCTCCGGTTTCCTCCCACATTCCAAAGACGTACGGGGTAGGAAGTTGTGGGCATGCTATGTTGGTGCTGGAAGCGTGGCGACACTTGCGGGCTGCCCCCAGAACACTACGCAAAAGATGTACTTCCCTGTGTTTCAATGTACATGTGACTAATAAAGAAATCTTACCTTGAATGTTGATTGAGAGCACTGGGGATCTCCTGCTCTGCGGAATCTCGTACTTAATTGTTGTTGTGCGATCTCTTCTATCCCACTGAGCAGCCAAAGGGGGACTTAATGTTTCATCTGACAGACAGCCACTTTGAGGGCTCAGTATTGAATGGAAACATCAGTGGTGAAGTTGAACCTTCAACCTTTTGGATTGGGGAAAGTCTACCCAACTGACAAAATGACACTGCTGCTCTGATAGCTTATTGCCATCAGCATTGTTGCACTTACTGAAGGTTGCACAGCATTTTTAAGCCATCCATGCGGTTGGTTTCAACAAAAATTTCAGTTGCACCAGCAAAGGACGGGTAGCAGTGGAGTTGAATTTTGGCTTTCTTCCAGCAATATCTTGGCTGGAACAGACATGATGCTTCCTTGGAGCTAAGTTATTTCAGGCTTCACCTCCATTTGAGTAGATGTCTAGCCCTAGCTCCATCTTGTGTAAAAGGGGGTGGGGTTGCTGTTTCAAACACGTTCTTGATCCCACAGCTTTGGATGAGGTTTTGCGTGAGAACGGCAGGGATTACAAAAGTATCGTCTGGTATGTGGCACAGTAAATAAATGCAATGTGTTTGTTCAGTTATGCTGCAGAGTGCCATAAAGTTACTATTGGAGCTCTTGCATCTCTTTTCCTTCTGTACATTTTTCTGTTTCTCCCAAAGAGGCAGGAGTTGTGGTGTATTTGTATATATTATACAAATATGTCTGGGATGTTGTTAGGACATCACACGTGACGTTAGCACCATGTACAGTGCAAGTTCTTTGCTGTTAGAGTTAGCATAAATATCCACTTGTTCAAAGTTCCTGTGCTTTGTAGCTGTTCGGACTTTCTAGTAGCATCCAAGTTCCACCTTGGGATACACTGCAATTGATGACAAGGATCAGAATTTTTTTAAAAAGTGAAAACAAAATCACTTTTGCATATTTAAGAGCAGCATCTTTACCTCATGAATTCTGTGTGTGTGTGTGTTTGGGGGGGGTGGTGGGGGTGGGAGAGAGAAACCATGAGCAACAATGAAATTGCCAAAAAAAACAGTCCCCAGTGGTTCTTCCTCCTGACTGTAAACCAATTTCAACTTTCTGTGGGTCACATGGATCAGATGAAAGGGAAACCCTGAGAACTCCAGGCAATTGTTTGAATGCTGACAGCAGCATCATTCTTGAAGCTGCACCAACTAATTGTTAAAATAACATTGAAGGAAGGAACAACAGTGCAAATCATGAACCAAACTGAAGATGAACTTGCAAACTTACAGGAGACTTGAGTGTGGCAGCAATGTTTCAGTTGGAAAAATAAGAAAACAAGTCTGCTTCTTGAGCAGCTCAGGGATTCAAAACAAGTCGTGTGAATCATTCACATCCTACATCGAGAAGATGGAGATGTTTTTAATAGCCAGTAACATTATTGAGCTAGAAGATGGTGCTTAGAATGCACAGGTATTGAATGCTTCAGTGAGGAAATGCAGGAAAAAGTATTATTTGAGCAGACTGGTTCTGAACTGTGTGCCACTAACTTAAACGCTCTGCAGAAAGCTACAGTTTTTTTTGCAGCAATAATAGAGAAGTTAGATGAATACTTCAACTTGCAAAGATGTGTGATAGAAGAGTTATAAATTTAGCACATTCAACCAAAAGCTGAGATAAACTGAGAGTGAACATGTCATTGTCCCCAGAATCAAAGTAACGTAACTATGGGGAGGATGGACTAGATTGAGCAAGTGTCTGGGTGAAGCTTTACACCTTTTCTATAAATTGCAGGTTTTATATTCAACCAATAAAAAATGTTTAAAGTAGGGAAATGAAGAAGTCATTCCATGTGTTCTCAGGAAAAGGATTGCAGACGAACTACGTATCGGATTCACTGAAATCGTCAATGTGAAGGCCATTGCTGGGAGTTTATTGGGTAAAGAGTTAAAGGAAGTTGCATTTGTGTGTACGGTTTGCCAGGAGTACAGAGTGATACAAACTATGGTAATGTTGGACTTAACTATTCCAACAAGACCACGTTGATTTTTGACAAAGGGAAGCAATCATTTCATTGTGCTCATCATGCATTCAAAATGGATTGATGCTGGATAAGCAATTACTTGTATAACAGTGGAACATAGCATTCAAGAGTTGTGATGGATTTTTTGCTGTGTGTAGGATATTAGTAGAATTAGATTCCAACAATGGGTCACAGTTCATCTCACATTTTTGTTTGAGGATTTTATGTAGTGTAATTTGAATGGCAGAGCAGTCTTGAGCCTATTCGGTTACTCCTCTTTCTAAAGATCTTTTGCAATAGCATTAAATATCTAACGATTCTTTTGTATCATCCTGTTTCCAGTGTAATAGTAGAGATCATGACATGTTTAAAAGAAGCCTTGGAAGTATTCCAAGATGACTTTAGTTTTGAGATGAATCATTGATTAATACATTGCTTAACTAAAAATGATGCCATACTCTTTTACTGGTATTACTCTGAGCTGTCAATGCATTGCCTTCTTTTCATACAGCTGGTGTAACTTAGAGGAGGAACTGGTGGGAGAGGTAGTGACTGAAGCAAAAGATGTTTCAGGGAACTGCAGGAGTTAGTTTCATCAGAGCAGTAAGCACAAGTAAGACTCAACAATGGGAACTTAGTGAAATCATTCACACATGCAGTCTGATAAGATACTTGAGTTCACATTGGAAATTGTGTCAAATGATCACAGAGCTATAAAGGAATGTATGATGATGAATCTAATCCTGACATTGATATAGCATCAGCTACTTTTGAGTCAGTGAGTCAGATTAAGGGATTACAAATTCCTAGAATGAATATTTCAGAAACAAGCACATGGTTGAAGAGGGATAACTGACTAAAGAACCCAGTCAACAGTTGTAATGGTTGTGTAAAGTTATGAAATATGTTTAATTTTTTCCTTCAGAGAGGGAAAGCAGAGTACGTATTTGTATGTAGTTCGGTGAGTCATGTAGTTACAGGCCAGAGATGTGGTCGTGTACATGTAGTTACATAGTGAATGTACAAGAGGTAAGCGCCATGTGTAGTGAGAGTTCTTCACTTATGAAGTTAGCTTCAAACAAGGGTGTTTATTCTGTGTCCTGTAACTGTTGCTGTAAGTAGAATTTATCAAAACTCTAATCTTACAATACATCATACAAGTTTCTTTGCCTCTTTAATGTACACATGTGTACCCCACAGATGCATTTAAGTGAAGTTTGGCAGGGAGGTGTAAGGTGTCAGCTGAGATGGGAAGTGGGACTTAAGGGGGTTGGGCAAGGAAGAAAGGAGCAGACCATAATTACGGAATCTGCAGTGGAATATTGGAAAGAATCCATATGGAAATTCTGTGCAGCACTCCTGCAATTGGCAGTGAGGGATCCCTCCCTTTAATGTTTGGGGTGTGCCTGATTTTACTAAAAGGGCAGAGGAAATGCCTGAAACTCTGTTGATAACAAGAGAAATATTTGTGCATTGCTTCTCTGATTTGAAAGATAAAATTCCAGGAAAGGTTTTTACTTTGAGAAATGTAACCAATATCAGACTTGCAACAAGTTGCTGACAATCAAGTGTTAACTCTGCTTTCTTGTAGCTATCAGTTTCCTGCAGACTATTGTGCGAGTGCAGATCCATCATGCCTAGGGTTGCCAGTGGTCCAGTCTCTCGGGCTCTATGCAAGATCCATATGGGATACCCTTTTTTTTCATGTTTTTCTGACCTCTCAAACATAGAGGTTCAGTCCTGGCCTGAGCAGAATGATTCCAGGATAGTGTTTGTCCCAGATGGATGTCATGGCCAGGATTTCCAGGTGAGCAACGAGAACGGTCACTTGACCTCTGGAATAAATAGAAGCCTGCTTTGAAGTGACACTTCAAACACGAATTTATAAGAAACCATTGAGTAAAATCATTCTTGTTGAGGTAGAGCAAGCTGTGCCCCTCTCTGAGTCAGCTGTCGAAGCAGTAAAGCACAGCATGTAGGTGTTGCAGGGACTAGGTGGATCCTGGAATGTGAGAACTATTTCAAAATTTTGGTCTTGTATTGTAGAAGTCATTTTTATTCCAAAACATTTAGACTGCTGTTAACTCCCTTTTGGAGCCCCATAAGCAGCAGCGTAACCACAGCACACTAAGCAAACCCTTTTTTTTAAATACAGTATTGGCAACCCTAAACGTGTCCAGCAAAGCAGCAAACAATCTGTATGGGGATGAGTGCATCACAAAATATTTGCACTCATGATAATCTTGTCCCAGTGGCTCATCAGTAGTGTGCAACAGATCATTGTGAGTATCTTTAATTCGTGGAATCACAGCTCATGGTGCCATTTGGCCCATGAAGTCCATGGCAACTTGCAGATGGATCCAGTCCATTCCATTAATCTACTGTTTCCTCATTTTCTTTCTGAAAGACATCGTTGACCACTCCTCTACTTTTTAACTAATTTTTCAGGATGTGACCACCTTTGACACTACTAGCACTTTGTTGCCTTTGGGAAATGGGTGGCAGGTTCTCGGCTTGAATCTTGAACTGTTGCTGTCTGTGTGATGAAGGTGCCACCGCAGAGCTGTTGAATGGGAGTTCCTGGAGTTAGACACTGACAAAGAAGGAACAGGGATATTTCCAAGTGGGGATGGGTAACACTGGTGGTATTGTTCCCATGCGCCTGCTGTCTTTGTACTCCTTGATAGGAATCGCGGATTTGGGAGGTGGTATTGGAGTAGCTTAGGTGATTAACTGCAGTGCATTTTGTAAATGGTACTCGCTACACTGGAGTAGAGAGAATAAATGTTTATGGTAGTGAATGGGGTGCTCATCAAGTGGGCTGCTTTGTCCTGGATGGCGATGAGCTTCTTGAATACCATTGTAGTTGCACTCATCCAGCAAACAGAGACTATTCCCCCTGCTCCTGACTTGAACCTTGTAGATGATGGAAAGGCTTTGAGGTGTCAGGGAGTCATTTGCCACAGAATACCCAACCTCTAGTGGCCACAGAATTTATGTGGCTGATGGTGTTGAGTTTCTGGTCAATGATCTCTGGGACATTGATGCTGGGAGACATGACAGTTGTAATATCACTGAAGGTTAAAACTGGGGTAGTAGATTCTTCTGTTGGAAGTGGTAATGGCCTCCCGACTTGTGGAGCGAATGTTGCTTGCCACATACTAGCCCATGCCTGAATGTTGCCTTTGTCTTGCTGGCTGTAGGCATTGACCTCTTCACTTGCTGAGTTGAGTGAAATTGAGCATTGTGCAATCAGCAGTGAGTGTTCCCACATCTGACCTTGTGGATGGACGGTAGTTGATGAAGCAGCTTAAGATTGGGCCAAGGACACTTCCCTGACAAACTCCTGCAGTGATGTCCTTGGGCTGGGATGATTGAACCACAACCATTTTACTTCATCTAAGGTATGACAAAGTTGGAGTGTTTTCCCCCTTTATTCAAAACCCATTCAAATGCTGCCTTGATGTCAACGGTAGTCATTCTCACTTTGCCTCTGAAACTGAGCTCTTTGCTCCATGTTTGGACCAAAGCTGTGAGGATGTCGGAAGCTGAGCACTCCTGGTGAAATCCAAGCAGGGTGTCGATGAGCAGATATTGCTGCATGATTGCCATGTGACAGCGCTGTCACTCGCAGTTTGTTGCTGATTGAAGTTGGACGGGATAGTAATTTACTGGTTTGGATCTATCACTTCGTACATGGGTAGTTTTCCACATTCTTGGGTAGAAGCCATGCTGTAACTATTATAAACAGCTGAGCTAGAGGAATGGCTTAGCAGCACGGGTCCAGTACTACAGTTGGAATGATGTCTGGTCCCATGGCCTTTGTTGTATCCAGCACTTGGAGGCATTTCTTCATCTCGTAAGGAGTGAATTGGTGAAAACTGTCTCGTGTAATGATGGGAATCTCAGGAGGAAGCTGAAGTGGATCATCCATTCACCACCTCTGTGTGAACATGGTTCCAAATGGTTGAAAAGGCCGGGAATTGGGGCTAGATGGGAATAGTTTAGCTCGTGGTTAGGTAGCGGAGCAGACTTGATGGGCTGAATGGCCTACTTCTGTTCCTTTTGTCTTGTGAAGTACTTCAGCCTCGTCTTTGGAACTTGCCCACCATCAAGGGTTGCATTTTCATGGTATCTCTTCCTCCTGTTAGCTGTTTAATTGTCTACCATTGTTCATGACTCAGTGGCAGGACTGTTAAATTTTGACCAGATTTGTTGGTTGGGAGATCATTTGGCTCTCTGTTCCTTGCTGCTTTTGCGATTTAGTATGTGTAGTCATGTGTTACAGCTTTGTCATGGAGGCACATAATTCTTTAGGTGTGCCATTTGCTGCTCCTGCCATGCCCTTCTCTCACTGAGCCAGGGTTGACTCTGGACTTGTTTATCAAGGTAGAAGCCAATCCATGAGACTACAGATTGTAGTGGAATACACTTCTGCTCATGGTTCACATTGCCTCGTGGATGCCCAGTGTGAGCTGCTGTATCTGTTGTGAAGCTTATTTCACACAAGAACAGTGCCACAGAATGTAATGCAAGTGTGAAAATGGGAATTAATTTCCATAAAACCTTTCCTTACATGCAGCATGTTTCAGATCAAGGGCACAATCTGTATATATTTTAAAAATGCTCACATTTCCACCCTAACCCCATATATCTTATCCACCATGTTGAGTCTGTGTTCTCAGTTCTTGAACCATCTGCTGATGGTGACAGTTTCTCTTTCATAATTATATGTTCACAAGGTACTGTTGTCAGTGGCAGTGTCAGCATTGGTGAGACCACAGAGTACCACATATGATTTTGGTCTCAGTATTAAAAGAAGGATTTGCTTGCATTGGAGGGAGTGCAGAGAAGGTTCACTGAGAGGAAGAGGTTTGTGTATAGAGAGAGTTTGAACAGATTAGTCCTTCACTCATTAGTGTTTAGAAGAGTGAGAGGTGATCTTATTGAAACAAGGGGATTGATGGGTGGAATGGGTTGCTGCTGAGAGGGTATTTCTCTCTGACGGTTTCCAGAATTGGAGGCATAATTTTCCTGAAGGATATGAGCAAACCAGACAGCTTTTTAATAGCCATCTGATAGTTTTGTGTTTACAGTTACAGAATACAACCCTTTTTGGGGAAAAAATACAGAATATTAGCTTACGTTGGTTTAAATTTCCTAACTGCCATTGTAGGATTCGAACTTGTGTATCTGGATCAGTGCTCCAGCCCTCTGGCATTCATGTAATCACTTTGCTACTGGACCCCTATCTAAGTATAGTGTGATCTTGTATACATCAGTGAAATCTTTTCCCAGCCTCTTTGTTTTCTATGAAGAAGTAATTCCAACTTCTCCAGTGTAACTTTAGCTGAGAGCCCTCGTACCTGGAACCATTCAAGTAAATCTTCACCATTTCTGCGCATGTGTTTTCTGCCCAGTTTTCCAGAGTATGATGGCCAGAATTGTACACAATACTCCATTTGTGGCTTGACAGTCTTCTGTTTAAAAATTCAATATGACCATACTGGTATTTGTACTCTTTCCTTGCATTTATGAAGTTCAAGATCCTAGATTCTCTGCCAGCTAATCTCTCAATGTGTCTTGCCACGATCAAAGATGAATGTATCTGTACATCAAAGTCCCTCTTCCTGCATATATATTTTAGAACTCACCATTTTGTCTTTTGTCACTATTGATTATTTCTGACAAAGTGTATTCCTTCACATTTTTCTATAACAAGTTTTGTTGCCATTTGTCCACCCATTCTGCTAGGCTAGATACATTCTCTGGAAGTTTACTCTTCTCACCATTTATGACATGTTTGGTATCCTCTATGAATGTTGAAATTTCACCCAGCACATCTGTAACCAAGCCATCAAAATATTTTGGTGAAAGCAATTGTCTTAGCACTTAAAATTCTGCAGACTTGTCTGGCAATTTCCTGTATGGGGAAGAAATGAGCATTTGCCATGAATCTCCTCTTCACATCCATTAAGATGATTTGTTTTTATTATCCTTGCTACTAATTATTCTGTTTCATGGGCCTCAATTTTGCTAACTGGCATTTTGGGGGCAAGTGACATTTCTACCACACAAGTGCCAAGCAATGCCCATTTCTGGTGATAGAACGTCTAATGACATAGCCTCAACCTTCAGTGACATCCAGGTTCCCCACCAGTAACATAAAGATCACTGTTAACTGGAAACTCAACCGTACCAACCACATAAATTCTGTGGCTACTGGAGCAGGTCAGAGACTGCACCTCCTGTGATGAGTGCCTCTCCACCATTTCCTAGTGAGAAGTCAGAAGTGGTGTGCAATACCCTTCACTTGTCTGAATATGTATAGCTCCAATAACACCTAAAGCTGAATACCATTCAGGGTAACGCTGTATATATGACATGCACCTCACTTTCTACCCTAAATCATTCCCTCTATTGATGCTCAGTAGTATGTACCATCTAACAAACGCAGCAGTTATTTGCCTATTGTGCTCCAAAAAAAAAATATTGCAAGCTTGTGACCTCTACCATAAGAAGCACAAGGGCAGCGGAAACATAGAACACCATGTACAGGTCCCCCTCTACATCTCTCTCCATTCTAACTTGAATCTATATCACCGTTCCTACAGGGTTGCCAGATCTGAATCCCTACCCGACAAGACTGTGGAAGTACCTTCACTGGAAGGACTGTAGTGGTTCAAGAAAGTAGCCCACCACCACCACCTCAGAGCACTTGAGAGATGGGCAATTGTGACCTTACCAGCAATGCATGCATCCCACAAATTAATAAAAGTAAATTTAATCAAGCATCTTCTGAAAATCTGTGTTAAGATTTACTATATTCCCTTCATTGACCTTTGAGTAGTAGAGGATTGAATCCTTGCACAAGATTCACACGTGGATTGGCTGGTGTGACGTCATGCAAAGATGTAGAAATGAGGGAGCAGGGGCTCCACTCGGGTTTAGCCCCGGTTTGGGAATTGACCGAGGTAGCCTGTCAGAACCGAACTGGTTCAACATTCTCCAAGCTCAGAACCTAAATGTAAACGCTCCCCTGATTACTTAGGGAAGCTCACTCCATGAGTAGTTGTACCAGGAGAATCACAGATTAATTCCTTGCATTCTGAGTTGGAGAACTTTACAGCACAAAAGCAGCAGCGACATCAGTGACATGGTCCATATTTCCATGGAAACCATCTCTCCCATCAACTGATCCTTCTATTTATCCCACAGACGTGCACATCTTCCTTCCCCTTCTAGTTGTTTATCCTTCTTTCAATGTGGTCATGAGCTCCATGTTCTTTCTCCTGAATTTATTAGTGACTTGTTATGTTTATGACAGAGTTATGGACTCTGCTGATAAAAGCATTTTTAACACTCACCCTTTCAAATTGTCTGCCATTTTAAACAGCTGTCAAGTCATTCCTCAGCCTTTTTCTAAAGAAGAGTGCCAGCCTGTTGATTAAGGTTGTATCAAGCAAGTGTTCTTGTGACTGGTTCCTACGGCTAGTCCAGTTTTGTGTTTCCTGTCAAAATGAAGTGAGGCTGAGCAATGGTAATTCCTTGAATGTCAGCCAAATGTGATAGAATTTTATTGGAAATGTCCATTGCCTGTGGCTTGTGTGGGTCAAATGGTACTTGTCACTTATCCAAGCTTGAATAATGTCTAGCTAACGCTGTGTGGCAGCATGGGCTGCTTCATTTTCTGAGGGGATGTGAATGGTGGGTTCCCTGGGATGAAACACACATACATCATTTCTGGTTGAGGGTAGCGATTTGTCTTCTCACACTCTTGCTGGCCTCTGCTATTTAGTACAGGATTGTTCTTGGAGTCTCCTACCAATGGCTGAAAATTGTGCACCCCACCCACAAGTGAAGTGGCAGGACTAAGACTTTTGATCTGATCAGCTGGTTATGCGATGCTTAGCTTTGTCAACCACATGTTATTTTTGCTGTTTAGCACGCACGTAGTCCTGTATTGTAGCTTCATCAGGTTGGAGCCTCCTTTTTAGGTTTGCCTTGCACTCATTGAGCTGGTGTTAGATGCCTTGCTCGATATTAACTTTGGAGTGAGGGATATGCTGGGCTATGAAGTTACAGGTGGTAAATGATGTGCGGATCTACTGCTGATGGCCCACGGCACCTTGTATACACCCAGTTTTAGATTCCCAGATCTCTTCTGAAACTACCTTCTTTTAAAACCATTAACAGATGTTCTCAGTGCCAAGACTTTTAGGGACTTTCTCTGTATAGAAACAGAGTGGTGGTCACTGTTATCACTGCTGCTTAGGATAGTTTGCTAAAGACAAGGTTGAGTAAATTTATCTTGCCTTGTTGGCTCTCTCACCACCTGTCACAGGTACAGTGTGTCAACCTTGCCCTTCAGCATTTGCCTCAGTATAGTCACCCATTTAGAGGAGATGATTTGCCTTTGCTGCCCTCAGTAATTTTTCCAAATGTTGCTCAATGTGGAAGAACGCTATTCCCTCTGCAGAGGGAAGGCATAGGGAGGAAATTCTGTTGCTCTGGTGCTTGGATGTCATAGGGTCTGGAACCAGTGTGGAAGACTCGGGCTATTCCCTCCTGTCGTCCTGTGTGGATCACTGTACTGCCACCTTTGGTTAGCCTGTCTCGCTCGCTCTCTCTGATGCAACAGCACGTATCCAGGAATGATGAAGGAGCCTGGTATGATTCTCTGAGCATGGCTTCTGTTGCTCCGAGGACACATCTACCAATTTAAACACTAGTCACCAAATATAAGTGGGACTTTTCCAAGGTTGATAGCCTGGGGGCCATTAAGCAGTGTCCTCATCAGCTTGGTGCCAAATGGTCCATCTGGCTGTCGTAATTGTGTTTTTAAATAGATTTTGATTCAATTGAATGACTAATAGGGTCTTTTCAGAGGGCAATTAAGAGTCAACTAGATTGCTGTTAGTGGGCTGGAGCTGTGCACTGCCTGTCATCTGTTAGTAGTTCAATGGCCTGTTTGTGACCTGTGCTTGTAATGCTGTGTGGGCTGTAAAACCCTGGTACAGAACATCAAAGGATAATATTGTTGGGAGCGGGTGTCACTGCCAAGTCCACCAATTATTTGCTCATCCCTCGTCGCTCTTGAAGCTGGTTGAGAGTTGATGTTACTCCCACAGTTTGGCACTTCCAAGATTTTGCTCTAGTCATAGAGAAGGAATGGGAATATGCTTCTAAGTTAGGCTGGTATGACTTGGAGTGGAGACCGGTGGTGGTGTTCCCATGCTCCTGATCTTGCTTGTTACAGTAGTAGAAGTAGCATGCTTAGGAGATGCTGTTGAAGGCTTCACAGGTTGGTACACTTCGTCATGCAGAGAGGACCATTCATGTCAACAGTCCTGGGAGTCTTCCATCCTCCTCTCACTGTTCACCAAGTTAACCAATATTCTGCCTGCCAGTGAGAGGATTTGGGACTTGTGGATGAGGACTCAGATATTTGGGACTTGTGGATGAGGACTCAGATGAGGCACACTACAGTCGCAGTCTTATCTGTGGTGAAGGGGTTAGCTAATTAACCTGTTGTATGGGCTTTCAGTCAAGCTGATTGCATTGTGTGTGGGGGGGGGGGGGGGGGGGGGGGAGGTGTGCAGTGAGCTTCCAGGGTGCTGTTATAGCTAAATGTGTCCAGGCAGGTGGGGAATATTCCATCACACTTCTAATTTTGTTACTCAGTGCAGAACACACTGCCTCTGATCTTTTTTTTGTAGTTGTGTTATTTGTGGTTAGTCCAGTTATGTTTTTGGTCATTGGTGATTTTTATTTTAACCAACAGAATATTACAGGGCAATGGAAGGATGCCCACTTATAGGAGATGGTCATTGACCTGCAGAAGTCACTTCCCACTTAATCAGCCATAGACTGAATATTGCACGTGGGCACGGACTGCTTCAATAACTGAAGATTGAAGGGAATTGCACCCACAGTGGAGACACGAGAGACGTCAGACGCTGGAATCTGGAGCAACAAACAATATGCTGGCAGAAGTCAGCAGGGCTTTGACCCAAACTGTCGACAATTCCTTTCCTCCCACAGATGCTGCTTGACCCTCTGCGTTCCTCCAGCAGAGTGTTTTTTGCATTGCACACGCACATTCAGTATGCCTTGTAGATGTAAAGGCAAGTTAAAATGTTGAATATTCCAAACAATAACAGTAATAGCAGTATCACACACTGTATGTACGACAGTAACTGGGTTCCCTCGTCTCATGGTCAGTCACTGCAGTTTGTTAAATTCGGCTTCAGAGCATCAAGATATTTTGCCCCTGGTGACTTTGCACTCTATTGGCTCATCCTACACAGTGACTCATTTATGATTGTATTTTGGAACAAGGCTTCTTCATGAGAGTTTGCCAGGTTTTTTTTCAGCCTCATGTGACTGAACAGACTAACACTTAAAGCTGTTTGCAGCTTTCACACCTTCCCCCTCAAGTTCCATTCTTTCCTGTGAAGCTCGTTAGTGTGTTTGGCTGTAGGGCTTTCATTCCTTGTTCCTGTCTTTATTTGGTGTGTTTTTTATCGGTGTGTCCCTCCACTCCAGTGAGGTTAATTATCAACTAGTGACACACAGGTAACGTGGGCATGTTCTCACTGGACTAGCAACTCGAAGGTTGAGAGTTCACATCCCACCTCAGTACCACATTGTGTTACTGAATTCAATAAATCTGTAGATGGCACTGGAAGGATAATGAAAGCTGCATGATCGCTGTGAAATCTAATCAATTAACTCGTATCCCTTGGGAACTGTGCCTGCTATGACCTACATTTAGTTCTGGTCAGGCACTCCATAGTCAGCTTCCAATTTTCTGAGTAACTTGCAGGAATCATTCAATTACTCTGGGTAAGAAGATGCATGCAAATAATTCAATCTTACTGACATCACCACGTAAATAGAGAAAATGAATTATTATTGTGGTTTCCACCATCTAAGTGGTAAAGAGCAAGGATTAAACCTGGAACCTTGGCTGTGGTTTAGAAAAGGATCTTGCTATGATTGTCTAGGACTCAACCCTGGACTCTTGAATAAGCTTTGAAACCGTGAATAATTGAAGTGTTGATCTGGCGCTGGCAGCTGACTTGTCTGTGCTTTGTTTCCCCAGGATGCCTTTGTGGTGCTATATGGGAATAATGCTGCTGCTCGTAACCGTGAGTTACAGGAGATGGCCTTGAAATGGTTTATGGCCGTAATGGCTGTGGGTGCGACACTGGCCTTCGCTGTGTACCTGGCCCGGAGAAGGTAACGGCTATGAAACTACACTAAGAAGCGAGCCTCGGTCAACAACCGCTACATACAAAGATGCTGTCATTGGACTGGCGCGACTCTGAAAGCTGCTGCAGTGGATCGCAGTTTATTCCTGTAATGGGACCAACTCTCAGCTACTCGTACGTTTTGCATTGTGTATGTGTATTCAGTTTACAAATATGAACCATTCAGGCTGGTGCTGTGACAGAATGAAGATTATCTGCATGAAAGTCAACTACAATGAGTGAAGCTAAGATTTGATTGAGGAATTTGGAATTGGGCACATAAACTGTGCCTCTGCCGCTGATGTGACCTCGTGCTGGATTGCCAAAGGTGGAGGACATGAGTTCAGGCTTTCAGAGCTGTTCTGACAGTTTTGAGATGCACCCTGTCATAAATGACTGAGCAGAATGGGAGGGAGACTGTATCAGAAGAAAACCAAGTCCTTGGGATTCAAGAGTGATGTACCTGCAGCATAGGAGAAAGCTGCTGCATGTTCCCAGGACATCTGAAGCCTAAAAACCAAAGTAGTGAGAAATGCCCTCCAGGAGCTGGGAGAATAATCTACAAGATAGAGAGGGGTGCACCTTTTTGACGTTTTACTTACACATTCAATATTCTTTCTAATTGGCTGGAATTGATGTGGTTGGATGGGGCGTGCACTCAGTGCTGACACCAAGCCAGTTTCAAATGGGGTATGTTCTTGAAGCCTCCTAGGTGATCATAATCAAAGGATAATGTGGAAGAGTTTGAGTCAGCCTTCACGGTGCAGTCTGCAGATTGAAGCTTCAACTTGTTTCTCAGCAGGAATTCGAAAGGGGTCTTACCATTTTCTCAAGATGATGTGAAATGATCATTTGCAAAAGATTGTGTGGAGTGCAGGTCCCCACATTTCCTTATTGTACAAACTTTATTTTAAAATATTGGATCATGTGAATGCCGTAAGTGTGACAGTGGTCACTATTCATTGTAATCATTCCTTGTTAGTTTGCTGCTTACACCACATTAGGAGTAAGACTTATTTTACACAGAATATCTTAAAATTTAAATTAAAATGATTTGTTTTTAAATTAAACATTAAAATTCTGCTTTCTGGTGTTTTTTGCATTTTTCCCTGATGCTGCACACATTGCTTGACAATTTTAACTCTTGTGGCATTGAAAAGCCTGTTGCTGTACCTGGGTGCTCATAGTGTGCCAGTTGACAATGGATAATGATCTGGAGGGAGAATCCTGGTTACTTTATCCCAGAAGCCAATTGCAGCACAAATACATCTGTCCTTTTGCTTGTAATAGTTCATTTGGCTTGTGCTGTCTTTGCTGCATTTCCCAGTTCGTTCCTTCTGCTCTTTCCCTGTAACTCTCCAATTTTTTTTAAAGAACAAACTCCTTTTAAAGTTACAATTACGTTTACTTCCAGTGCCCTTTTCAAGCATTGCATTCCAGATCATAACTTGCTGTTTAATTTTGTTTCCCTCAGCCTTCTGAGGATCAAATTGGCCCACAGCAAGTGAGCCTGGACCTGTTTAGTTATGTGGGGTCACATGTTTGGTCAGCAGTGGAACTGGTGCAGAGCTGTGCCTGCAACTTCATTGCCAGTAGTGCAGATGGATGGTGCCTTTAGAGCAGTTACTTTATGTAAATTTACAGCTGATTCCCTATTTGGTCCTGGATAGGGATAATGTATGCCAATAATCACACCGCGGAATCCTCCTCCTAGTGTATGTGTGTGTGTACATGGAACAAAGAGTGCAAGTTCATGGACACTTCCCTACCAAGAAGGGACTGTTTCGATCCCATCCATTTCACATAGTGAATTGTGCTGGTGATATTTCTCAAACATGAGTACAACAGAATTTTATAAGAGCAACCTTTATTACAAGTTGCATTGTAACTGCTGTGACATTTTCAATATTTAAATGCTGCTGAAGGCACATATACGGTTATTTTGCATTTCATTTTGACACCACAGGTGGATGGAGTTAGGCCATTTAAAGTAGTTCTATTGGTGAGGATCTGTTGGAATCTCAGGCTCGAGTGAAAATGATCACTTCTTCCACTCGTTCTTCTCGTAGTCCCATTTGGAGGCAAATCCCTCGATAGGATTCATGCGCATGTCCAGCATTCTCTGGGCTTGCTTTTGCTGCCACTCCTCACTAAAGGTGTGTGGTTGATCAGGGTACACTGAACAATAAATAGGAAAGCCACAATTAGTTCATAGCACAGCAAGAATCACACAGCTTTTACCCAGTGTTAAGGCAGCATGCCATCCCTGTCAGCATTGAAGAGAAGGAAAAGGAGCTGCTAATCCAGGAAGACCTATTAGGTGGGGTTATTGAAAGTTTGCTTGGAGGGGGAAAAAAAAATTACGAAAGGAGAGAAGTTAGGCTAGTGGAAATTTGCAGAGAGGGCTGGAACAGCTCTGGGGTCTCAAGATAATGGGTGGGGTGGCAAATGTTATAGTGCATGTGTGGTCAGGGGAGGCTGCAGACTTTAGAATGCAGACAGGAATAGATGAGGCCCTGAAAAGGGAACTGCAGGCCAGGATGACGGTTCAGTTTGATATGTTGGGAGATGGAGGTGTCTGTCAGAAACATCTAATGGTCGAGTGGGGGAAAAGCTGAAATTATTTGTAACACAGGAGTCAGTGACAGCCCCTCCAGCATTAAGTTGCATAAGGTGGGAAAGAAATAGCTACACATGTGAAAACTAGTTTCAACTGCACACATACAACTTGTTGAGTATTTCCTGCCTTGTTTGTGTTTTGGATTTCCAACAGCTGCAGTATTTTTGCTTTTGCATTGATGGCTAGGATTATTGTTTGAGCCAAACATGTCCTCTGCCACCCAAGGTGCTGTTGAAACCAAGAATAGATTTGCTTTTTCAGCTTTGTTGCAGTCATTGAAGCAGTCTGGCAGTTGAGTGGTGCAGCTGGGGATTGCCAATGTAATGTGAAGCTAAACATCTTATCCCCAAGGGGTGATGGAAAAACAGAGACTAACAGGATCTGAACTTGTGACACTTTGAAAACCTGAGTCAAAAGATGTGGCAAGCCATTGCTGCAATAACCAATAAGATGCAGACAAGTGATAACTTTAATACTCTTCTGCAGATGGGGTTAGACATTGCTCTGCTGGTGGTGGTAGTAGCATAAGTGACTCTGGAAATGCTCAGCACTTGTGCAGAGTGGGAAAAACAATCCTTTGGGTAGACAATTTTCTACTGGAACTGCAAAAGTCAGAACAAGCCTGTTTTAAGTTGCAGGGGAGGGAGTGGGGAAAGCTGGACAGAACAAAGGAATATCTGTGATAAGGTGGAGATTGAGAATCCAGGTGACAGATGTTGTACGAGAAATGAATGTTTCCTGATCTGCTAGAATTGTACATGAGGGAGATGAACAAGGGCAGAAAACAAAATTCCCACCCCCTTTGCAACTTAAAGCACACTTGTCACTAACAGTATGATGATCTGAAATGTTAACTGTTTTTCTCTCTCTACAGTTGCTGCCTGACCCAACTGTTTCTAGCATTGTTTTTCAGATTTATAGCATTGGCAGTATTTTTTGGTTTGAGTCACATTAGTGGCAGCCACAGTAGATGAGCCAAGGGAGATCATCATAGCCTTGTCTTTTGGCACTGAGCAATAAGAACTTCAACATCCAACCTTCAAATGCCCCTCAATTCCCAGTTCCTTGACACAGGTTCATAATGTGGCAGTGAGGACCACAACAGTTAATGATAGAGGTTTTAACCAGACACAGTCAAACTGGATGAATGAGAACACTAACGAGTCAAGTGTTCTACAGGCTACCAGTGTACACAGGAGTAAATCTGAAGATCCAACAATGGGAGTTTCCAACTAAATGTCCAAGAGCCAAGTCTTGTGGGGTTGGAAACCAGATCAAATAGTCTTGGGTGAAACGTGCTGATGTCTGGGCAACAGGCTCATTGACAACCAGCAGCGGAACCAGAGGGAATGTGCTGAGGTCGAATGTGCACGCTTTCAACCTCTTGTTCCAGCCCTGGCCTTGCCATTGAGGGACGGGGCTTGCGTGAATTGCTGAGTGGAGGGGTCAGACACATGGCTCTGCAGCTTTACACCAGCTTTGGTTGACACCTGTAATGTAGCCCCAGTCAGTGGCATAGAGTCTCCAACCTTCATTTAAGTGGTGAGATTAGACTTTCCTTTTGGTAATTTTCTTTGTTTTCAAATAAATGATACTTTTTTTTCTTCAACTGCTTCCAAAGTTCTATCAGGGTGGTTTTGTGGACACAGCCCACAGCACCTCATGGAAGGGTCACTGCCCAATGATGGCAATGCATCAGGAGCCCTGGGGCCAGTGTAGGTACCAGCTGGGATCAGTGTGAATGATCCAACCATTACAGGAGGCCACACCCTAATGTTTGTTAACACATACAGCCTGCCTAACCTTGGACACAACCTTGGGTTAGAGAATTCCTGATCCATGGTGTATGCATGGACATAGGGTAAGTCTAGAGGATATAAGAGTGACAGACATGGGGACACGGAATGGAACACAAACCTAACTCAATTTGTAAATGTGAAGGTATCAAAACTGGAGGCTGTCAATGGGCAGAATTAACCTGATGCACTGCAAGAACAATACTCCAGCTTGTGAGTCCCTGCTCTGATAGATAAACAGAAAGACAAAGATCACCAGACTCTCAGTTACGTGGACACCCCTTTCTGTTTACTTTCATACTGAAATGGCCAACGTTAGTGATAACACAAGAAGAGACATTGGGTGGAGAAACCTAGGCAGCAGGACTTGAAACAAAAAGGCATCAGACTGGGAACCAGACACTCTGCAAAAGATAGTCAACTGCAGAAAACCACAAGTAAGCTCGTCACCAGACAGTGTCACCTGACTATGTAACAAGCCATTATGAGACACAGTATTGCTGCACTGTGGACAGACTGATGTTTCAGATCCAAGACCCTATATTAGAATGGAGGGGTTGTTAGGTGTTGGCCTGGCCAGGAGAGCATTGAAATACAAAATCTGGTGGCAAAGGCATAGTGAGGGTTTTAGAACGAGATGAGTTTGGACAGGATTCAGGCCTGATAAATACAAAAGACAACTGTGCTGTTAAACAGAATGCCAAGCTACCAAACTGTTTGCTTCTGCCTCAGTCACTAGGGATGGTCGTAAGTTACTGGAGAAGCATGGAATTTGTGACACAGACCAAAAAAATAATGGTTTTGCTTTCTCCAAGCTTTAGTTGGAGGGTGTCAGCCCATTCAGAAGTGGACATTGGCAAGCATTTTAACAATGAGGGAGGGGCATGTCTAGATCCACGTGGAAACAGTTGCTGTTTTTGATACTCTTGCTAGGATACAGGATATACCAGAGGATTAGCCCACAGACAAAGACATTGCTCAAGGAATGCATGGGTGACAGTGCAGAAGGAGGACAAGCCTTTGAAGGAGACTCTTCTGCAATAACCTCAAGGTGTCCTGTAGATTTTTTTACCCCCAAATCTTATCAAGTAATTTTGAAGTATAGTTCTTGATACAAATAGGAAAAACTGCAGTTTTCCCTTCACACACCAAGATGACACCATTATCAATGACAAAGCAACCAGATCATCTCGAGAAGTCGGTTGAACAAACTGCCACGTTGCCTTCAAATAAGGTCATGGAATTATTTGCATCCACTGAGAAGCCCCCTTGGTTTACAGGCAGCTTCGACAGTGCAGAATATTGGCTTGGATTCTGTGCCAAAATGGGGCTTCAACTCTCAACCTTCAGTCTCAGTTGAGAGTGAGCAAGCGCTTACAACTATATACTGTTTGGCAGCAGGGAACAGCAGAAATGAGGAAATACCAATAGTTAGAGCCTTTATATTGAGAAAAAAATGTTTGAATTGAGAGATGAGTTACAAGCACCTTGTGACTGTGTGTACTCCAGGCACAAGGTTTATAGTAAAGTTGTTGCTAGTGATGGAGGAACTCTTTTGAAGGAGCCTCCACAGAAGCCTTGGGTGAACTGAAGTAAAACTGGAGGAGGCATCCTCAAACAGAAACCAAAGAGCACTCAACCCCAAATACCAGGCAGTTCTGAAGCCCCAGTTGGCAGCAGTCAGTGCTGTTGCATGGCTGTGTTTGAACCTGTTGCCAAGCAAGTCAGACCCAATCAGTAACACAGGTTCCAAAGTCTCCCAATTAATCTCTCCATCTTGTAATTTGTAAAGTCTGCTGATGAAAGGTGGGGGGCGGGGGGGGGGGGCGCTCACCGTACATCCTCTGCCACCACACGATCAGGCCAGTGAATCCGAGGAAAACAAACACACCACCCAGCACAGTCTTCCACTCATTGGTTGCTTTGGTCATCTCCGTGTAGGTCTGGTTGAAAGCTATACGATACACTAGAATAAAACAAACACAGGATCAATCCATAAGCAGGCAAAAAAATATTAATTGAATTATACCCCCTCCTCTTGGTGACAAATGAGACGGTCAGAAATTCTCTTTGGTGATTTTTGGGGAAAAAAAAGAAAATCCATTTTCTGAGCTGCAAAGAGCTGTGGGGATTCAGGGGCCATCGTCTGTCTTTGAAGTTTGCAGTCCTTCCCGAATGAGCCTCTCTGCTGTCTCACACATGGCCCTGGGTGAGGTCAGAGCCTTCTCACTCCCGGGAGAAGCTGCATTGTTTGGTATGTACAGTTTCTCTCTCTTTCCTCACCCAGGAATGAAAGTGACATCACCAACAGACCCAATGGGCCAAATGTTTGTACAAGTGCCTGCAATTAAGTAATAAGATAGCTTAGCCTGCTCCTTTGATGTGCTATTGAATCCAGCCTAGACCAATGGGCTAGAGTATCAGAGCCTTTATGGGTTTCTTTTAAAGGATAATCTGCAGGTGTTGCAATTCTACCTTCACTGCACTTTCTCAGTAGCCGTGACACTTTATTCTGCATTCTGTTATTGACTTACCTTGTACAACCTCAATGCGCTGTGTAATGAATTGATCTGTACAAACGGTATGAAAGACCAAGTTTTTCCACTGTACCTCGGTAGAAGTGACAATAATAAACCAATTCCAATTCTGGGTCCCAGTGGGCATGGCCAACACATACTCCAGAAATGAACATTGGATCCATTCCAAGCGGCAGTTTTGGACACTGCTCCACTGCCCAAGATGGGCAAAATGACTCTCTTCCCTTTATGGGAGTGAGTCTCACAACTAAGCTGACCATGATGGTTTACTCTGGATCTAACAAAGGCCATAGCTCAGCTGGGAGCACTCGGTTTAAATACTGGCTTGACAGAATGCACGATGTTCAGTTTCTCAGCACCAACGTCCAATCAACGTGAAGAAATGTCATTTGCCAAGCGGCTCAGGTTGCCTTACGTGCGACCTTCTCTTCATTGGTCAGATCGGTCCAGGAACTCTTCTCCTTTTCTTTCAGTGCCATCTGCTCCGCGTTCAGCTTCTTGAAATAGGGAACGTCAGGGAGTGGTGTATCCCTCCGATCACAGTACATCGGCACTGACAGGTCTTCCTGCTGGACAATCTCTGAATAATAATGTGCAGAGCTGTTAGCATACCACATACACAGCGAGTCCCACCCTCTCATTCCCCGTCAGCGTGTATCTCCTGCTCCTTCTATCCACAATCTCCATAATTCATTCATAGTCACACAGCACAGAAACAGGCCCTTCAGCCCAACTGGTCCATGCCAACCAAGATGCCCCATCCAAACGAGTCCCATTTGCCAGCGTTTGGCCCATAACCTTCTAAACCTTTCCTATCCACGTACCTGTCCCACTGTCCTTTAAATGCTGTTATTGTGCCTGCCTCAACCACTTCCTCTGGCAGCTCATTCCACATACGTCTGCATTGTTTTCCCTTGTACTACCTCAATGTACTGATGTAATGAAATGATCTGTATGGATGGCATGCAAAACAAAGTTTTTCACTGTACCTCAGTACAATGTGACAATAATAAACCAATTACCATACCCATCATCCTCTGCATGAAAAAGTTGCCCCTCGGGTTCCTATTAAATCTTTCCCCTCTCACCTTAAACCTATGCCCCCTAGTTCTTGATTCCTCAACCCTGGGAAAAAGACACCCTGGCTATGCCCCACATGACTTTATACACATCTGTAAGGTCACCCGTCAGTCTCCTACGCTCCAAGGAATAAAGTCCCAGCAGAACTTCAGTGGCAGACCAAGCTCAATGGGTCAATTGGCCGATACTTGCTCCAGTTTGTTAGGTCTTTATGAAACAGTGGACGAAAATTCACCAGCATCTTTACTTTCTTCAGAGGTTAAGGAGGTTTGGCTTGTCACCGAACACTAACTTCTACAGTGTTCTTCCCACCACAACCCTGTATAAATATCCTGGAGGGAAAATGCGGTGCTGAACTGCAAACCTATCACACTGGTGGAGCAGAAATGTTTCTTTAAATAAATAATTCTTTTGATGGAAGATAATTGACAAAACACATTAACTGTTTCTCTCTCTATAGATGTTGCCTGATCTGCTGAGCATTTCCTGCTTTATTTCTGATTTCCCTTATGCACATGGGAATTATTTTAGAGTTGTGTTAATACTTAGAATAGGATAGCTGAAGCCTTACTTTGTGTCCGCTCTGTCCTGTAGCTGCTCAGTAACTGGGTTGTGCTGTCCTTTCTTAGCTTTGCCATCCTGCTCCCCAGTAAAAATAATCCCTCACTGGACTCAAACTTCAAATAAAATTAAAGGGAGATTTTGGAAAAGTAGATGTTCTGGAGGTAGATTTGCTTCAATCACACTTATAGGAAGGAGCTAAAATCAAATCCAGCACTCTGTCAGCTGATCACTATACGATGTTCAGCACACATTAGGATCAGTCACAACGTAGACTGTATCACTGGCCAGTGGCCACCACTGTAACAGTGAATGGGGTAGCCTGCCCTTCCCTGGTACTGGTACAGGTACAGCTGGTTCAGTTATTCTAGACCATAAATCAGTTGAAGGGTTGGAAGAGTTACTTGTACCAGTGGGGTCTCAGTCAGGATCTGCTTCAGGAGGTCATAACCTTCCCTCACAAATGTTTTGCACCTCATGTTTCCTTCTCTGCACTCCCAACCCAGACATTCCCTCTTCTCTCCTCTCCCGTTGGGCAGAAGATACAAAAGCCAGAGAACAAGAACCACCAGTCTCAAGGCAAGTTTCTATCCCACTGTTAAGAGTCTTGAATGGACCTCTCATACACTAAAAGATGAATTCTTGATCTCCCAATCTACTTCACTGAGGCCCTTGCACTTTGTCTGCCTGCAGTGCAATTTCTCTGTAATTGCAACACTATATTCTGCATTGTTTTCCTTTTACTACATTGATATAATTATGTATGACATGATCTGTCTAGATGGCATGCAAACAAAAGCTCTTCATTGTATCTCAGTACATGTGACAATAATAAAAATCCAAAAATGTTATTCCAGAATTAGCAAGTGCATTCCAATGTCCTGCTCAAGTGGCCAGTCTTCACATGTCAACCACGTGTTCAATTACCACTATCTGTTTAACCCTGCACCACATCACAGTTTTCATCTAATGGTGGCATCTGGCAGGTGTTCCTGGCTGGTGACCAAAAGGTCGGATTTTTCACCCAGTTTTGGCTGGGTGCACTTCATCTGGTCAGTTATGCCTTCTGGGAGCTCCATCTAGTTTTACTCATCGGTTTTGTTTGAGGATTTCAGTGCAGTGAGTGACTTGAGGAACTACTTATGAGGCAAGTTAACATCTGGAGTCCCTGACAGGTCAGGCTTCTTTCCCTAAAGGAGGGTGAACCAGAAGCAATCACGTTCCAGCAATTTTTAATCACCATTATTTATCCCACGTTTCTGTAGAATTCATTAAATTTTAATCCCCTTTTTACTGTGCTGGGATTTGAACCTGTATCTTTGGGTCATTCGTGCAGGTTTCTGCATAACTCGTCCAGTATCTCACAGTTCCCCCTCAGACCACGGTATTCATTACAAGCAGGTGTGATCATGTACCAATGACTTGGGATCAGGGGTAGTTTGGATGCAAAAGGGACGGGTGCTCACCATGTCCGTGAACTGTTCGAACACAGGCAGCAGATAACAGACTCCGGGCTCTCAGGAGGTTAGCCCCTCGAAACACAGAAAAACCCAACATCTGCAATCAAATAACACACAATTCGTTTTGTTAGAAGAGCAAAGTTAGGGACACAGTGAAGCTTTAAGGCTCAACGGGAATCGTTTAAACACGGCAGCTGGACACTGATGGAGGGACGAATTTGGTTAATGTTCCTATTGGGGAGCTTCTGCCCCCTCCCTTCATAAATATTGGACATTACCGAATCAAATTGTTGGCGGGACAAAAGGGGCTTCAAGACCTTGGTGAGCTGGCACGTTACAAGGAGAACAATCCACTTTGCTTGCCCGGATTTTATCAACGCCTAGTGAAAGCTGTTCCGAGTTTCACTGCGCACATCTCCTGCCATCGCTTGGCCGGGGCGTGGGAGCAGAGAACTCCAGCTGGTGACCCGCGTCGGTGCAGAAAGATGTGACGGGACGCCCTTCAGGTTTTGGCGTCACTGTCAATTTGTCCTCAATCACCTTCCCGCTCCCTGCGTTTCATTAATACGGGCTGGAGGAAATTAAACCTCAACAAGACAAAAAGTCAACAGCGCCGAAACCCGGTGTCGTTGGACAACGTGACTGTACCAGAGAATACCAGACCAGACCAACCTTCCCGTTTCCCCAATGACAAATGATCACAAGGCTCCCGTCGGCTGCGACCTCGCCGTAGGACCAGTTGCTGCTCAGGTCCGCCTGTTATTGCGCACTGCGGTATCCTGCCCACCAACCGAAGCCCAATCTCAACACGGGCACAGACCCAGCGCTCGGCACCTCCCTCCCTCGCTGCAGATTCACCGCTTTGCTCACCGGCAGCCCTCCCTCACTTCCCCGAGCCCTCTCCCCTCTTTCACTTCAACCCTTCACCACCTCCTCCCTCACCCCCGCCTTTTACCCAGTTACACACACACACACAAACTGCCGGAAGAACTCAGCAGGTCAGGCAGCATCTATGGAGGGAAATAAACAGTCAACGTTTCGGATCCCGATGAAGGGTCTCAGATGCTGCCCGACCTGCTGAGTCCCTCCAGCACTGTGTGTGTGTGTTGCTGCAGAACCTCAGGTGTCTCCTTTCCCCCAGTTCCCCTCTCCCTCCAGCCACTACTTTCACTTCTCGCCTCCCTCCTGCCCCCACCCCCTCATGTCTCGCTGTTCGCCCACTCCCCGCCACCCTCTCCTGCGCTCCTCGGCTTTGCACCACTGCGATTTGTATTTAACACGAGAACCAGGCGTCGGGGGGGGGGGGGGGGGGGGGGGGGAAATGGAGGGAGCGCGTCCGATCTGACCTCCAGCGGCGGGGGGCCGACCGGCCGGCTCTCGGATCCGGGGCCGGCGGGCGACGCCAGCGCCCAGTCCGCTGCTCGGACCAGATCCGCCCGGGGTGAGCGCGGGTTTTTTTTGGGGGGTGGGGGGTGCGGTGTGCTCCAGCTCCAGGCCCAGCACCGGATTGCCCTCCACCTACCGTGCCTCTTCCTCCCCGGGTGCACAGGCTGCGGGCGGGGCCACGCCGGCTCTCTGCGGCATCATGGGAGCCGCCGCCACAAACTTTTCCAAAACTTTACCAAAACTTTTCCAAACTTTACCAAACGCCTCCAAACTTTTCTCGCCCGGCGCTTTTACGGCGATAGTTGGGGAGCGGGTAGGTCCCTGGTTTGTAGCCCCCCCCCAAGGGCTGGCGTTGGCCGCTCGCCGAGGGCGGAGTTGAACTCAGAGCGCGGGGCGGGGCCGGAATGGAGCCGCAGGTGGCGCAGCGGCAGTTTCACGGAGGGACCAGGTTGATGCCTCTCCCCAGGCCGCTGGCGCTGCACGAACCCCGGTGGGTGTGTGGGGTGAGCGCTCCCGTGCGATCCACACAGACTGCACCTCCCCCCCGACCGTAAACACCTCCCATCCACTTCCAGCTCATCTCTGAACCTGCCGGAATCCATTGCTGGGTTGGAATTTGGTTTGCACAACACTGTCGATAAACGGCTTGAGTAATGTGGGAAACAGAACAAAAAAGACACCGGAAATTTAAAAAAAGACGCAGAAAATTTTGGGAACACTCATAGTCGACCACGCCTGTGGACAGAGAAACAGCTTAATGACCCGTCGTCAGTCCTGAGACGTTAACCCCAGTTTCTCTCTCCACAGATGCTGCTTGGCTTTCTGAGGCCAACATTTTCTGGTTTTGCCCAACGTTGGTTGAGCGATAAAGGTTTGCAATCCCTGAGAAGATGTCGTGACAATAGACCACACTTTACGGGCAAGGTGGTGCCGCAATCGATGAAAGCTTTACTGCGTAAACGCTTCCCCACCTGCCCGTACCCACCCTCAATCCACTGGGGCGGCCGAGCGACACAATCCTGACAAACAGACGGGCTAAGTTGTGGAAGGAAGCAAGTGGCCAGAGCCGCTGCCCTCCATACCGTGTGACAGGCCTATCTCCACATGAGATGGTATAATGTGGTTCTGCACTTAAGTAAAGGACAGGAACACAGAATATCCATAACCTAAGACACATAATAACTAAAACCGCGTACAGTAATGACCAAATAATTCCGTTAGTTAGTTCTTGACTTTGGGGTCTTTGCCACTGGTTCCCTGGTCCAGTGGTGGCGCAGCAGGTTTGATGTGTGATGCATGGACCCATGTCAGCTTCCCTTGGACCTTCACGGCAGTAATGGGTGGTCAGCAACACTTGATAATGGACCTTCCCACCCGGGTTCAAGGCAATGTTTCAGTCGATAGGATTTCACGAGTGCCCAATTCCCTGACTGGCAGGCATGACATTCTGTAGTCGTTATGACCTTTTGGGCTTCAATTACCTGTTGATGGAAACCTTTTAGAGTTTGTGTTAGTGCCACACAATACTGCAACATGCTTTCACTCGTGGTGTGGATGTTCATCTGTTTGACATTAACACCAGTAGCCATTAATCATAGTTAACTCCATTCCGTCTTCTACTTTGCTAACGACACCAGAGCCAAAGGGAGATAAGAAACTGCACTGCCCATAAGGACGAGCCTTGGCTTTGCACTTGCTTTGAGGGATGGTATCAGCCTTTCTATCAGCCTCTCAGGATAATAGCGGCTCCATTCTGGTGACCAGCTCATGAAAACATGGCCTCGGCAATGGAGAGATTGGCTATTGAGACGGCCCTAGCATTACAGGACTCGAGCCAGGCCATTAAGGACATTACAGCTGAGATGGTAGCAATTCGCACTGTGGCCCTCCAGAACTGATTAGCGTTAGACTTCCTACTGTTAGGGGCCTGCTGGTTGTGATATTTGTTGCCTGAGATCACTCTGTGGGTTGATGGCCCACAGAACAGCCAACTGCCCCTGATGAAGTCATTACGGAGTTCCAGAAACTCTGTGCTATTGAAACTCAGTAAGATTTGTGCTATCTTTTCCAGGACAAAAGGGAGAACGTGTGAAAGCTGCGGCAAGGTGAGGTTTAAGATGTGCAAGCAGAGACGGTTTGCAGTGTGCAGTCACCCGTGCTGAGCAAGGTCCTTGAGGGCAGAGCTCCTCTTTGTACAGCATGGGAGCCGAGGCCACCACGCACACCAATACAAGGATGCAAACGAAGGATGCAAGGCACACACTAACTATTGGACAATTACTTTACTAACACTAAGGTATTATTGGCCATTAACGTATAGTTTCTATTGGTTATTAGCACCTATATTGATGTAAGGTGATTGGTATTTTATGTATGCAAATGAGGGATTCTAAGGTGCACAAGATTTTAATTGGTCAATATCTGTATAAAAAGAGAACTCTACTGCAGCTTTAGAGCGATTCGGTGACAGGGGCTGAAGTGTTCTCCTTGTGCACAAGTAAATAAAGGGAGTGAGAAATGAGTGCAAGTTGTCAGAGTCCAGTTAATCTGCAACGACACCCAAATCAAAAATGCAACACCCCACCTCTTTCCCATTTGAAACATCTGTGTCCTGGAACACTGAGCTGCTATTCTTTCTCTCCTCTCCACCTAGTTTCTGTAATGGCTACAATACTGTGGTTCCATGTACTAATCCAGGCTCTAAGCTCATCTGCCTTACTTGCTGTACTCCTTGCATTAAAATAAATACTCTTCAGACCATCATTCTTGCCATGTTGATTATTCTGGTTCTGCCTGTTTTTCCTATTAGGTTTACCTTACCTCTACCTTCTTTTCTCAATCACTCTACCTGCTGACCTACTGCTCCATTTCCCAGCCCCTTGCCACACTAGTTTAAACCCTCCCAAGTAGCACCAGCAAACCTCCCTGCAAGGACATTGGTTCCCCTCCAGTTTAGGTGAAATCCGTCCTTCTCGTACAGGTCCCACCTGCCTTGGAAGAGTTCCCAATGATCCAGATATCCAAAGCCCTTTCTTTAGCCACACCTGGCCTCACTAGCGCATGGCATAGGGAGTAATCCTAAGATTACAGCCCTAGAGGTCCTTCTTTTCAACTTTCCACCTAACTCCCTAAGTTCACTATGCAGGACTTCATCTCTCTTCCTGCCTATGTCATTAGAACCAACATGGACCACAACCTCTGGCTGCTCACTTTCCCCTTTCAGAATGACCTGTATCTACTCAGAGACATCCTTGACCATAGCATCAGTGAGGCAACACACCACCCTGGAGTCTTGCTTGCAGCCACAGAAATGCCTATCTGTGTTCCTGACTACGCAGTCCCTTATCACTACCACTTGTCTAGTCTTTGACCTTCCCTGCTGTACGACAGAGCCAGCCCTGATGCCACTGCTCTGGCTGCGGCTTTCTTCTGAGAGGCCACCCACCCCCCCCCCCACCCCACAACAGTGTCCAAAGCAGTATACCTGCTAGAGGGGAATAGCCACATGGTACTCCGTATATCTGCCTACCCTTCCTGGCAATCACCCATTCTATCTGGCTGAACCTACAGTGTGGCCACTTCCCTGGAACTCCTATGATACCTTCTGCCTCCTGTATGCTCCTGAGTCCAAATGCCACTCCAGCTGATCCACACTGTTTGAAACAAGCTGCAGTTGGATACAATTCCTGCAAACATAGTCATCAGGGACATTTGACCTCACCCACCTGTAGTACATCAATGCACTCTGTACTAACTCAATGTAACTGTACTGTGTAATGAATTGATTTGTATGATCAGTTTGCAAGACCAGTTTTTCACTGTACATTGGTACAAGTGACAATAATAAACCAATACCTATTTCACAGATGGAGCATACCACTCCAATGACTGCCATTTCTACTCCTCAAGTTATTACTGGCTTTAAAGAAAAAAGGACTTTACCTTGACTACCTCCTTGCCTAAGCCTCACTCATAAAAGCCTCTGCAGTTAGACCTCAAGCACAGCATTTCCACCCTCAAAATAGCCCTTCTCAAAATGGCCACTCTTTTACAGCTCACAACCTTTTTAATTTGCTTCTTTCCCTCCATGCAAATATTGCCGGTCTGACATTAATGAGGTCTTACCTGCTCGCAGCCTTTTTAAATCCACCTTCCCCATATCCTCTATCAATCTTTCTCTTGAATATACTTAGCAAATGGATATCCCACAGCCCTATGAGATAAAAAATCTAAAGAAGCAGAACCCTTTGAGTGAAGAAGTTTCTCAGTGCATCAAGGTACCCTGGGAAAAATTAATTAAATCCAAGGGAACTCTCCACTGGCTGGAGTCATGCCCAGCACAAAGAAGATGATCGTGGTTATAAGGTGGAATCATTTCATTTCAACCCCATCATCTCCAGAACTAACAGCTCCTCATGGTTTTAAGAACTTCTATAAGGTCACTCCTCTCAGCCTTCTCTGCTCCAGGGAAAACAGTCCCAGCCTATCCGGTTTCTCCTCATAACTCGAGCCCTCCAGTCCAAGCAACATCCTTGTGAATCTTTTCTGCACCCAGTCTAGCTTAATCACGTTGTTCATATCGTTTGGTGACCAGAACAGCACACAATACACCAATTGCGGTCTTGCCGTCATCTTGCATAGCTGCAACGTGACATCCATACTCTTGTACTCATTTCCCCAACCGATGAAGGCAAGTGTGCCAAACACCTTCTTCACCACCTTGTGTAAC
This sequence comes from Pristis pectinata, assembly GCF_009764475.1. Lineage (NCBI taxonomy): Eukaryota > Metazoa > Chordata > Chondrichthyes > Rhinopristiformes > Pristidae > Pristis > Pristis pectinata. Next base: position 4,217,803 of record NC_067420.1, on the reverse strand, counting down.
TCTGTTGCCAGACAAAGCTACCCCATCTCCTTTCCCTCTTTTGCCTTTTCTTTTGAAATTTTGAATAAGCTGGACCAGAAACTCAACCAGCCACATAAGTATGGTGGTTTCAAGCGCAGATCAAATGCTAGTATCCCGTGGTGAGTGACTCACCTCTTGACATCCTAAAGCCTTTTCCCCATATATGAGCTGCAAGTCAGGAGTGTGACGGAATACTCTGCACTTGTCTGCATGAGAGCAACTCCGGCAAAGCAGCCTGTTGATTGGCACCATCCTAAACGTTCAATTCCTCCTCCACTGGCTTCAGTGGCTGCCGTGTGTACCACATATAAAATGCACTATGGTTAGGTTGCTCCTTTAGCGCCTCCCAAATCTGTGAGCTGCATCACCAGGAAGGACAAGGGCAGCAGATACATGGGAACACCAGCTGCAAGCCCCCCTCCTAATCACACACCATCCTGATTTGGAAGGATATTGCTGGGTCTAAATCCTGGAACTCCATTCCTGGGAGCACTTTGGGAATATTCTCAGCAGAGGACTGCAGTGGTTCAGGATAGCTTACCGACACCTTCTCAATGACAGTTAGGGATGGGCAATGTAGATAATAGATATAGATATTGGCATAGATAAGGTCGACAGTAACAGTCTTTTCCCCAGGGTAGGGGAGACCAAAGGTAGAGGGCACAGGTTTTAGGGTGAGAGGGGAAAAATTTAAAAGGGACCCAAGGGGCAACTTTTTCACGCAGAGGGTGGTGAGTATATGGAACGAGCTGCCAGAGGTTGAGGCAGATACCATAGTATCATTTAAGGAGAACTTGGATAGGTACAGGGAGGGGCGGGTCTTGGAGGGATATGGGCCGAATGCAGGAAATTGGGACTAGCTAGGTGGGCACTGTGGTCGGCATGGACTGGTTGAGCCGAAGGGCCTGTATCCGTGCTGTATTGCTCTATGACTCTTATCTCAGTCCTCAGTGATCATCTGCCACCCCTTGTTTTAGTCACCTCCAGGTAGGGAAATGTTTCTAAGCAAATGCCCTGTCATGCAGTTTAAAAAGTTGAATCCTCATTTGCAACCCACCCTGCTTTTATTTCAGATTTCCAGTATCTGCAGTATTTTCCATTTGTGATATCAGATGATGATTCCCACTTATACCTCATCTGGACTCATCTTTATTTATCTCTTACACTCTTTTTCACCTTGCACAAACAGCCCTTTTGACTTAATTTCTCTTGCCTTCTACCCTATCACAGACCTCCCTCCTTTCTCTGTTACTTTAAATTAGATTGCCTCTTAACTTTTTCCAGTTCTGGAGGTCATTGCCCTAAAATATTAACACTGTTGCCACAGACACATCCTAATCTGCTCAGCATTTTCCAGCATTTCCTGTTTTTATTTTAGTTTTCCAGCATTTGCTTTGTCTCAGCCCAGTGATTATTTGCTGCATACCCTCCATGGTAAATTTATCCTTCCTTGGTTAAACATACCAAAACTGTACACAGTACTCCAAGTGTGGCCTTATCAAGATCCTTGATCAAGATTAGGTATATCTATACTCTTACACTCCAATCTGTTTTTTTTAATAAAGGCAATGTGCCAGTGACTTTCCTAATCCACTTAGTTGCACTTGTGGCATAACTTTTGTTTAAAAGGATTCCAATGAATGACCTCCCAGTCCTTTTACTACTGAAATAATTTTCAGCTATTCTACTTATTCTACAGAAGTGAACAACACTTCTTTCCATTGACAATATTTTGACCAATTCATTTAGCTCATCTATACCCTGGTATTCTGCTCACAGCTCACTTCTACGCTCCCTCTTGTATTAATAGAAAATGTGGATGTACTATATTCAGACCCTTCATCAAAGTCATTGATACAGATTCTAATTTGCTGAGGCTAAGCTTTGATTATTGCATTGTGGCAACCTGAAAAATGACCTAATTATTTCTGCTCCGTTTTCAGTATGTGCGTGTGTGACTGCATGGGAGTTGAGAATGAGCACACGCCTCACCCCTTCACAGTCTTGTCCCAGTCATCATTAGGAAAGCCACAAAATCCTGAACAATACCTTTGATTGATTTATCATTGGAACTTGGTCACAGCCAGTGTTGACTGACAACTGATGATGCTGGACTCGCTGTATGTTGCAGCCTTTCTGTTTTATTTCATATTTCCAAACATGCATAGTTTTATTTCACTTCATAGTTAAGACTTTCTTATATTAACTACTGCAAGACATGCTCCTTGTGTTTCAGGTTTCCATCAGCAGGTGGTGCCCGAACATGAACAGTTCTTACCATCTGTGCTCTGCTTCTGAAAGAGTGAGATACGGAAGTTCAGCTCCATGCAACTGTGAAAATCTAACCTTCTACCACTAAAACAATCTTCTGTTCTCTATTGGTATGATTATTTCAGCATTCTGATTTGGAAAGCAGGACATATAGGCACGGGAATGATCACTTCCTTGGTGCAGTGTCTGCCACATATCATAAAGGTGTGGCAGGCATCCCCTTAAGTATGGGGGTGACTGCAATATTTTGTCCACAGCCTTAGGTGTCGAAGTCCTTCCAATATCAGGAATGAACCTAGGAATTGTAGTTAAATATTTTGGTTTTCTAAGAATGGTAAAAATCATAAAAATGCTTTTGAGCTGGCACAGAAAAAAAACACAAAATCCTTAATCTTTGGGCTGGTGAACCTCCTCCTAAGCCACGGTAAGAGAGACTGGGCTGTAGTGTACTTATAGAATCCTAGCACGATACAGCACTGAAGCCTTTGGCCCTTCCATGCTGGCGCTGATTCTTTTGAAAAGGTTTCCCAATGAGTCTCACTTTGTTTTCACACGGCCCTCAAATTTCTCCTTTCCAAATATTTACCCAATATCTAATTTTGAATCTACTTTCAGGCGATGTATTTCAGATCACAACCACCTGCTGTATAACATTATTATGCATTAGGTGCATCTGGTTACTTGGATGATTAATACCTGTAATCAGTTCCTTGATTATCAATCAAGGCCATTGTCAACAAGAATGGAAATATCCAACTTGTAATAGGCAGTAGGACAGGAACTATGAGGTGAGGATACCATAAACCTGATGAATAATGAGGCATCTGGAGTTGATGGTGTAGTGGAACTTGTGCCACACTGTCACACCCTCGTGAGGATGTGGCAGGGCAAGGAAATCCCAAATGGCTGCAATCGTGACAAACTTCAACAAAAGGAAAATTCAAATTACTGTTCTTTGTAACAGAGAGCATTACAATGGCCCTTCTGAACTGTCTCCTGTTACTTGATCAAGAGGTCCTCCCAAAATTTCAATGTTGCTTCAGGTCCTCAAGAAGTACCAGTGACGTGATTTTCACGACTTACTGCCTACAGGAAAAATGTCAGGAACAACATAGAACTGCTCTTTGCTGACTTCACCAAGCCCAAAAGGAGCTGTCCTTCTGCAGTCAGTATGGATGCATCTCAGAGACAATCACCATTGCTGACAGGCTCCACAATGTATGAGGAATGATTATCAGTATCCGACCCATCACAAACCTCACTGAGGTTAGGGCAGGAGTCAAGCAAGGCTACATCACTACCCTGACGTGTTTACGAATATTCCTGACTACAATGCTGCACTTGACCACCACCAAGCTCCCGGTCAGAGTGGACCTAAACCACTGGGTGGATGAGAAGTTATTAATGCTGGCAAGATCACAGGGTTTGTCCACGGAATGCCAGTATATCACCAAAGCTCCTATAGGTTGCGGGAGGCACCAGGAATTAAGGAGAGGAAGAATGAGACTGATGGGATTGCCCTTCTGGGCATCAGCATGGACTCCATTCTGTGTTGTAATAATAATCATCTCTGCACTAAAGGAGTAAGTCCTCAGTTTATGTAACTTTCAGTTGTTGGTAAATCTTCCTCTAAGCCCTGGCCATTTTTCCTTCATGTGAAGTGCCTAGAAGTGGACACAGTGTTCCTGCTGTGGCTTAGTCACAGGTTTTAGGGATTTTTGGAAAATCCTGCAATGTGCAAGCATTAAGGGGCTGCAGCAGGTGTCAGAAATGTAGTGGGAACAAAAGCACAGAAATAACTGATCAAGCTGGCACAACAGAAGCATGTATTTCGTTTCTCTGTTTGTTATTGGAGAACTGGATAATTTCCTAGAAGGTGTCTATACGGTTGAGGGGAGGAGTGGAAGCACTATTAACTGCAAAATGGATGCAGGGAGGGTGTCACCTAAGTCAATATATTCTTCAAGATCCCCTAGAATTGGCTGCAGAATAAATCTTGTTGATAACAGGACCCGAGCAAAGGTAAGCACATTCTTATTTCTGCACATTTCCTGTGGAATCCATCAAATATTGTGCCATCCCAGAATAGGAGCTCCCAGACCACCTGGATGATGCCATTTCAACCACTGCACACAACCGTCATCCTCACACCTTGTGCTAGATTTGGATGTTACCTCCCTTACAGGTAGAATTATGACTTCCAGCAAAGCAATTCTCTGGAATTGGAGGCCGCACAGTAGAACTAAAAGCCATACATGAGGCAAATCCTTCATCTCCCTCATCCTGGGGGCTTCTTCACACAATAACATACCCAAAGTGGACTGCTCACTGGAAGTGACCAATTGTATGCATGTTGATGTTTCAGTGACACCGCCAAGGATCGGAAGGTCAGTGAAAAAGAACTACCTAACATCCACACTGCTGTGCCTGATAGAGGAAGTAACATCCAAAGAAACTCAGGGTGTTCTCTATCACTTGGTTTAGATAGCTGTTAACTATAGATTGTCTGAGGTAGCAGATAAACTTTGGGCTACTTTGAGTGAGCAATACCAAGAATACTTCATGGTGTGCTAGCCCTCATATTCATAGGTTGTATGCTGCATTTGTGGCAGTTCATCTTGTGTAGTATGATTTCCTCTGACAGCTCAAAGAACATGTGCAATCCTCTGCAGTGATAAATGCAGGTGAATAACCTAGGCAGTGCTATGTCTACATTTGCAGGGCTTTCATTAAATTATCTTCCTCATATTAACAACAGGAAGAAAGGCTCAGCACTTTGCATATTGTGAAGTAAATGACTGTGGTAACGAAGAATACTGAAGGGAAATAGCTACTTCAAAAAATGTCCAATCAAAGCATAAGCCACACAAACACAAACTGACAAACTTAAAAGAAAATACAAAGAGCTCTAGATAAAATGATAAACCTACCTTTGAAAGAATATTTGATTTAGTCAGGCCCAGGATCCCAGATGCATTCAGATAAAATGAGTGTGCAGCGCATTGCAGGTAGAGCCTTGTCAGCAGTCAGGATATTCTCTGAGGAACCTATCTGAATAAATAATGAATGTAGCAATTCTGGTGTGCATGAGCCACAATGCTGTCCAAAATAGCCCATCAGGACACTAGGCTCATTCCATACGTGGAACACAACCTGCACTCATCACAAGTGAAGCTCTGACCATCCACCCAACACCAGTGTAACTCTGCAAGATGTTTGAAATATTGAGGCCAATGAGAAACAGTAACACCAGGAGAATGCCTGGACATTTCTGCTCCTTTCTTGCCAACGTCAATGGACAGGAGCAATATAGGTGCATAGGGATGGGGGTGCAGGTTGGCAAATAAGGATAAGGTGGGGGTTGTTGGGACAGGGGTGGGATGGACGGTATTGGGATGGGATATTGGCAGGGTGGGGTTGTGTTGGGTCTAGAATGCAGGATGAGTGATGTTGGGATGGGGTAGAGTGGGGGCGGTGCTGGGACTAGAATGCAAGATGAGAGGTGTTGGGATTGGGCAGGGTGTGGGGGTGTTGAGACTAGGGTGCAGGCTGAGTGTTATTGGGAAGGGACAGTATAGGAGTGTTTTGGGACTCGTGTGCAGGGTGAGTAATGTTAGGATGGGCCAGATTAGGGATGTGTTGGGACTAGGGTGCAGGGTGACAGTGGTGTTGGGATGAGGGTGCAGTGGGTTTGGGAAGGGTGAGGTGGGTGGTGTTGAGGTCGGTGATCTTGGGGTGGTTCATATGGGTCGTTCCTTCCTGGCATGGACTAAACTATGGTTGGCTGAAGGGTAACTGGTGTGATGTGCTGTTTCAAAAGGGATGCAATAATGAAATTCTAGGCCTAACAGCCTCACACTGTGACACAGCAAGGTTGCTGTGCATTAGGTGTGGGTGTTTGATTTCTCTGAACTCACCATTTACAGCAAACTTTCCCAGCAAGATCGAGTGCAGCATCGCCTTACTGACCGGCACGGCGAAGGTCGGCACATGATTCTACGGCACGGAAGTGGGATACGCTCAGGAAGCCATCGGAAAAATCTGAGAAGAGGGGATAAGAGTCAAGAGCAAAGGTATAGTATGGTGTGGGTTGCCTCATTAAAACAGGAAACAGAAGAATGTGGAAAAAGGATAAAGAAATATTTGATCTGAAAGCATCATCTAAAGGTCTATAATACAGAATGTCCTTTCGTCCTGCGCATAACTCAGTAACGTAACAACCTAGAAATCTGAAATTTTTCACGTAAGTGATGTTCAACATAAGGATGTGTGCTACACTGTCAGTTTTTCTACCCCCCCCCCCCCCCCCCCAGGAGGCACTGCACAGCCCAAAGAGGACCTAATTTTAAATTTTCCTCATTGAAAATTGACAATTTTTTTTTCAGATTCTGTTTTTGAGGTACTAAATATTTGGGTGGACCTGACCCAAGTACTTTTGGTCAACCTGAACCACAAATAGAAACTGAAGACTTGTGCACCGAGTTTATGAGAGACATGATCTACAATGTAAACCAGTTAAAAGTATATATAGAAGAGAAAGAACCAAGTTAAATGAGACATTAAACAAATGCCTTAGATACAACGAGGCTGTTTACAATAGAAATGTAGAAAACCTACAGCACAATTCAGGCCCTTCGGCCCACAAAGCTGTGCTGAACATGTCCCTACCTTAGAAATTACTAGGCTTACCCATAGCCCTCTATTTTTCTCAGCTCCATGTACCTATCCAAAAGTCTCTTAAAAGACCCTATCGTATCCACCTCTACCACCGTATCCAGCTGCTCATTCCACGCACTCACCACTCTCTGAGTGCAAAACATACCCCTGACATTTCCTCTATACCTACTCCCCAGCACCTTAAACCTGGGTCCTCTTGTGGCAACCATTTCAGCCCTAGGAAAAAGCCTCTGACTATCCACACAATCAATGCCTCTCATCATCTTATACACCTCTATCAGGTCCCCCCTCATCCTCCATCGCTCCATGATGAAGGAATCATACTTTTTTCAATACTTCTGGCGGAATGAGAACATTTTTTCTTATTAATTTACTTTTGGCTAAAGTTCAAAGACATGACATGATTGCCTTGGCCGTGGCATCGTCAGGCATTGCTTCGACACTTCTGATGGGGGGAGAACTACACATTCAGCTTTAAACTCCCCTTAAATTTAGTAAGTGTGGAGATTCCAACATATAACATTAGTTGGGGAACTGCAGAGTAAAAAAAATGTAAAAGATTGTAAATTTATTGTCTGTAATGAATGTACAGTGGTTCATAAAGCAACCACTGAAGCATTAGATTGAATGTTGCAAGATCTTAGACACAATGATAAATTAATGGGAGGTTTTACTTTAGTGCGAGCTGGAGATATTTGTCAAATGCTACAAGTAATTCCACGAGGTACTAAAGCAGATGTATTGAAAGCTTGTATTAAAGCATTGTATATTTGGGAAAATATTAAACAGTTACACTTGAATTTGACAGGTGATCCATCTGTGAGAGAGTTTGCTTCGAATTTATTCAAATTAGGAAAAGGGGAAATTAAAAACGAAGACTCAACAGGAATGATTTTGATGAAAAACCTGGGACAAATTGCTACATCACTTCATGATCTGATGCAAGCTGTTTTCCCAAATGTCGCTCGACACTATTTGAATTACCAATAGTTGCATGAAAGAGCAATTTTAGCACCAAAAAATGATGCAGTGCAGGCCATGAATAAAGACCTTCTATCAAACCTTCCTGGACAACCTGCACAATATAAATCTATTGACAGTGTGACAGCCGTTAATCAGGCTGTATATTTTCCTGCTGAAGTTTTAAGCTCTCTGTCACCATCATATAATCTTGAACAAAAAGGAGCTCCAATCGTGCTACTCGGGAACTTGGATCCACCAACACTCTTCAATGGCACAAGATTATCAGTTCAAATATTACCACCACATGTAACTGAGGCTACAATAATGACAGGTAAAATCTCTCAGATACCAATTATCCCATCTGATCTACCCTTTCAATACAAGTGACTTCAGTTCCTTGTTCAACTTAGTTTTGCTATGAGCATTAACGAGGCGCAAGGCCAATCACTAAAAGCTGGCAGCCTTAATCTTGAAACTCAATGCTTTTCCTATGGTCAGCTGCATGTTGGTTGCTCCAGAGTTGGAGATAAAAATAATCTTAGTGGATTCAAAAGAAAGAAATATAATGTATTCTGAAGCACTTTGACATTGAAGTGATGTAAACATACACATTGTGCATAGGTACATACCTATTTAAACCAAATATTAAATGTAATTTTTGTATGCATATTTATTTTCTGTGTGTATGTTTTTATTGGTAACTGCAGTTATACTACAAAGTTTTAACCCCCTAATTAAATTTTTCATGGTAATATTTATATATTTAAGTTAGATTTTATTTCATTTACAAGGTGTTATAAAACCCAAGTGCATGGAAAAAAATGCAAACATTATGATTGCCAGCAATAATAACCTGACCAATTCCAGGTAGAGCTTAATGGCTTGAGAGGCAGGAGGGACCCACAGCACTGCACTAAACTAACTACACACCACTTCTCACAGCCCTGCAAATTTCTCCTCTTCACCAAATGCTTTTTTTGAAAACCGCTTCCGCCAAACTTGGAGGCAGGGAATGCATGTATCCAAAGAGAAGTGTTTGGAAGGGGCAAGCTAACTATTGGACACTTTTTAAAAAGATTCCTGATGCTTCTTGAAGTGAAAGTGAAAATCATGATTCCTTTTAAAAAGGAATTTTTGTAGACCTTTTAAAGTGGATGCGAAATGAATCAATGAGCTGAACTGAAAGTGGCCTGAAATTTAAAGCAAGACAATGGAAAACGGGTAAGAGATTGATAGTGGTGTCAGGTGGAGTGCAGAATTTTCAGTGGCAAGGGAGGGAATTTCCAGTTATACCAAATTCCCCAATGATGTCATTGTCTTGTTTAGGGGAGATTGAGAGTATTCAGAGACAATTAAGTGGATGTGCAATGTTTGCTGATGAATAACAAATCATACATACTGGAAGAGAACTAATGACACTTGTACACTAAATCATATTATTATGTTCATATTCATAAAAATTTGCATCTATATTGGGTTCAGCACATCCCTTTTGAGATACCCCAAACTGCTTTACAGTTAAATATTTGAACTTGACAAGACTTTTGAACTCCTGCCACTGTAATATATCATACATGGCAACCCATGTGCACACGTCAAACTCCTAAAATCTGCAGTATGATAATTCTAAGATAACCCATTTTATCTATGCTGATTAAAGGATAAATATTGACTAGGATAACAGCGATAACTTTTCAGCTCTTCCATGAAATACGGCTACGGGATCTTTTCTCTCCATCTGAGAACATTTCATTTGAAATTCATTGTGTTCTGACTGCACTTTGCCATTTCTCTCTTCACAGATCCTGAATTGACTTACTGAGTGCTGTAATCATTTTCTGTTTTATTGCAAACTTCCAGCATCTGCAGTTTTCTAGTTTTTGTGTACTAAAAGCATACTGCACTTAAATACAGTAAAACATCCCACAACTATTCAGAGAAACATTATCAAACCGTATTTGATACCAAATCACAGAAGGAGATAATAGAATGGTAATCAAAGACTTGGTCAAAAAGGTAAGTTTTAAGAAGGATTGGAGAAAGAGAGAGGGAGTAGAGAGGCTGAGAAAATGAGGGGAAGAATTTCAGGCATGTGTACATGAATATAATGCACATACCATTCGCAGCAATATACAAAATTATCTCCTGGTTCAGATATACAAATCAATCAGAAGAAAGTTGAGGATTCCTAATTGTTCACAGAAGTATAAAGATAAATACAGTTTCTAGACCCACAGGACAGAAATTAATCCTCACTTCAAAAGACATGGGATATTGGAAATCAGCTAGCAAGTTACATCTGACAGAATTAATGGAGATTTTTGTGCAAACAGTGGAGTGTACTTATAAAGGAGATGCACTGGATGTTATGTGTATGGATTTTCCAAGAAGTATTTAATAAGGTGCCACATAGGAGGCTTGTTATTAAAATTAATTAAAGGCAGGAATGCAGTGGCAGGATTAAAGGTCGATTAAATAATAGAAAGTAAAGAACTGTGGTTAATGGATATCTTTAATCGGGAGGGTTTTAAACAGTAACTTATTCTTCTCAGTTTATTGAAATAAACTGAACATAGGTTAACTATGAAAGAGTACCAATATTTTCAGTTAATACAGGATGTGTTTTAGCATGAGAGGATTGTGCCACTTTGGGTAGATTTAAAAAGGTTGCCCAGATAGTTGGGAGCTGAAATCCTAATACACTTTGGGAGAAGAATAAGATGGGTGGCACTATAGCACAGCAGTTAGTCACAGCTCCAGCAACTTGTGTTCGATCCTGACCTCTGGTGCTGTCTGTGTGGAATTTGCACATCCTCCCAGTGATGATATGGGTTACCTCTCAGATCTTACAGGCACGAGGGTAGGTTAATTGTTTCAGTGAAATTACTCCTAGTGTAGGTGGGTAACTGGAGAATCAGAGAGGAATTGATGGGCATGTATGAGAGAACAGGTTAATAGTAAATAAGTGAGAGAATGGGATTTGCTCTGGGAGCCAGCATGGACTAAATGTTCTTCCTCTGTCATAAGAAAATGTGACATAACCACTAAATGATTAAACCTAAAACAAGCATGAGAAATTAAGGATTCAGATAGTAGAGCAGTAGAAGTGAGAAGACAGGTTAACAAAACTCTTGGTAACATTTTTGATCCTAGGTTTTATAGAAGTACAGAAATACTGAGTTCATGATAAACTTACACAAATCTGATGTTCCTTTATGGTCTGTCTGGAACCCTACCAGCTGGAAGCTCAGTAATGTTAGACTAAAGAAGCCAAGTATTAAAGTGGAGCTTTAAATCCTTTCCCTGGAGGATCTGAGGCACTTAGAAATTTCTGAATGCTGATAGAGAAAAAAACACCGCAGACTAGAGGGAGAATAAATTCACTTGCTGCACCAGAGCTGGGTAAATCACGTGAACCCAAAGGAAATAACCACTCAATGAAGTTACTGTCACCCACTTCATCAATGACTATCACAAAACAAAAAGTTTGCTGATTATTATTCAGATCAATTCGCAACTCCTCAGAGATTCAGTGATCCATCCATAACTGCAGCAAGACCTGGGCAACATTGAGAGGCAAGTAACAATTGCGCCAGACAACTGTCACACAATGACAGTTTAACAAGAGGAAGCCAATCACCTTGATATTCAATTGCATTACTATTGATGAATCCACCAGAGTCAGTTTTCTGCAACTTGATCAGCTACCGAGGCCACAAAAGGCTGCCCTTGAGGTGGCTGCTATGCAGATGAGATGGTCGACCGCCTCCTTATGGACTGTGTGATTTCCAAGAAAATTTGGAAAAGGACGCAGTGGTCTTTGTTAAGGTTGATCCCTAACAGCGGCATATCACAGGACTTGGTGCGCTATGCTACTGAAAGAAACAACTACTGCTGGAAGATCATTAATTGAGTGAAAGACACAGTCGGGTCTGCTGAAAACATTTACTCTTCCAACGCAAGATGTCCGCAAGCAAACATTGCCAACTGGCACAATCCACGGTGCCACAGTCTGTGCGGAGGGATGCACTGAGGGTTGGTGCAGCCACAGCAAAGGCTCTGTGGGGAAGGACCACAGTCTAGGCTCCTGCTGCAACTGGACTCTGAGGGGCTGGGCCCTGTGTAATAGCCTCTCAAACATTTCACTTATGGAATGTTTGAGAACGAAACATTAATGATGTTGACACATTATAAGTGAATGTATTAAGTTACCTGGCACAGTAAATGAGATAATGATCTCAACATTTTATGAATAAAGCATTCTTTGAAAAAATGTGAGTCTACAAAAATGAGAGGCTGGTATCCTGACATCCCAAACCCATCCCACCCCCTACAAGGCATAAGGGTGGGATGGAGAACCCTTCAATTCCTGACTGAAGAAGGGCCCTGACCCGAAACGTTGACCGCCTGCTTTTCTCCACGGATGCTGCCTGGCCCGCTGAGTTCCTCCAGCATCATCATGTTTTTCATCTAGATTCCAGTACCTGCAGTCCTTTGTTTCTCTAGGTCAACAAGGGGACTGCGAACTCTACCTGATGGGCAGGAGCTGCCCGGCAGGATGGGTGAGTGGGTAGTTTGTGAGGTGGATTACTCCTTCCACTGTTTATGCTGAGCTCCCGTGTACCCCCAATCTTCTCAGTACCATCCTCAATGCTCCTTCTCCATTTTGGGTGAATTTGGGCCAGGGATGCCCCGGAGTTTTGCAATTTTCTTTTCAAGACAGATTTGAGAACATCCTGGAAACTTTTCCTCTTTCCATGGCAAAGCTCAGAATAGAGTGTTCGTTTTGGGAGTCTAGAGCCATGCATGCAAGCTATGTGATTTGCCCACAAAGCTGATTGTGTGTAATTAGAGCCTTGATATGAGATTATGGGCTTTACTTCCAACATTTGCAAAACAAATGTCCACTACAAACCTGCCCCTGCAGTACAACCCCACTCTTCAGTAATAAAGGTACATGGTGAGGCCATGGAAAACGTAGACCACTTTCCGTATTTCAAGGGTTACCTCTCAGTGAAAGCAAACATTAATGATGAAATTCACCACTGCCTTCAATGCATAGCCTCTGGCCAACTGTCTTTGAAGATCAAACATGGCACAGAACTCATTGTCCACTGGACAGCTGTGATCCCTGCCATCCTATCTGCTTCTGAGATTTGTACTACCTTCAGAAAGCACCTTAAGGCCCCAGAATGATGCTGCCAATGGTGCCTCCGCAAAATCCTCCAAATTTGCTGGAATGTTCAGTGAACTGATGTCATTATTAACATATGCAAAACAATGCAGATAATCTGCATATAACAAGTTTAAACAGCTGTGAAAAAATAACCAGATCAACTGCTGGTTGAAAGATAAATGTTGGCCTGGATGTTAGAACCTCAAAGCTTTACAAATAATATTATGGAATATTTTACACAGGGCTCTGTTTAAGGCAACACCTAGAGTCATAGAACAACACAGCATGGCCCAACTCATCCATGCTGACCATGGTTCTAGTCCCAAATTAGTCCCAATGCAGCACTCCCTGACCACTACACAGAGATTTTAAACTCAATTATGTCACTAACCCGAGAAGCGTGAACCCACAACCTTCTGAATCAGAGATGAGTGCAATCAACTGAGCCACTACTATCACCATGGTTCACCGGGTATGGTACACTTTAACAGAGATTGAGATAAGACTGAATCTGTTTTGCAAATAGAATGATTGAGGCTAAGGGGGCCATGACCTGCTCCTGCTCCTAATTTGTATAAACGATAAACTTCACAATATTTAAACATGGGCTCTTAAACTAGCAGGCTTATCTGTTCTGCCCATGTGTTTATGTTTCCTCACCTCGCAGTGCTGAGGTAATGGTAATAACGCTGGTCCATCTGCAGCAGTTTCCAACTCTCAGTGACTACTTCTTGCAGGAGGAAGAGCTTTTCATTCAAACAATTAAACATTTGCAATAATTTGAGATCCCTCCGTATCTGTATAAATTAGAGCAAAAATCGTTAGCGTCACTGGAGCTGAAGGGAAAAATACTATTGTTTGCTGAGTTTCCAAGCTTCTTTGCCAACTGATATCCCCGAGAACTGACACAGAACGGTGGGGCCAGCTTCCCCTACCCCTCTGAAAGCCCCTCCATCTCTGGGGGTGAATGGTTTTGTTATAGTGACAACTGCACTGGATTCACAGAGGTCGCACATGGGCTGACATGGTTGCAGAAGCATCGACCGAACCCTGTTGGGGGATTTATTTGCTAAGCTCCACACAGGACAGCCGACCCTCGATCCTCCAGTGAAGAGGTCCGACTCATCGGGGTCCCGGTGGATATGGTAATGGCTGCAGTTATCACGTCCCCGATGGGAGTAGCCGCCACAGAACAGATGGGCTCGCCCCGAGTGCGGGTCGTCGCGCCGGCTTGGAGCAGGCGACGGCCGTGGGCGAGAAGGCGGGAAAAGCGGGGGCGGCAGCAGCGCGGCCGCCGCACGGTGTGTGTGGGGGAGGGGGGGGGGAGAGGCGTGCGAGGGCGGGGCAGCCGATTGGTGGTTAGGGCAGGCACTTGGCGACGGGGCAGCCGATTGGTGGCGAGAATAGGCGCGCGGTGGCGGGGGTAGGTGATTGGTGGCGAGGGCAGGCAGGTGGCGACAGGGCAGCCGATTGGTGACGAGAGTAGGCGCGCGGTGGCGAGGCACGCGATTGGTGGAAGTGGGGCAGGCACACGGTGGCGAGGCAGCCGATTGGTGGAAGTGGGGCAGGCACACGGTGGCGAGGCAGCCGATTGGTGGAAGTGGGGCAGGCACACGGTGGCGAGGCAGCCGATTGGTGGAAGGGGTAGGCGCGCTGGACAAGCGTGGGTTTACCTGCTTCAGGTGGTTCATGTCCTGGCGGTAACGGTCCTCAGGAGTCTCCGGCTCGGCGGCGGCGGCCTGGGAGTACAAGAGGGAGCGGAGCGTAAGGTGGGGCTGTCACCTTTTCACCCCCCACCCCCTTACCTCAGCCTAGCCTTTCCCCTTACCTGCGCTGCGAACGGGGGGCCTGGATCCGGCGGCGGCGGCGGCTCCGGGAACCGCGGGCACGATCCCATTCCCGGGGACGGGTTTTCAGCCGCAAAGCTTTGGCGGGTTGGGGTGACGGGGCCGGGCACAGGCCGCGTCACAAACTGCGGCTGTCCGGCCCGGTGAGGTGAGGTGAGGTGAGGTGACGGCCCCGCGGCCTATCAGGGCCCAGACCTCCAGCTCTCGGCGGGGCTCAGTATCCCCACCGCCGTGGGTCTCGGTAACCCCTACACCGCAGGTCCAGGTTCCCCTCCGCTCCTGCTCTGCCCCTTCCTCCCCACTGATTCCAGCTCACCAGGGCTACAGGTTTGCTTCCCCCCCCCCCATCATAATTTATTTGCAATATTTGCAACTACCATGCATTTATATTTCTATTTGTGTAAAGACTTGCATCATATCAGCATGACATCATGTTTCTTTTCATTGCATCCTTGTCATTGTAACCCAACGCTGAACAATGTGCCGGGTGTGAGGAGGTTCTTGTACTCTTCTTCATTGCCTTGAAAAGATCCACATACACGTCTTTGTGATGCTCTCTAGAGCTTCTAACACAAGTACCCTCTTTCAAATGAGACATTAATTGAAAATTTATGACACAAAGTTGTTTGGCCCATTGTGTCTCAGCCGGCAGCAGAAGAGGCAAACCCCATCTTCCAGTGTATGGTCCATAGCCTGCAAGGCATAGCTCTTGAAGTGTATTTCCTTGTGTTGACATGAGAGACTACAGATGCTGGAACCCGAAGCAAAAAGCAAACTACTGAAGGAACTCAATGGGTTAAGTAGCACCTATGAAGGCAAAGGGATAGTCCATGTTTCAGGTCGTGACCCTGCACCAGGAGTCATGATGTAGACCCATGACCTGAAATCTCAACTATCCCTTTGCTTCCACAGATACTGCTTAACCTGCTGATTTCCTCCAGGGCTTTGTTTTTATGCTTAAGTGTTGTTTTGCTTTCTCAAGTGAAGTCAAAACAGTCCAAGGCATTCTTGGAAAAAGAATAAGGAGTTCCTCTGTATCAGTTGATCCATATTAATCCCTCAATCAATGTTATTGAAGTAGATTATCTGGCTGTTTGTGAAATCTTGCTCTTAATACATATACTGTCCTGTTTGCTACATTACAACAGAGGCTACTCTTCAATGAAAAGTAATCAATTAGTTGTAAAGCAGATTGGGGTAGAATCTTTATACATTTACAATAACAATGGAGGTCATTCTGCCTATCGTGTCTGTGCTGGTCATGAAGTACCATTCAGCCTATAGTCAACATGTGTCGTCAACATCACTTCAAATGCACTCTAGGTTAGACTTCAGGGAGATAAGGGCAGACTGGTGGAATGAGTGAATAGGTGGCAGATGAAATTTCAGGCTTAGAATTATTAAGTGTTATATTTTGGTACTAAGAATGACAGGAGGCAACTCAAAAGAGGATGTCTAAAAGAGGCAAAAGATCAAAAAATTAGTGGGTACATGTGCAGAGTTTGTTGAAAGAGGCAGGACAGCTTCAGAAAGTGGTTTTAAAAAAGCATACATGATCCTTGGTTTTATAGAAGCAAGGAGTATGAAATCAAGGAAATTATGATAAATACATATGAAACACTGGACTGGCCACAAGTGGAGTCTTGTGTCCAGTTCTGGGCACTGCATCTTAGGAATGACATTAAGGCTTTGGAGAGAGTGTAGAAGAGATTCACCAAAATGATTCCAGGGGACTTTAGTTATGTGGATAGACAGAAGCAGGGGTGCTCTTGGAACAGAGGAGGTTTTGAGAAGATCTGAAAGAGTAATTTATACGGCAACTAGTTAGAAAACTGTCCTTGAGGCACAGCTTACACACGTCCTACTGCTGAGAGAAATTAATCACCTATTGTGAGATGCATGGGTGGATAAGTTGTGTGAAGAAAGACCTTCTTTACATTTTCAATTTACTTCAATAAAAATTCCCAAAGTATTCGGGTTGAGAGAGAAAGTTAAGGGCCAGAAGAATATCGTAATGAGTGATATGTTCCAGTGAGCAGTTCAGGAGAGAATTCTTTACTCAGAGTGGACAATGTGTGGAAAGTGACATCAGAGTGGGTGAGGATAATTGGAACATATCTTTGTAGGTGGAAGCTGGACTAGTAAGGGTGGTAGGAAAAAACAGATACAGTCATATGAAAAAATGTACTTGTTGAGAGGAGGATCTTGTGAAGCAAAAAATCCTGCTTTGAGAAGTCCACTATCATCCCGATAACTAAGAAAAATAAGGTAATGTGCCTTAATGACTACCACCCAGTGGCTCTGTTATCTACCATTCATGAAGTACTTCGAGAGGCTGGTCAAGGCATACATTAACTGCAGCCTCCCAGACAACCTCAACCCACTGCAATTCGTCTACCACTGAAACACGTCCATGGTGGATGCCATCTCCCTGGCCCTACATTCTGGAACATCTAGACAGTAAAGCCACCTACATTATACTACTGCTTATTGACTACAGCTCCGCCTTCAATATTATAATTCCAAGCAAACTCATCTCCAAACTCCTAGACCTGGGACTCAACACCTCCCTTTGCAACTGGATCCTTGACTTCCTGACCAACAGATCACAATCAGTGAGGATAGGCAACAACACCTCCAGCACGATTATTCTCAACACTGGTGCTCCACAAAGCTGCGTCCTCAGCCCTCTACTCCCTATACACTCATGACTGCGTGGCCAGATTCTGCTCTAACTCCATCTACAAATTTGCAGATGACACCACTGTAGTGGCCCGAATCTCAAATAACAATGAGTTGGAGTACAGGAAGAAGATAACCTTGTGGCATGGTTTCATGACAACAACCTTTCCTTCAATGTTAGCAAAACAAGAGAGCTGGTCATTGACTTCAGGAAGAGCTGTGGTGCACATGCTCTTGTTTACATTAATGGTACTGAGGTCGAGAGGATTGAGAGCTTCAAGTTCTTAGGAGTGAACAACACCAAAAGCCTGTCCTGGTCCAACCACATAGATGCCATGATCAAGAAAGTGCACCAGTGTCTCTACTTCCTCAGGAGTCTAAAGAAATCTGGCATGTCCCCTTTGACCCTCACCATTTTTTATCGATGCACTATAGAAAGCATCCTATCCAGATGTATCACAGCTTGGTACGGCAACTGCTCTGCCCATGACCACAAGAAACTGCAGAGAGTTATGGACACAGCTCAGCACATGGACACCACTCACCCCAGACATTCTCCCTTTTCCCCCTCCCATCAGGCAGAAGATACAAAAGTCTGAAAGCATGTATCACCAGGCTCAAGGACAGCTTCTATCCTGCTGTTATAAGACTATTGAATAGTCCCCCAGTACGATAAGACCTCACAGTCTATAGTTAATGGCCTTGCACCTTATTGTCTGCCTGCACTGCACTTTCTCTGACATAATACTTTATTCTGCATTCTGTTATTGTTTTCCCTTGTACTACCTCAATGCACTGTTGCAATGAAATGATCTGTATAGATGGCATGCAAAACAAAGTTTTTCACTGTACCTCAGTACATGTGACAGTAATAAATCAATGTACATTTTTTTCTGATTGGAGAAATTATGTTCCATATAGCTCACCAGTGTGACATTGAAACAACTTGGAAGTGATTTGAACGTTGAAAAACTTGGATGGCTCTTTATTGTGTATTCCACAGGTAAAGCACATTAAAATAGATATTTATGTAAAACATTTGAGACCAGAATACTGTAACTTAGATATTTATCATTGTTTATTAAAAAAAATGAAATAAATCTCTATTACAGCTTCATACACTCGTGTCCTTTTCGTGATAAAAGTCAATTTTATTAAATGGCAGGTCGCTGTGTTCCAACAAACAATCAGTTCTCTTCCTTAAGCCACATTTTGAGGTATCACTTCTTTGTAATGAAAATTCATTTAATATTCTGTATTGGAACCTCAATAGTGCTTTCGTGTTACAACCTGTCTCAGATCAGTAACCTGTGCTGTTGCCTAGTGCCTGATTGGCATCATCTGATATTACTCCAAATGTTAATAGCCCCATAAGGAATTGTCTCCTTAAGGTACTGGTATAAGAATGAATGAGTCTATATGATTTTCCTTCCATAAATGTTGGCATCTATCTGTATCAAAGCATTAGTGTTTATATCAATGATCTTGGATACAGGCATGACTGAATCTATCTATATCCTACATGCAACAAAAATACTATCTGTTGGCTATGTTAGAGTCTGTTTATTGGAACTGTGATACTCTGACTTCACGCATAACTGGATCAGTATGTGACTAGGATTCCGTTTTTAAGTGGGAGTCCTTGTGTGTGCCAGAGTCTGTGTGTGATTGGCAGTCTGTGGATGACAGAATCCCTCTTTGGCTAAGATTTGCTATGTTATTGGGAATCCGTGTGTCATTTTTAACTTAGTGCAACAATAGTAAAAAAAACACATTTCTATTCACTCCTGCTCCTATCCCCTTTGATATTTGCACATCTACTTCAGTTGTGCTGTTCTCTGTCAGGTGCTGGCATTCAATGTTAGCTTTCCTTTCCAGATTGTGTCACAATGTCCTGGTCTGTGCTTGCTGTAAATAAAGAAGTGTCATCCTGGACGTCCTCCTCATCTGACTGAACAGTTGGTGTCTCGGCTCCACTGGCTGAATTCAGGCTCTTTGGGTCCGTGGAATGAGAGGAGATGGATAACATCCTGGATTTTATTTCTGAAGAATTTTGACCTTTAAGAGTAATCTGACTATTATAAAACTGTTCTTCTGTGTGAAGAAATAGCACTGGTTATTAAAGGGAATAGTAAACATTCAAAAACAATTTAAGAAAATACTTTCACAAAGCCAAAACTGCTAATATCCACCATCCCAAGATTAGAAGCAGCTGGACAAAGCAGGTTCTCACATAGATTAGACCCTGGATAGCTGTTGCTACTCTAGACTTCCAACACAATATCCCCATGTATAATGGAAACTGACATACCTTCCACTAGAATATCATTGGGAATCCCACTTGCCTGGGTCATTCAGCCAGCTATATATCCCAGGTATTTTGGCAAAGGATTTCTGAGGTTTCCTGATCAGTAACACTTGTGTGACAAGAGTAGACCCAAATATCCACTGCTTCCCTCTGCTTCTTGCTTACCTGACAGTGCAGATACCTCAAAGCCATCCATGTTGAAATTGAAGAAGTCATCAAGTACTTCGTGGTCAGGCATGTCCAAGAGGTCCTCCTGCTCCAACATGTCCACATTAACTTCCATTGAGGAAACACTTTCCAGTGGTGCTGTGGGAGAAAGGAAACTCTTCAGCCACAAGTAATGGAGATTGCCTGCCTGGCCCAGAGATCATAACTGTCTTCCTTTTCCTTCAAGTTCCAAACTGACCTTTTTTTTCTTCCTTTGAAAGCTTGGAAGAGGATGTATTTTCAAAATGGATTCACAATAGATTCACAGTTTACCTCTGTACTACTTTGCCTATTCCTCTTCCCCTTCTCTTATGCTTCCCTGCTCTTCCCACTCACTGTTTAGGACTATCGCAAGACAAGTTATCCAGGACTGTTTTTGGAGGTGGCCTTTGTATGAGCCTTCTGTGAATTACCTTAAATGTGTTAAAGGCCTTTCTCATGCATATTATTTTTAACTATGTTTGTAGCCCCGGTAGCTTTTAATTTTTTTTAATCCTGAAGATATAACCAAGAAAACTAAGAGAAATTGGCTGCTAAAGTCAATTTCCCAGTCAGTGATACTCTGTAAACGTGCACAATCAGAGCTAACTAAAAGTATTGAGATTGTTGACACATGGTCTTTCCCCATCTTTCTTTTGTATGGCTATGTTCGCTTAGATGTTGAAGCCAATAATTACATATTGAGGGGCAGACCACATTGCTGTGGTATCTGCTGTGTTACATTAGATTGTTATATGTTTTATGGTATGTTCCTGGTTGCCACGTTTCTTATGGGCTGGTTTGTTGAGGTAAGGAGCTGACTCATATTTGCACTACATGGATTGGGGACCCTTTGCCAATGCAAGACCAAAAGATTCCATGAGGACATTGAGCTCCTCGCGGGGGGACAGCAGCTTCAATAGCTGGTGAAATTAGAAGGTTGGTGGTGCAAGGAAGCACATGCTTTTATTGAACTACCAACATAAAGTACCGATAAGAGCTGTCACTGCCAGAATGGGGGTTGGAGAATCCAGTCTGTTGCAGTAAAGGCAGATGCAAAGGATTTATTTGTGTCTTAGCCATCCTTTTTTCCCACTATGATGTTTCTCTGAGATTGTCTCTAAAGGTGAAGGGTGCTTACACTAAAACTATTTAAAACACTAAGTAGGTTTTAGCCAGATACCTATAATGAGTACTGTCCTGACCACCATAATAACAGGAAGGATGTGATTATCCCAGAGAAAGCACAGCAGCAGTCACAAGGATATTGCCAAACATTAGAGAATTTTATATCTTTGCAAAGATAGCATGGACTGAGGTGTTTCTTTGGAACAAGGAAAGCTGAGGAGAGACTTAAATGACATGCATAAAATAATGAAGGGCCTGGAGCTTATGGAGAGAACCTATTTCTCTTTACAGAGAGGTATATCATTGATGGCATGTATTTAGCTAATTAATGGAAGTGAAAAGAAATAGGTTAGGCCTGGAAGTCAGTCTAAATGGATTGTAGAGGCAAAAACACCCACAACATTGAGAAACTATGGATCTGCACCATAAGGAACTCAACATTGAATCAGTGGAAATAAATTGTTTTCAGCTGACAAGGGCCCAAACACCTGTAGATTTTTGTGCTTCTTTGATTCTGTTCCATTTTTGAGTTCTGTCTGCACTGAGAAAGAAGGAATTAACGTGTGTCGATTGTTTTATTGAATGTATCAAACTAGGAGGTAACGTCACTGCCGTTTGTTATCTTGGCATTACTTGTTCAACTTTGCTTCAAATTTCCATGCCTCTCTTCAGTCCATTTCTGACTCTCCCTTCCTCACCTGCAGAAGGCAGGCACCAACATAAGGTAGTCAGCAGGAGAAGGTATTGACCAGCAGAAGGCAGCTACACCAGAATGTAGTCTCCAGGAAAATTCAATTACCACCTGAAGATAGTCATCATGATAAGGCAGTCACCAGCACAATGGAGACACCAGTAAAAGGGGGACACCAGGGGAAAATGGTGTCCCCCTTTTCCCCTAGACAGTCAGCGACTCTTTCCCAGGGCGACAATGGCTAACACAAGGGGACATAATTTTAAGGTGATTGGAGGAAGGTATAAGGGGGATGTCGGGTAAATTTTTTTACACAGAGTGGTGGGTGGGTGTATGGGGGCAGATACATTAGGGACATTTAAGAGACTTTTAGATAGACACGTGAATGATAGAGAAATGGGACAATGTGGGAAGGAAGGGTTAGAAAGATATTAGAGCAGGATAAAATGTCGGCACCACATTGTGGGCTGAAGGGCCTGTACTGTGCTGTAGTGTTCTATGTAGAAGAAGGCTGCCATCAGCAGAATTCAAACATAGACAGAAGGGAGGCACCAGCAGAGAATAGTGAACAGCATATGGTACTCATCGGGACATGACATTCTCCAGAAGGGAGAAGTTGCTAGCAAAATATAGTCACCAGCAGATGGTAGTCACCAGCAAGAAGCATCTGCCAGCAGAAATTAGTCACTAGCAGAATTCAGTGAGTGACAGAAAGTAGTCATGAATAGTAAGTAGTTACTGAGGAGAATGCTGTGAACAGCAAAAAAGAGACACCAGCAAAAGGCAGTCACTAGAAGAAAGTCCAAGCAGAAAGCAGTCACCAGCGGAAGGCATTTCCCAACAGGATGCTTGTCAGCAGGGAAGGCAGTCACCAGCAGATTATAATCGTTGGCAGAAGGCAGTCGCCAGCAGAATTCACACCACCAAAAGGCAGACCCAGAAGGGAATCACCAGCAAAAGGTCATCACAAACATAAGTCACCAGAAGATGGTAGTGAAAAGCAGAAGGACATCACCAGCAGAAGGAAGTCACTAGGAGAAGGCAGTTCCAGCAGAAAGCAGTCGCTACCTGAAAGCAAGCAAGAGCAGGCTGTCACCACCAGAAAGTAGGCACCAGTAGAAGGCAGCCACCATCAGGAGCCTGAGGGCACGTACTACCAGACTTAAGGACAGCTTCTACCCCACTGCGATAAGACTATTGAACGGTTTCCTTATACAATGAGATGGACTATGACCTCACGATCTATCTTGTTGTGACCTTGCACCTTATTGCACTGCACTTTCTCTGTAGCTGTGACACTGTACTGTTATTGTTTTTACCTGTACTACTTCAATGCACTCTGTAATAATTCAATGTAACTGCACTGTGTAATGAATTGACCTGTACAGTCAGTTTGTAAGACAAGCTTTTCACTGTTCCTCAGTACAAGTGACAATAATAAACCAATACCAATACCATCAGAAGATAATCACCAGCAGAAAAATAGACACCAGCAGAAGGATGTCACAAACAGAAGACAGTCATGGAGATAAGACACTCAGCAAGAGAAGACATTCTGCCATTGAGTGAAGGTAAAATCAGAGAGTAAGCACCAGGAGAGAATAATCACCTGCAGAAGATAGTCACTGGAAAAAGGCAGTGACCAACAACAAAATAGTCATCAGATTTATCAGCAGCAGCAGAAGCCAGACACCAGGGAAGGCAGTCTTCAGCAGATGACAGTTGAGGGCAGATGGAGATCACCAGCAGCATGCAGCTACCAGAAGAAAACTGTTCCAGCAGAAGGAAGGCACCAGAAAAAGGTAATCACTATGAAAAGGCCAGCACCGTGTGAGGTTGATCACCTGCAAAAGGTAGTCACTAACAGGAGTCACCAGCAGAAGACAGCCCTAGCAGAAAGCGGTCACCAGGAAGAGGCAGCCCCAGCAGCTGTCTCCGACCAGTGTATGTCCATCACCAGCAGAATTCAGTCACTGGAAGACAAATACCAGGGAAGACAGTCACTCGCTTTTGGAGGTAACCAGTAGAATGGGGTCACCCTCAGAGGGCAATTCCAGCAGAATTCTGTTACCAGCAGAATTAAGTCATGAGCGCAAAGCAGGTAGCAGGAGGAGGCATCGACCTGCAGATGGCCAACATCTGGACATGACAGATCCAGCAGGAAGCAGTCACCAGCAAAATTCATTCACCAGCAAAATTCATTTACCAGCAGAAGTCAAGCAAATGGAGCCATTCATATAGTCAGTCTCCTGCCGCATTTGATCCCAGTGACCAGCAGACAATAGGAACCTGTAGAAGGAAGACTCCAGCAAAATGCAGAACTCAGGGTGACATTTACTACCAGGAGGTAGGCAATAGGAAAAGTCAACATCAAAAGGCAGTCACCAGCAGAATATAATCACCAGGAGAGAGATCAACAGCAGAAGTTAGCCACCAGGTGAAGGTAGTTATTCGCAGAAGGCAGGCACCAGAAGAATTTAATCATCAACAGAACTTAGCCAAAAGGAGAAGGCAGTTACCAGCAGAAAACGTTCACTGGTAGTTATCTGTCAGCAGCATAAGTCAGACACCAGGGAACCAGTCACCAGCAGATGGGGATAACCAGCAAAACAGGGTCACCAGCCAAACTGGGTACCAGCAGAAGCAGTTATCAGAAGACAGGTCTCAATAGAAGATAATTACCAGTAGAAAATAGATGCCAGCAGAAGAAAGTCACCATGGGAAGGCAAGCACCAGGAGTAGGTAATCAAATGGAGATGATCATGAGCAGAAGGTAGTCACTAGATGAAGACAGTCATCAGCAGAAGACAGTTGCAGCAAAAAGCAGTCAGTGCCAGAAGGCAGGCACCAGGAGAGAGAATTTACCAGGAGATGACAGTCCAAGCAGAAAATGTTTACCAGTATGTGTCTGTCACCAGCAGAAGCCAGACACCAGGGAAGATACTCACCAGCACTTGAGGGTAACCAGGTCACCCACAGAAGTCAGTTATCAGGAGAAGATCATTCTAGCAAACAGCAGTCACTGGCAGAATTCAATTACCAGTTGAAAGCAGTCATCAGCAAATCTCTAGTCACCAGCAGAAGCTAATATCAGCCAATAGCACTCACAAGCAGAACACAGTCTCAGAAGATGAGAGGTACCAGGAGAAGGGGACACCAGCAGAATTCAGTAACCAGCTGAAGGCACTGACCAGCAGACAGGAGTCACCAGTAGAAGCTAGACTCCAGCAAAGTGCAGAGCTGAGGATGACAGTTATCAGCAGAGGACAGGTACCGGGAGTTGGAACTGGGAAAAGGCAGTCAACATTAGAAGGCAACAAAAAGCAGTTACCTGCAGAATGGAATCATCGGGAGAGAGACCAAAGTAGAAAGCGATCTTCAGCAGAAGGTGGCTCCAGCTGAAGGCAGTCATCAGGTGAAGACAACCAAGCATTCACCAGCTGAAGACTGTCACCAGGGAAGGCAGTCACCAGCAGAATGGAGTCACTAGCAAGGAGTTACTAGAAGGCACTGCCAACACAGAGTAGTCACCAACATAAGATGATCATCAGCAGAAGGCATTCAACAGCCAAATGTAGTCACCAACACCAGGCAGGCACTAAGAGAAGGTAATCACTAGCAGAAAACAAACACCAGCAGAATGCATAGCCCGGGACAACAGTCATTAGCAGAAGGCATTCATCCACACATGGCATTCAACAGCATAAAGCACTCACCAGCAAATTCACTCAGCAGTGGAAGGTAGTCCCAATACAAAACAGTCACCAATATAAGATGGCCACTAGACCAATGTAAACTCAAGGAACTGCACCTCATCCTTCCTTGGGACTCAGTATTGAACTCTACAGTTTCAAGTAACCAGCCTTTCGTGTTTGTGTCAGGTCATCCACCTGTTTTTCCTTTCTCCACAGATTGGTGGCACAGTGACACAGCTAGTAGGGCCACTGTCTCGCAGAGACCAAAGTTCAGTCCTGACCTTGGGTGCTGTCTGTGTGGAGTTTGCATGTTCTCCCTGTGACTGCATGGGTTTCCTCCAGGTGCTCTAGTTCTGTCCCACAACCCAAAGTTGTACAGGTTGGTTGGTTAATTGGCCACTGCAAATTGCCCCAAGTGTGCAGGGGACTGGTAGAATCTGGAGAGAGATGTTGAGAATGTAGCGAGAATTTAAAAAATGGGATTAATGTAGGACTACTGTAAACAGACAATTGGTGGTTGGCATGGATGGTGGTTCGAAGGGCCTGTTTCCTTGCTTTATCTCTGTATGATGCCAGGCTGCCTGACCAGCTGGGTATTTCCAATATCCTCTTTTGTATCAGATTGCAGGCAACTGTAGAGTTATGCATCTCACTGTTGTAGCATGTTCTTTTGTTCTTTGTCTCTCTAACAACCAGCACTAAAAGCAATATGGTCTGCAGTCTGCCACAGACATTCCCTTATCCATATCTGCAGCTTAAACACTCACTTGTTTTCTCAATTTTCCAGTTCTGATGAAGGATCATTGACCTTAAACATTGACTCTGCTTCTCCTTCCACAGATGCTGCCTGACCCACTGAGTGTTTTTGGCATTTTCAGTTTTGATTTTGTTCATTCTGAAGCTTGGGTCTTAAATCTAAACAAAACAAACTGAAGGCATGAGGTGTGAGTTGGCTATGCTAAACTGGGAAACAACATGAAAAGGTATAACTGTCAACAAGCAACAGCAGACATATAACAAATTAATGTATAGTTTGTAAAAATTATATATCCCTTTAAAAGCAGTAAATCCCAATCAGAACAGTGATCCAGCCAAGGCTGACAAGAAGTTAAAAATGTTAGATTAAAGGAAGTGGCGTATAATATTGCCAAAAAGAGCAGTAAGTGAATTGGGAACATTTCAGAATTCATTAAAAAACAAGAAATAAGGAAATGAAAGGTAATATAAAAGAATAATTTAATGAGAAGCAAAAGAAAAGATTGTAAACGCTTCTCTATTTCCCATTCTCAGGAAGGATATACTTGCAAAAGAGTTAGCGTAATGAAGATTCACCAGAATGATTCCTGACATGGTGGGTTTGTCGTATGAAGAGAGGTTAAGCAGACTAGGGCTGTACTGTCTTAAGATACAAAGAATGAGAGTTGATTTCATTGAAACACAGAATTCTTACTGGGCCAGACAGGGTGGATGTGGGGCTGATGCTTCCTCTGGTTCGGTGGTGGGGGGTGCTCTAGAAACAGAGATCACTGTCTCAAAGTAAGAGATGGGCCATTCAGGACTAAGTAGAAAAGAAATTTTTTTCAATATGCAAGAAGGCAATGGAGGCTGAATCACTGATTACATTCAAAAGAAGAGATTAATATTGATATTTTATGGATATTAAAGGAATCGTAGGATATTTCACTAGTGCTGGAGGTAAGCCATGATCTTATTGGCTAGTGGACAAGGCACAAGGGCCTGAATGGTCGATTCCTTTTTCTATTTGTTATGTTCTTACGCTCACCAACAGCAAGGGAAGGCTGGCAGCATCACTTCATAAAAGCCCATCCAGTTAGCCTAACGTTGTTCAAAGGGGAAAAGGTCAATCAATCTGGCCAATATGCAACTCCACATCTATCAGCCTCCTCAGTTCAGCAGCCTGTAGGGATGGGCAATAAATGCCAGGATCGCCTGTGATTTTTAGATCCCATGAAGGAACAAAAAGAAAAAAAGTCAGCACTTGTTGAGTCAGAATGGTGTCAGGATTAGGTCCTGCTCCAGCATCTGGAGCACCAAATCGAAGCAATCAGTGCAGTGTGATATTGGAAGAGACCGATTGCTACTCACGCCTCTGTGGCTTGATCTGCCAGTATGATCTGGGGATGCAGCAGTCTGCATCAGGCTGGAACACATCTTCAAAGAAACTCTGCCGGTCCCTGAGCTTCATCGCATGGGTGTACTCAGCACTCAGCAACCTCAGAGGGTGTTCCGGCTCGGCTGGAAAAAATGAGCATAACAGTCACAGTCTGGAAATAAATAAGCTAATATCAATGATGGCACAGACAAAGCCACCTGATTTTCAGTAAAACCCATCAGGTTTGCTAATATTCTAATGGGAAGGAAACCTGGTGTCCATATTCAATCTGACCTTCTATTTCTCAGACAGTCACGGATGACTTGCTTCCACTCCTGTTTTTATGAGCAGAATGGGGTGGGTGGATGGGTAGTAAGGGATAGTGTGTTTGTCCTCCATGTACTCCCTTTGAAGAAATCCAGTTGACTTGTTGGATGCTTTTCCAATTTGACCAGGAATCCCCATGTATCTGACAATTCTGAGTCCAAACTCTCAGCAATTCAGCTGAATCTTCTGCTCTCTAAAATGACCTTGGAAGCCATGGAATTTTATTACACCATTCTGAAAAAGCAAAGTAAGGGTAAAATCACCAGGCATTTTACTGGGTAGTGGATCTGGGTAAGAAAACAGCAGACCAAACCAGATGGACCTAGAAAGCCCTATGCACCAGTTGTTAGGAGATAGTGCCTAATTAGTAGGGGCTTCCCATAGTCTTGTCAAGAAATAGTCTGACGATTGTACTCACAGGACCATAATTTGAAGTGTTGTAGATTGCTCTGTCATTAACAGTGTACTCAAGCTATATTGTCCCACCAGTAGTATAGTAGTGGGAGCACACTGGTCTGTGGTCAGGAGGGTGTAGCGTTGGGAGTCCTCAACATTATCAACAACTTCATGAAGTTCCCATGATAACAGGTTAAAATTGGGTAAGGGAACCTGTGGATTACTACTTAGTCTTCTCCCTTAACAGATGAATCAGTGTTCCGCCATGTTGAATCTCACTGGGAAGAAGCACAGATCAGCAGGGGCAGAGAATGTTCTTTGTATGGCAGGTTTCAATATCTATTACCAAGAGTTCTGGCTGTGTCCCATAGGATGCAGCAATAATACTACTGCAGTGCAAAGTGGTAAGGGAAACAGCACATGGGAGAAATCTATTTGACGTCATCCGTCTACCTGCCCAAGGTACATCTCAATGACGATATTGTCGGACGTGACCACCTAGTAGATCTTGTTGGGAGGAGTCCCAGTTCACACTAAAGACACCCTGCAGCACGTTGTGTGGCACAGTTACTGAGGTGAATGGGATTGATTCAGAACTAATCTGGAAGCTTAGAACTGGGCATGCCTGATACACTGTGGGCAATCGACTGCAGCAGAATTATATTCTGCCACAATGTTTATCCTCATGACCTGGCCAATAAGAACTAAGAAATCAGAGCAGGAATTGGCCATTCATCCCAACCCCACCCTCCCCCCAAACCTGCTCTGCCACTGAATCTGATCTTGACTTCAACTACTTTCCCATGACCTCCATTTCATCTGTTCAAAATCCTTTGAACTTGCTCTTGAATATGCTCAGTGATGGAGAATCTACAACCCTCTGAGGCAGAAAATTCCAAAGATATTTAATCCTCAAAATTTCTCCTCATCTTGCTTCTCCTCATTTCTCCCCGCTGGATTCTCCAGCTTGGGCAGACAGCTTATTGACATCCAACCTATTAATCCCTATTGTATTCTAGTATGCTTCAATGAATTTGCCTCTCATTCTTCTAAGTTTCAATGAATATGGGCCACAATCTTTCAACAATGGGCAGTATTCCCTCCTCCCTACCCATCCCAAGAATCAGCCTAGTGGATCTATGCTGCACTGATTCCAATCTCTATCTCCAATACGTATTTTTAGGTACAGAGACCAAAACTGCTCACAATCTGTAAACAATCCATTTGTTCCAAATCTCAGTTCCCAAAGCTCTAACCAATCTTCAATTCTGGTAATACGTTACTTATAACCTCCTTAACCCCTATTTTATGCAGCAACCTTCAGCCCAGTACTTATAAAATGCCTTTTGAAAATCCAGATATATTACATCCATTGTTTCCCTCTGATCTACAGTTGCACCGTCAAAAAACTCTTAGGTTTATCAAATATGGTCTTCATAAACACTGCCTAATCATATTATGATTTACGACATCCTTAATGAAGAATTCTAATGTTTCTAACCACAGATGGTCTCCTGTTCCCTAGTTTTTCTCTCTCTTCCTTAAGAAGAAAGTGTTATGCTTGTTCTCTTGAAAACTGTTGGGACTGTTCCAGAATCTTAGAAATGTTGGAAGATGATCACTGATGCCTTCGCTATCTCAGCTTTTAGAAATCTGGGATGTAGGCCATCAGGTTCAAGGAATTATTTGGTTTTAGTCCCCTTAATTTCTCCGGTACTTTTTCTTTAGTGATTTAATGATTTTAAGTACTTCACTGTCCTTAGACTATTGATTGTTTTCCCTCCATTTCTGCTACAGTTATTGTATCTTCTGCAGAATATTAGTTTCAATGCCTCAGCCATTTCTTTAATCCCCATTATAATTGGTGCTGTCATTGGCTCTGCGGGACCACAGAGGGATCTTGGAGTCCACGTCCATAGATCCCTCAAGGTTGCCACACAGATCGATAGGGTTGTTCAGAAGGTGTATGGTGTGTTGGCCTTCATTAGTTGAGGTATTGAATTCAAGAGCCACGAGGTGATGTTGCAGCTCTATAGAACTCTGGTTAGACCACACTTGGAGTATTGTGTTCAGTTCTGGTTACCTCATTATAGGAAGGATGTGGAAGCTTTAGAGAGGGTGCAGAGGAGATTTGCCAGGATGCTGCCTGGGTTGGAAAGCATGTCTTATGAGGATAGGTTGAGTGAGCTCGGGCTTTTCTTTTTGGAGAGAAGGAGGATGAGAGGTGACTTGATAGACATGTACAAGATGATAAGAGGCATAGATCAAGTGGACAGTCAGAGACTTTTTCCCAGGGTGAAAATGGCTAACACGAGGGGGCATAATCTTAAGGAGATTGGAAGAAGATACAAGGGGGATGTCAGAGGTAAGTTTTTTTTACACAGAGAGGTGGGTATGTGGAACGCACTGCCAGCAGAGGTTGTGGGGGCAAATACATTAGGGACATTTGGGAGACTCTTAGATAAACACATGAATGATAGAGAAATGGAGGGCAATGTGGGAGGGAAGGGTTAGATGGATATTAGAGCAGGATAAGATGTCGGCACAACATCATGGGCCGAAGGGCCTGTACTGTGCTGTAATGTTCTATGTAATCTCCCCCTTTACCCAAATTCTATGGTCGTTTATTACTGCTTCCCTTCAGGCTCACCATTCTTCATGGCAACATTGTAATCTCACATCGATCACTTTTCTTATGGATTTTCTTTTCCCAGCTGAAATACTTCATTAAATGTTTGTCATTGTGTATCTACCTCACTTTATCAGTACAGGTAGTTCTGCTATAACACAATAGTTGTGCTTCTAAAAAAACCTCATCTTATAGAAAACTGTGTGATTAAAAATCGTGTCAATGGGAAAAAGGAAGTTAGGAACTAGAAAGTTTCAGACCCGCAATAACTAAGATATTTTTCCTGCAGGATTTTCAAAAATAAAAGTGTTTTTAAGAGCTATAAATTAATTTTGTTACAGTGCTAAAAATACTAAAAACTGTACGTTACATCCTTTAATAAAATATCCTCGCCCAAGTATCAATAGGATCGCTTGTCAATTTCCAAATGCCTCCTGCAGTGAAACTAGCAGCCTGTGTTCTTTAGAGACAATGGTGTCTGATTACTGCGGGGAGGTTACATGGAAACAGTTCTTTGTCCTCAAAGACTCCCCCCCCCCCCCCCCCCCCAAGACAACTTTTTTAAGCTTGTCTCTTTCCAAAGTAAATCTGAAGTGGTTCTCTAATTCCGATCGAAATCACATTATAAACAATTCAGCCTGTGTAACACAAATAGTGTTCCATAGTTCATCACTCGCATTATATCCAATTTGCACTTTGGAAACGTGTTATAGCAGAACTAGCTGTATTACTGAGGCAAAGGTTCAATGAGGAGTGTAGAAATGATGATGGGAGCAGCACAAACTCCCTTTTGGAATGCTACAGTTGAATCTGCCTCCTCCACTACCCCCAGTAATACATTCCAGAGCCTTGTCATTCATTGCACAGAAACATTTTGCCTCAGGTTAATTTTGGTTCTTTTGCCAACAACCTTCATTCTATGTCTCCCCGTTCTTGACCCCTTTGCCCAATGGGAACAATTTCATCTATCAACTGTCTAAACCCTTCATGATTTTAATTGACTGCATCACATCTTCCCTCAACCTCCCCTGTTCCAAGGAGAACAACCCCAGCTCCTCTCTACTCACAGTACTAAAGTCTCTCATCCCAGAAATCATTTAAATAACAATCTTCTCTAAAGATCTTACATCTTTCCTAAAGTGTGGCACCTAGATCTGGATACAGTATTCACTCACTGCCACACGGAGCACTGTCATACTGAGTACTGTATTCAGTGTAATATTTAGTTACTGCCATACACTGCTAAATATTAAACTTACTAAAAAAACCTCACACGGAAGGAGTCTGACTGACTTACTGTGTGGCACACCATGTCAGTGTTTTGTCTCACGCTGTCACACAACTTTGAGTTTGAAAATCTCCCCCTCTTTGCAACATTACTGACAAGTTGCCGGCTGTTCAAATCTGAGGTGCAATAAATGCAGGATGAAATGCTGGGAGCTAGTGACTCAGCATCAGCCCCTGCCTTTCTTTGATACGCCTTAAGACTGGTTATTTTCTCACATTCCTTTCCTGTGAGCCATCCTTCCTCTGGATCCCAGCAGATAGATAATATAATGGAATGTTGGGGTAGGTTATTACTTACAGGGGTTTCTCTTGCTGGATGTCCCCTGACCTGACATCTCTACAGAAGAATAGGAACTTCTCAGAATCCAGAGGGTGATTAGCAGGTGTCTGTAGCCTCTGGCAGCGAGCTGAAGCTTGTGGCTGGACTGACTGCTTCCCAGTGTTTGACAAGAACTGGCAACAGCTGCACATTAACCACAGGCTCTCACATCTCATAGCTAATGTGGCACCAACCATTCAAACCACACGCAGGGGTACTGGCAGCAGCACATTGCTTTCTTGTACACTAGCCAGCCTCTCTGCACTCACTGTTGCTAGAGTTGTATAAAGACATTTGGATCAGCTATGTAAATGTCTCTTGCTGAGGGGGCAAGGGTCAGACTTGAAGATTCTCTTTGTCCATTGCTCTGTTCCCTCCCCTGCTGCTGCAGAGTGTGAATCAGGACAGCCAGCCAGCTCCTTAAATCACTTCATTTCTCAGAAGCACTCTCTGGGCTCTTGTCAGGAGTTTTAACAGAAGGCTGGAAATTAACAGATGAGTAATACTATAAAATTGTCCTTACACTAATAGTCCTTGTGAGAACATAGTAAGAGCTCCAGTCACATTACACCATGTTTAATGTTTCAAACTTTTTTGGTAACATTTTCCATAACACGAGAGACCGTTGGACAACATTGGACTGTTGGAACACTGTCATTTCAGAAACCCAATAACTCATCAACTACTTCCAGGACGGGTATAGCAAAGGTTAGGGTTAGATACAGGGTAAACCTCACTCTTACGCTG
Organism: Pristis pectinata; assembly: GCF_009764475.1. NCBI lineage: Eukaryota > Metazoa > Chordata > Chondrichthyes > Rhinopristiformes > Pristidae > Pristis > Pristis pectinata. The sequence continues at coordinate 4,184,340 of NC_067420.1, read as the reverse complement.
TCCCATTAAAAACTCCCAGGACAGAGACAACACTGGTTTGATACAGAGTAAACCTCCCTCTACAACGTCCCCTTGAATACTCCCAGGGCAGAGACAGCGCTGATTCAATACTGTATAAATTTCCTTCTTACACCATTCCATCAAATACTCCCAGAGAAGAAACAGTACAGGTTAGATACAGAGTAAAACTCCCTCTACACTGAATCAAGCATATATTCCCAGGGCATGGGTTAAATACAGAGTCATATTTCTTCTACACTAGCACTTCTCAACATTTTCCTCAACATGACTCCATTTAAAGTCTGGAAATATTTTGCAACCCCAAAAATGAAGCTGTTAGTAAATCAATTACATTGCCAAGTGAAGAAAAACTAGACTTCAAACATCTTTGTGAATCAATTTTTTTTATCTTTGTGACTCCAAACTGGGTTGTGATCCCAAGCTGATTAATTTAGACTTTACACTGTCCCATCAGATGCAGACTCTCAGATTTTGCTTTTGGAATGTTTCATTTGGTGGCGCCATATTTGCTATAAGCTTGGTGGAGACTCCATAGATCTGGTTTGCCAGGGTTTCCATAAAAGTCAACATTTGACGTGGTAACCATCCACTGTCAATGAAATTTGCCTCATGCGCAAACTCCCCAAGCTCCAAGAGATTGCCATCCCTTGGGTCATTTTAACTAAAGCAGTTAAAGTGGATACTATGGGTTTCACTTTTGTTTTATTAATTTAAGTGATGTGGGCTTCACAGGCTGAACCTGCATTTAATTGCCCTTCCCTAATGGCTCTTGAAAAGGTGGTGGTGAGCTGCCTTCTTGAACTGCTGCAGTCCTTGAGGTGTGCATGTACCCACAGTGGTCGTTGGGGAGAGGGTTCCAGGATTTTGACACAACGATGGTGAAAGAAGAGCAATTCAGGGTGGTGTGTGGCTTGGAGGACACCTTCCAGGTGGTGGTATTCCCCGTGCTTTTCCTGCCCTTGTCTTTCTAGCTGGTAGAGGTGGTGGATTTGGAAGGTACTGTCTAAGGAACCTTGGTGAGTTGCTGCAGTCCATCCTGTAGATGGTATAAACTGCAGCTACTGTGCATCAGTGGTGGAGTGAGTAAATAGTTTGGATGTGGTGCCTATCAAGCGGGCTCCTATGTCCTGTATGGTATTGAGGTTCTTGAGTGTTGTTGAAGCTGCACTCATCCAGGCAAGTGGAGGGTATTCCATCACACTCCTGACTTGAACCCTGTCAATAGTGGACAGGCTTTGGGAAGTTAAGAGGTGAGTTACTCGCTGCAGGGTTCCTAGCCTCTGACCTGCTCTTGTAGCTACATTGTGTATATGGCTTCTCCTGGTCAGTGTCTGGTCAATGGTAACCCCCAGGATATTGATAGTGGGGGATTCAGTGACGGCAATGTCATTGAATGTCAGGACGGAGGGAGGTGATAGCTGGATTTTCTCTTATTGGATATCGTCACCTCCAGGCATTTGTATGGTGCAAATGTTACTTGCCACCTATCAGCACAGGCCTGGATATTGTCCAGGACTTGCTGCATTTGGATGTGAACTGGTTCATTTTCTGAGGAGTCATGAATGGTGCTGAACATTGTGCAATCATCAGCAAGCGGATCTACTTCTGACCTGACGAATGAAGGAAAGTCACTGATGAAGCAGCTGAAGATGGTTGGGCCTAGGACACCGCTCAGGGGAACTCCTGCAGAGATATCCTGGGGCTGAGATGATTGACCTCCGACCACCACAACCATCTTCCAACCAGCGGAGTGTTTTCCCTTGATTCCCATTGATTCTAGTTTAGCCAGGGCTCCTTGATGCCATACTTGATCAAATTCTGCCTTGAACTCAAGGACAGTTACTCTCACTGGACCAAGGCTGTAATGAGGTCAAGAACAGAATGACCTTGGTGGAACCCAAACTTAGTTTCTGTGAGTGCCGCTTGATGGTACTATCGATTGTCCCTTCCATTGCTTTGCTGATCACCCAGAGTAGACTAATAAGGCAGTAATTGGCAGGTTGGATTTGTCCTGCTTGTGGATAGGACATACCTGGGCAAGTTTCCACATTGTTGGGTAGATGCCAGTGTTGTAGCTGTACTGGAACAGATTGGCCAAGGGTGCGGCAAATTCTGGAGCACAAGTCTTCAGTACAATTGCCGGAATGTTGTCAGGGCCCATAGCCTTTGTTGTAACCATTGCCTTTAGCTTTTTCTCGATATCACGTGGAGTAAATTGAATTGGCTACAGACCGGGGGCTACAGACATTTATCATGCTGGGGACCACTGGAGGAACTGAGATGGAACATTCAGTCGGCACTTCTGACTGAAAATTCTTCTAAATGCTTCAGCTTTCCCACTTGCAACAGAAAGGAAATTCAGGACAAGTTAGATAGGAAGGGAACTAGATCTCCGCAAGTTTACATGATCAGCAAATGACAAATTACAAAATGTAAAAGTGGGATTCCAATCTTGTGACAGTAACAGGGACAAGGTTAAGAAAGGCCAGGAATCTATTCTAAACATTCCTGGATACAAGTGCTTCAGGGACAGTGAGGACAAGAAGAAAGGGGGAAAGGTGGCTGTATTGACTAAGGACAAAGAGGACATCCTGAAACAATCGAGGGTAGAATCTCTCTGTTTAGAGTTAAGAAAATACAGAGGTATGATTACACTAATGAGACTATTTTATAGGCTACAAATTAGTGGCAAAGATATTGAGGAACATATTTGCAGGGAATTATAAAGACCATAGAATGGTGATAACAGAAGACTTTAACATTCCAGAAATAGACTAGGGTAGCATTAATGTAAGGGGAAAAAGAGGGGGAGTATTTTCTCAAGTGTGTTCAAGATAACTTTATCAGCAGTTTCTGGCCCAATGCAGAAAGCAGCATTGGTGGACTTGAGCCAGGCCAAGTACATCATAACAGTATAAAAATTAGGATAGTCAAGGAAAGGGATGAATAAGTATCCGTCAGTTTGTGAACTTCAGATCTCTTAGCTCCTAGCACCATTCAATAAGATCATGGCTGATCTGACTGCTATCTCACCTCAGCATTCCTGCGAACCCACAGTAACCTTTCACTTCCTTGCTTATTGAGAATCTGCCTCAAAAAAAAAATCTGCCTCCACTGGCCCTCAAATAAGAGTCACAACCCTCTGACATTTTGCCTCATCACTACTCAAATGGGTAATCCCTAATCTTGAGACAGTGACCCCATTTCCTGTATTCTTCCACCAAAGGTTTTGTCTACCCTGCCAAGGTTGCTCAGGATGGTGTGTGTATCACTTGGCAGGGTGAAAAGACAAGTTATGTTCCATATGAATGTTTTTATTATTTTAATTTAGGATTTACTTGTTATTTTGTTACTTCAGATCGTTGTGTTGATGTATTTTCATTTTTTTTCACCAAAATTCTTGAGCTCTTAGACTGAATCAGAGTTTTACATTAAACTGTTGGAAATTTACTATCTTTACCTTAAAGTGGTTTACTGGCATTTCTCAATTTACAAAGGGGTTACGTTCCAGGAAAATGTTTTGTTAAGTGAAAATTTGCAAATTAAAAAAGTGTTTTCGGACTAGTTTCAATTTCAATGGAACGAGCTAGGTCTGTGTAGACTGGAATCAAAACATTGCACCCAAAGCTATAATTGAACAGTGAGTACTGAAAACTGCAAATGTTACTCCTAGTCAGTTAACCTTGGAATAATTAGAGAATTAGCAGTCATTTGGATAAGTGTGGATTGACCATAGAAAGCCAACATGGATGTGTTAAAGTCATGAGGGAGAAGGGTAGCGAAATTAAAGTCAGATCTCACTGGATGATCAAAGAGTTTGTAGAATAGAACAGAAGAAATGTAGGAGATGCCAGGTTTTTAACATGTGAGCACTAGGCTGATTACAGAGAGGAAGTAAGAAAGGAAATAAGAGAAAGTGGGAGGATAGACTGGCAGCAAACATAAAAGGGAATTCCAAAGTATTCTATAGGCAGGAACAGGAAGATTTGAAAGAGGAGAGTTGGAGGTTGACTAGAGATTGAAAAGGAAGAGAGGGTCTGGTTAAGTACTACATGTTTATTTTACACCAGTCTTTGCCAGAGCAAAAGATTCTGCTGGAATCTCAGGCAAAGGAACATGTGAAATGTTCCTGGATTCTGTATTGGCTAAAAATTAATAAAGAGCATAAACTTGAATGGTGGGCTACACCTAGAGTGGATAAATAACCTGGTCCAGAAAGGATGTATCCGAGATTGTTGAGGGAAGTAATGGGTGGAAGTTGCAAAGGCCCTGGCGATAATCTTCCAAATATCTATAGATTCAAGGGTGATTCCTAAAGACTAAAAAAATGTAAAGGTTATTCCATTTGTCTAAAAGGGTGTAGGAATAATACAGCCTGGTCAGTTTTATCTCAGTGGTGAGGAATACTGTAGTCAGGGACTGAATTAGACAACTGTGGCCACCCGTGGATTGGTCAGAGAAAGCCAGCATGGATTTGTTAAGTAGAAAAGGACAAGGAGGGCAATGTGATTGGGGCACATATGGACTTCCAGAAGGCAGTTGATAAAGTGCAACATAATAGGCTTGTCAGCAAGATTGAAGGCCATGGAATAAAAGGGTGAGTGGAAAACTGTCTGAATAACAGCATATGGAGACTAACGATGAAAGCTTTTTCCAGACTGGAGAGGGGTGTATATTGGAGTTCTTCAGGGGTTAGTTCTGGGTCATTGCTTTCCTTAATGTATTTTGTTAATGATTTGGACTTGGGCGTACAAGGCACAATTTCCAAATTTGCAGATGATACCAAACTTGGAGGCAATAGTGAACTGTAAGGAGGATAAAGAAGGTTTTTAAAGGAAGCACTGACATATTGTGGAATGGGCAGAGATGAAATTTAATGCTGAGAAGTATGATGTATTACACATCTTGCTTTGGTTTGTAAGATAAGTGGGAATATAAACTAGGATTTCTGAAAAGGGTTCAAGACCAGATTTCTGGAGGTAAATGTGCATATTTTATTAAGTGGTTAAAAAAGCACATGAGATGCTGGGCTTCACAAGTAGCGTACAAGAGCGAGGAAGTCATGGTGATCCATTTTAAAACATTGGTTCAGTTACAGCTAGAGTCCAGTTCTGAGTGCCACACCTTAGAACAGATGTGAAGGCTCTGGAGAGGGTACAGAAAAGATCTACTAAAACATCTTCAGAGATGAGAAACGAAAGTCACGTGGATAGACTGGAAAAGCTAGAATTGTTCTTGGAAGAGAGGAGGCATTGAGGGGATCAGACAGAGGCATTTAAAATCATGAAATGTATGGATAGAATACATAAAGAGGGAAACAGTTTCCATTGGTGGAGGAGTCGACACAGGGGACAAGAAATGTGGATAATTGGCAAAAAAATCCAAAAGTGACTGGAGTAAAAACACTTCTGCACAGTGAGTGGTCAGAGTCTGGACTTGACCACCAGTGGTATTGGAGGGAGATTGAATTGTGTTCAGAATGGAGATGGTTTACCTATCGAATATTGAAAGGCCTGGATAGAGTGGACGTGGAGAGGATGTTTCCAGTAGTGGGACAGTCTAGGACCAGAGGGCACAGCCTCAGAATAAAAAGACGTCCCTTTAGAACTGAGGTGAGGAGGAATTTCTTTAGCCAGTGGGTGGTGAATCTGTGGAATTCATTGCCACAGACGGCTGTGGAGGCCAAGTCATTGGGTGTATTTAAAGCGAAGGTTGATAGGTTCTTGATTAGTAAGGGTGTCAAAGGTTATGTGGAGAAGGCAGGAGAATGGGGTTGAGATGGAAAAATAAATCAGCCATGATCGAATGGCGGAGCAGACTCAATGGGCCGAATGGCCTAATTCTGCTTCTGTCTTATGAAGGGAATGAATTTTCAGGACTATAAAGTGAGGCCAGGTGAATGGAACCAGTTGGAAGTCGACCCCATATGGATTCCATGGGCTGAATAGCCTCCTTCTGTGCTGTTGCATCCTTGTGATTCTGTGAAATGATAAGCATTTGGTTGTTGAATTGGTGTTGCTGCTGGGAAGTGTGCAAATGCTGGTTGTATTATATAGACACTAGGGACTTTGATCACATTACTGGCCTTGAACAGGGGCCCCCAGAGGTAAACTTCCATTTCAATCAACCATTTGCTATCTGCACCACTAGTGTGTCACCATTAGCCCAGTATTTACACTCTTGTTTCTGGTTCAGATGATCCAGAGATCTGAGCTAATAATCCAGGATGGCACTCCATAGGAACACACACAAACTTACAAATTAGGGGCAGGAGTTGCCACCCAGTCCCTCATGCTGCTCTGCCATTCAATATCATGGCTGATCGGATGGTAAACTCTACCCTCTTTCACCTTTCACCCCCTGATGATTGTAATTCTCCTGAGTTCCTCCCTTCCAGTTCCTGATGTACAGCTATTCCTGGGATGTTGCTTGTATCCTTGATAGAGGAATAGAGCAAAAGATCCCTGCTTAATTCATCTACCAAGTCCTTGTTTTCCAGACTCGCTTTCTCTGAAACCAACACTTTTCTTAACTCTTTTGTAAGTATCTATAGAAACTTATACTGTTTTTAAATGTCTAACTAGCTATGTCAGTACAGTGATTTTCCCCTCATGTTATTGTTTAGTCATTCCTTGTTTTTTATTATATATCATGTCCAAGCTTCTGATCTCCCACATGTCTTTGTGCAATTATCTTTAGGTTGATACCATAATTAATTTTTCGTTAGTCACAGATGATGGGTCCTCCTGTGGAATTTCTCATTTTTGGTGGAATGTATCAATTCCATGTATTCTGAAAGATTCCCTTAAAGTTCTGTCGCTGCGTTTCAATTGACACATCCCTTAATCTAACCTGCTAGTTCACTTTAGCTTGCTCTGTTGTCATGCCCTTGTAGCAGCTAGCTACACACTATGAAATGAAGACACAGAGTTGCTGGTTTGAAATCCGAAGTCGAATGAACGACAGGGGCGCGGTGCGCCTTTAATATCCGAAAACTTCCCGCGCTACAGTTCTCGCGCTGACGTCACGCGCGGGTCATCTGAACTTCCCGTGCGCAGGCTTTCCCAGCCCGACGATAGGGAAGAAGGAGGGCCCCGCACCATCTTGGATCGGGGCCTCTGACGACGTTCACAATCTCGGTAGCTGGTTCGATACCGGTGCAGTGAGTCGCTACATAACCCCCCCCCCCAGAACCGGCGATACCGTTGCGAAAACCAGAATTAAAGAAACTATGACTTGGGTGGCTTGCCCCTGCGTTGCACTCGCTGGATCACCACAGGTTGGTCCAAGTTTAAATGAGCCAGCTTCAGCCGGTCAGTTGTAAAAACCTCCTCACGACCCGGAATGGCCCCTCGTACGGCCGCTGCAGCAGTGTTTGGTGCGCGCCCCTCCTGACAAAGACAAACTTACAGTCTTGGAGGGAAGTCGGCATATGGGTCGGGGCCTGTCCGTGTCGCGAGGTGGGTATCGGGGCCAGGTTTCCAAGCCACTCGTGCAGCTGGTCAAGCGCCGTGGCGGGTTTTTCCTCTGGCCCCCGAGGGGCTGGTAGGTACTCGCCCGGGATGACTAAGGGCCTTCCATAGACCATCTCTGCGTACGAGGCATGCAGGTCCTCTTTTGGTGCGGTGCGTATACCCAGCAGGACCCAGGGGAGCTCATCTACCCAATTGGGCCCCTTAAGGCGGACCATGAGTGCCGACTTCAGGTGTCGATGGAACCTCTCCACCAGCCCATTGGATTGTGGGTGATAGGCAGTGGTGAGGTGGATCCGGGAACCCCATAAGTCGGCGAAGGCAGACCACAGGCCAGAGGTGAATTGAGCTCCCCTGTCTGAGGTAATATGTGCCGGGACACCGAAACGGGCCACCCAAGTTGACAAAAGGGCCCGTGTGCAGGACTGGGTGGAGGTGTCTGCGAGGATAATGGCTTCAGGCCAGCAGGTAAAACGGTCGATAATCGTGAGGAGCTACCGCGCTCCTCGGGAGACTGGGAGGGGGCTGACCAGGTCGACGTGGATATGGTCGAACCTCCGGCGGGTAGGTTGAAAATCCTGCAGGGGGGCCTTGACATGCTGCTGCACTTTCGAGGTTTGGCAGTGTGTGCAGGACCGGGCCCATTCGGAAACCTGTTTACGCAGGCCATGCCAGACGAACTTGTCGGACACCATCCGGACAGTAGTCCGGATGGATGGGTGTGCGAGGCTGTGGATGGAATCAAACACCCGTCGGTGCCAGGCAGCTGGGATGATGGGGCGGGTCTACCTGTGGAGATATCGCAGAATAGGGTGCGCTCACTGGGGCCTACCAGTAGGTTTTGCAGTTACAGGCCCGAGACTGCGGTGCAATAGCTGGGCATCTCCATGTCCGTTCGCTGTGCCTCCGCCAAGGCGCCGAAATCCACCCCCTGGGACAAAACTTGGATGGTGGGCTGTGACAGTGCATCCGCGACCACGCTCTCTTTCCCAGACATATAGCGGACATCAGTGGTGAACTCTGAGATGTACAACAAGTGCCGCTGCTGCCGTGCTGACCAGGGATCTGAGACCTTGTTGAAAGCGAAGCTCAACGGCTTGTGGTTGGTGAAAGCTGTAAACGTCCTGCCCTCCAAGAAGTATCGGAAGTGTCTGATGGCCAGGTACAACGCCAACAGCTCGCGGTCGAAGGCGCTATATTTGAGCTCTGGTGGTTGAAGGTGCCTGCTGAAGAACGCCAGCGGTTGCTAACGCCCTTCAATAAGCTGCTCTAGAATGCCTCCGACCGCTGTGCTGGAGGCGTCGACCGTGAGGGCAGTCGGGACGTCCGTATGAGGATGCACCAACATGACTGCGTCCGCCAGGGCCTGCCTGGTTTCGACGAATGCGGTGTGAGCCTCTTCCGACCAAACAATGTCCTTGCTTCCGCCTGACAGGAGAGCAAACAACGGGCGCATGATGCGGGCGGCGGATGGTATGAACCAGTGATAAAAGTTTACCATACTGAGGAATTCCTGCAGGCCCTTGATGGAGGTGGGTCTGGCGAAATGGCGCTTGGCGTTGACCTTTGTAGGCAGGGGCGTGGCGTCGTGTTTGTCGATCCGATGGCCCAGGAAATCGATTGACTCAAGCCCGAACTGGCAGTTGGCTGGGTTGATGGTCAGGCCGAAATCCCTCTGGCGAGAAGGGAGTCGTCGGAGGTGCGTGAAATGTTCCTGGCGGCTGCTGCTGGCGATCAAGATGTCGTCGAGGTATATGAAGACGAAGTCAAGGTCGCACCCGACCGTGTCCATCAGTCATTGGAAGGACTGTGCATCGTCCTTGAGGCCAAAGGGCATCTGGACAAATTCAAAGAGGCCGAAAGGTGCGATCAGCGCCGTCTTTGGAACGTCGTCCGGATGTACCGGGATCTGGTGATACCTGCTGATGAGGTCGACCTTAGAAAAAATGGACCGCCCGTGCAGGTTGGCAGCGAAGTCCTGAATATGCGGCATGGGGTACCGGTCCAGGGTGGTAATGTCATTCAGGCGCCGGTAATCGCCACAGGGTCGCCAGCCTCTGGCTGCCTTGGGGACCATGTGTAGCGGAGAGGCCCATGGGCTGTCCGACCTACGGATGATCCCCAACTCCTCCATTTTTTTGAATTCCTCTTTCGCGAGGTGGAGCTTGTCCAGGGGTAGCCGCTGAGCGCGGGCGCGGAGGGGAGGGCCCTGGGTGGGGATGTGATGCTGGACGCCGTGCTTGGGCAAGGTGGTGGAGAACTGGGGCGTTAGTACGGACGGGAACTCTGCCAGGTACCTGGTGAACTCGTTGGTCGACGTGGTGACGGAGTCGAGGTGTGGGGCTGGTAGCTTGGCCTCACCCAACGAGAACGTTTGGAAGGTCCTGGCATGTGCCAAACGCTTACCCCGCAGGTTGACCAGCAGACTGTTGGCGTGAAGGAAGTCTGCCCCGAGGAGTGGTTGTGTGACGGTGGCCAGGATGAACTTCCAAGTAAAGTTGCAGGTGCTGAACTGGAGGTGCACCAAACGGGTACCAAAAGTCCGAATGGCGCTACCATTGGCAGCTCTGAGGCCGGGTCCTGGTGTGCAGTTGCGAGTCTTGTGGCTGTTGGGAGGCATGACACTGACTCCGGTGTCCACTAGGAAACGACATCCGGAACGCCTGTCCCACACATGCAAGAGGCTCTCCGGCTGGCTCTGGTGTTTCCTGGACCTGCATGGTGGCCGGCACCTGCGGGCGTCAGCGCCCCACCGCTGGTGGTAGAAACACCATTGGTTGGTCGGTGTCTCAGACCTGGTGGCGGGTGGGGTGCATTTGATTGCCAGGTCTGGCCTGCTGGGCCGCTGGGTACGTGGCGTGGCAACACGCTCGACGGACACCCGCTCTCCTTTTTCACCCACCAAAGGACATCCACCCGGGCAGCCACCTTCCGGGGGTCGCTGAAATCGGCATCCGCCAGGAGCAGGTGGATGTCATTAGGCAACTGCTCCAGGAAGGCCTGCTCAAACATCAGGCAGGGTTTGTGGCCGTCTGCCAGGGCCAACATCTCGTTCATGAGTGCGGAGGCGGGTCTGTCACCCAACCCATCAAGGTGGAGGAGGCGGGAGGCCCGTTAGCGTCGGGAAAGGCCGAAAGTCTCAGGAAGGAGGGCCTTGAACTTATCGTACTTCTCCTCTGGGGGCACCTAAACGAAGTCCTCGACCTGTGCTGCGGTGTCTTGGTTGAGGGTGCTCACCACGTAATAGTACTTGGTGTCATCTCTGGTGATCTGGCGAATCTGGAACTGGGCCTCAGCCTGGTCGAACCAGACGCGAGGTCTGAGGGTCCAGAAAGTGGGCAGTTTAAGGGCTACTGCCTGTACCTCTTGTGCAGACATCGTGGGTTCAAAAGCGTTTGGGCCCGTCGGGGTCACTAATGTAGCGGCTAGCTATACACTATGAAATGAAGACACAGTGTCGCTGGTTTGAAATCCGAAGTTGAATGAACGACAGGGGTGCGGTGCGCCTTTAATATCCGAAAACTTCCTGCGCTACAGTTCCCGCGTTGACGTCACGTGCGGGTCACCTGACCTTCCTGCGCGCGGGCTTTGCCAGCCCGACGATGGGGAAGGAGGAGGGCCCCGTGCCATCTTGGATCGGGGCCTCCGATGACATTCGCGATGTTGGTAGCTGGTTCGATGCCGGTGCGGTGAGTTGTTACACCCTCATAATTTGCTTTATTTAAGTTTAAAATTCTTGTCTTGGATTTATTCTCTCTCTCTCTCTCTCTCTCTCTCTCTCTCTCTCTCTTTCTTTCTCAAACTGTACTCACACAATGATTGCTGCAACTGAGCTGCTTCATTATGAGATCATTAACTAATCCTACCTCACTGCACAATACCAGGTCTATAGTCTGTACTCTGGTTTGGCTACAGAGCAAGTTGTTCTCAGAAACTCTCCTGAAAACACTCTATGAACTCCTCATCTAGGCTTTGTGCATCTAATTTTTCCAGTCTACATATAAATTAAAATCCCCTGAATATTGACATACCTTTCTGCGAGCTCCCATTATTTCTTCCTTGTTACTCTGTTATTACTGGTAGGAGTCTGGTACACCACTCCCACAAGCAACTTCCTGCATATGTTATTTTTCATTTCCACCCAAAATACCTCTACATCCTGATTTCTTAAAATTAGGTCATCCCTGTCTATTGTGCCAAAACCATTATTAATTAACATTTTCATATCTTCCTATCCTTCCTAAATATCACACACCCTTAGATGTTTCGTGTCCCATTCTCTGTCATCCTGCAGCCATGTCTCTGCATTGATCACTGGGAGTTCCAGCGACAAACCTGTTCACCTCAGGCACTGTGTATGTGCCCACAAAGATAGCCGTGCCTGGACTCTGGTGCCCCAGATCCCAACCATGACACTTAACACCTACAAAGGCTGCACTGGGGACCACTCACCAGCTTCAGTATAATGATCCCTGGCCATCCATTCCACTACCTGTCGTGGTCAGATCACGTTGGTGATGGTGTATTGTCAGCAGTAAATCCTTTCTTGGTCTGTGCCCTTGCTACTCTGGAACTTTCTACTTCTCACTTCAAATAATAGCTCTCTACTACTGTCCCAAGAGTGATGGCTAACTGCAATAATATGCAACGAGAGTGAGGGCTCATTTAACGTAAAACACTGCATCAACATCATCCACAATCAGAGAGTAATTTTAAGGGCTGTCAGATTCCAATTGCAGCTCTGTAGCTGTCAGAGACCAATTACAGTGTAACAGAGTGACTGCCAATGTTCATTATAACTATACAGTAATAGTGACCAATCTGCAACACAACAAGTAACAACTAGGGGACCAATTGCACTCTCTCTGTGCCAAGGACAGTGGCATAGCATCCTGTCATTACATCACACAGTCTCTGCTGTTGCTCAATATGTCATTGCCCACTTTGCCCACCCCCCCAACACACACACACACACACACACACACACACACACACACACACACACACACACACACACACACACACACACACACACACACACACACACACACACACACACACACACACACTCTCTGAGAACAGCACCTTCCCTGATCTGAGCTGACAGAGATTGGATCTGTCTCTGATCCTAATTCCATTTCTCCTTAGCCAGAGTTTAGAAGAAAAAGAGGTGATTTCATTGAAAGGTACAAAATTCTTCTGGGAGATGCAGGGGTGATGTTTCCCATGGCTGAGGTGTCTGGAACTAGAGTTCGTGGTGTCAAATTAAAGGCTCAGCTATTCATGACTGAGGTGAGAAGAAATTTCTTCACCCAGAGGATGGTGAATCTTTGGAATTCTCTACCCAAGGATATGGAGGCGCAGACACTGAGTAATTTCAAGACAGAGAATGATAGATTTTTTTGATATTAAGGGTCTCATGGGGAGTGGGGTTACTGCAGGAAAGTGGCATGTGGGTAAAAGATTACCCTTCATTTATTGAATAGTAGAGCAGGCACAAGGGGCCAAGTGGCCTACTCATGCTGCTGTTTCTTAAGTCATGTCTTATTGACCCCCAGTGCCAGCTTCTTGGTTCTCCTGCTAACTTCTTGAACCTGTCATTTAGAGTACTTATTTCCAGGCTCTCACAGACCTTGGTAGTACATCTGGGAGCCATAGGTGAAATGGCACAGCATTTGACCAGCTCCCTTCTACTTCTCACCCTTTTTCTAACTGCTTCAACTTGGATGCCCCTTTGTAAAATCAAGATCTCATCATGTGGTTCCTCATGTCCACTGCTGCTAATTGGAGAGAAAGCTCATAAGTAAAATGCTGTTTGGCAAACTAAAGGCCTTTCTTTGGCCCCTTCATCCTTTACTGTAACTGAACCAAACTGTGTGCAACCTCAGTGCCAAATATGGCCCCAAGATGAGTTTTGGACTTTATATATATCCACGTCATTTCTAAGACAGCTGACTTCCAGCTCTGCAACATTGCCATCTCTGTCATGTCTCAGCTTATTTGCTGCTGAAGCCCTCGTTCATATCTTTGTTACCTCTGGACTTGACTATTCCGATGACCTGGCTCATTTTCCACATTCAACCCACCCATTAAATATGAGGGGATTCAAAACTGCTGCCCTTGTTCCAACTCACACCGTCTTGTTTTATTGTGTTTGTTCATCTTTCAAGATCTGGGTATTGATGGGAATGCCAGACTTTACTGCTTGAGAAGGTGGCCTTCTCGAATCACCACAGTCCTTCCAGTGAGAGTTCTTCAAGAGTAGTTATTATTGTGCTATTTTAATACATTTCTTTTTTAAGAACACTGTGCATGTTTACAGATCGTGTATGGTTCTGAGCATACCGAATATCTAGGTAGTCAGAGTTTACAGTACTCCCACAGGATTTAAACAGAGTAACCATGAAAGGATGCTTTCATGTCAGTGTGGTGTATGACTTGGAGGGGAGCCTGTAGGCGGTGGTGGTCTCATGTGCCTGCTGCCCCTGTCCTTGGCACAAGTCAGGAGTGAGATGGAACACTCTCCACTGGATTGGTGAGTGCAATTCAGGAAGCTCAAGACATCCTGGACAAAGCTGCTCACACGTCATAAATAAAACTTTGCACTCAGTCGTCCAGCGATTCTCCTGGGACAGGATGGATTACTGACGTCGTACTGGGATTAATGTTCACCAAAGGATGATTCACTTCAAGTACTGAGATATCGTCATAATTTTTATTACACGTTGTGCGATACAGTTGTTCATTGATGGAAAGATATGGGTGCATTATTATATTTGGTTAACACGCTGATGAACTGCATGAGTTATTACTTTACAGTATACGTCTAAACTGGCATTCTCTATAATCCAATACTTCAGATAATTTATCCAGCAGCATTACAGGCACCATGGCAGAGAATATCTACTGCTATGGTACCATTACAAGGAATATTTTGTATATGGAATCATTATACGGAGGACTTAACTCACCAGTACTGTTAAGAACAGAACATTCAGCACATGGCCATCAATGACATGGAGCATTTAATTCTAATCCTCTAGCACCTTACATGGAGATTTTAACCTATGATCACCTCCACATGAAGTATAACTCTTACATTTACTGTCTAACACCAGCATTATTGCCAGGAATTCACAACCCTCTGACAATAAACCATGTCACACCTGGTCCAGTATTGGCTGAAGTGAGTTTCAATAGTCTCTTAGATAGTTTCCAATAATCTTTGAGACCTTGGTTTAGTGACAGACTTTACAATATGCTGTATGTTACAGCCCTAGTGAAATGAGTTTGAGCAGTTTTAGCTCTGTTCCTTATTTGACACTTGAATTGACAACCAAATTCATAGGCAGTTGATGGATGCTGTGGGGAATGGAAAGGCAGCTGCTGGCTGCTGTGGGGCTCAGGGAGGCAGCAAATGGTTGGTGTGGGGGATGGAGAGGCAACTGATGGCCAGGTGTTGGGTTCTCCCAGCTTGAGAACGGAGAGACATCACCACAAGATGGGGACCAATGTGTACACTTAGGGCACTGTGAAGACAGGTCCAGAGGTGACTGATGCTGTGCACAAAATTGCAAATGCTCAATTGTGTAACATCCCTCACTTTGATGAGCCTAATAGATATGAGAAGAGCGACAAAAGATGAACAAATGGCAATTTTGGCTGAACAAGGGAATCTACCATCAATACAATGCACTGGTTACTGAAAGTCTCTCCAAAGTGAATAAAGCAAAGTTTATTTGTGCAAGTTGTAAACTGGCCAGTATGGATCTAAAGTTATGCATGGAAGTCACTTCCATGATTCCTGATGTAAATTGCAAATAGCCCACACAAAAGAAACCAGCTCCACTAATCACACATAGTCTTTGTGTTTAGCTGGCCACAACTTTAACGAATGAGTAGACCCATTGCTATCAATCTGCAGGATGCAGTAGCTGGTGTGTACATTATTACCTTCAGTCTGTGTACCCCATAATCCAAACTGGAAGGTAACAATGTACATACAATGGGCATGATGAGTGGGTCTCTTGCATTATCAACACAATGTACAGGAGAACTGCTCATACCACAGTGTGATTCCATGATTAACAGGAGGTGTTGTCCATTGTTTAACCCACCTTCTTCTCAAGTTTGGGATCGTGGCATGACCCTGGAACTGTAACTTTATAATACAGTGATGATGTGGGGGGGGGGGGGGTTGGATATTCATGAGCCATACACCGTCACCTGCAATCTATAATCATACGTTCAGTGTAGTTAAGATTGTGCCCAGGGTTCTGCAGTGGTATTTTTCCCTCCCTTTCAGATTGTGGTGCATTTTTAGTGGTGTTCATTAGCACAAACTCTGCAAGAATACAATGATAATGAACAATCAGTGGTTGCACTTATACCACCAATCTGACCTTCAGTGTACAACAAAAACTTGAAATGTTTGACTCTACACTCTGCCAGAGACTTATTAATACAAAGTGAATAGATTCTATAGAGCCAGTGTCTGGCTAATAAAATACAACAATAGTTAATAGGTAAGTAGAATACTGCTGTTCGTCTTCCTACACTGTATAGAAGTTACCAATCTTCACAGCCTTGTTCCTACTTGGGAAGAGTTGCATTGTTTGGGGGGAGTTGCTGTGTGTTCTTATTAATCACCTCCCTCAGGCCTTTGTAAAAGTGTAAATCAGCTCCAATCGACAGAAAACCCTAGGAATCACAAAAAGTACAATTGGCAAACACGCATTTTTCTATTAAGCTTAAAAATAAAATCATAAATCATTCACCCAACTGATCAAATTCCAGTTTCAATGGATGTAAATTAGGGATCTTCAGGATTTTTTTTGGTTCAGACAGGATGACCAAGCTGCTTTTTTAAGACTGGATGCTTCATATTTTAGTTCTGTTTTACACTTGACTCCACCCAGTCAAGTTTCCCAGATGCCAGGATCATGGTAATTGGCTGAAAAAGATAAGCGCCTTTCCAAGCATTAGGTGTGGGCAGAGGACACAAGAATGTTTCCACTAGGCCTCCAGGCACATCCCGTTTTCTGCGACCAATTTCAACTCAACGTCCAACCTTCACTCCCAATCTAACGTCTCTTTTAACCAGCTCTCTCTCCTATATCTGACCCCTCCCCTAAAGTACAGTCCACATTCCTTCCCCTGTGATGTTCAATCCATTCTGCTCTCTGACTCCCATTTCCCTGTGTTTGGAACCCCTCCCTAGTAACTAAACCTCTCTGGTGATCCCAAACCTCTCTCAATTTTTTTTGAAAGGTTTTATTTTAAAGAAAATTCAATCCTGCCATTAAAACTCACATGGAACATTGGAAGAAGGCAACTGATTTAGACATTCTGCCCCTCAGATCTGTTTCATGATTCAATGAGATCATGGCTGATCAGTGACCTAAATCCATACCTCCCTTTCCCTTAATACCTTTGATTATGAAACCGTGGCTCCAACTTTTAAATTCTGCCTCCTGGTCCTAAAATTTAAAAAGTCAAATTGGGCTTGTGTGACCCTTTACAAATCCATGCAACTCTCGATTTAAAAAAAAGCACAGATGCTGGGAATCCAAAATAAAAACGGAACATTCTGGAAACACTTGGCAGGTTGGGCAGCATCTGAGGAGAGAGAAACAGTCAATGTTTCAGATCTGTAACCCTTCATCTGAACTGGGAAAAAGAGAAAACAAGTTAGTTTTAGATAGCAGGGAAGGTGGGAGAGGGATGGGTAGAACAAAGGGAGTATTTCCGTAATGGTGAGACCAGATGACTTTGTGTGCTATGAAATGGAACTGCTCCATCCCACAAAGGATTGCCAGCTAACTTGTGCATCTTAGCTTTAAATTCCACCCTCCCTCCCCACCCTGTCTTGCAATGTTTCCAACTCACAGCTGTTTTTAAGGTCACAGGATTAGACAATTGCTGTTTGCCTGAGCCATTTTTTTTTTGACCACAAATCAAACCTGAAATGGAACTCTTCTTTCTCACAAGGTATTTCAAGGAAATTTGTCCAAACTAGCAGACTGCGTAACCAACTCAAAAGCAGAGAAAATGAAGAAATAACCCTTCAAGCAGATCTCTGGTCATTGGTACTGCAGGGGTCTTCCACTATGGGACATGATTCCTGGAAATCTGACCTATCTTTCCTGCCATATCTATAATCCGTAACTGGAGGGATAAATCTGTAGCGTTGTTTTGTGAGGAGTTAAGTGTAAATCTTGTGTTCATTACCATTGTTTGGGGATGATGCTGGGGTGGGCAGCAGTATATTTCACACTGGCATTATTTTTAGCATAGACTTTAACACAGCAGATTACATGGTACAGGACTGGTGTTCTTTATTGTGTGTGGAGTGTTACATGGGCTGGTGCATGGTAACGTAAGTCATAACACACAAGCTGATAAATGGTCAGGTTTGATGGGCTAACACATAGCAACATGTATGGAGAAATACACGGCTGGCATATTGTGCAATCTATTGACAAATTAGTCAGGTCCAAAATCACAGCAGTTTTCAACTGTTCCATATCAGTAGTCACCAAACCTGTAAAAAGATTTGTGTAAATAGTGCACAGGGCCCTTTAATGTGTTAGATTACTCACCATGTGGCTCGTCACAGTCTCATTGATGAGGTCAATTCCTTCTGGCAGTGGAATGTGCACTCCTCGAAAAGCTTGTTCTAAGCAGAGAAAGATTAAAAAAACAGCTGGAGAGTAAACAGCTGCTTTGGAGGGAGAGTTCGCACAGCACAAGTTACTTACTTCCCAGTTTTGGTCAGGCAGACACAATGTCATCTATTCCAGTGACTTGCATTAAAGGTGCTGCCAGCTTGAACCATACGGGCCGTAACACTCTAACTCCTGCTCAGACAGTTGATCTCAACTGAGGTTAGAGTAAGTGCACTGCAAATCCACTCAGCTTCCCTGCGAATAGGGAGTGCAGAACAGAAGCAGACGTTTCTGCCACTGGGACTATAGAGTGATTTCCTGGATATGGGAATGAGGACGCAGTCAGACTTGGATGTCTTATGTATATAACCCTACCTAATACAAGCAGCTGCCTAACAGAGGACTCTCTGATATACAGGCTGTTCCCAGGGACATCTACCGAGACAAATATCAATTTGGTGAAAGACACACTTTGATCTGCCCGAAACTTGTTGTTCTTCCGGTATAAGGAGATGTCTGCAAGCAAATGCTGCCCAACTGGCACATTCCAGGGTGCAGGAGTATGTGTTGAGAGACACACTGAAGCTCAGTGCCCCACCACAAAGACTCTGTGGTGAAGGAGCACAGGATAGGGTCTTACTGTACTGGACATCTGAGAGGTTGGGTCCTGTGTAACAACCTCCCAAATGCTCCACTGATGCATAAGGATGAAACATGAGGGGTGTTGATGTTTTATGAGGGAATGTATTGAAATGATGGTATAATGAATGTAAATACAGACATGCCCCAATTGCATATACTGTATATATTGTGAATAAAATATCTTTTAAGAAAAAAAACTACATGAGTGTATATGGCAGCCATAAGCTAGGAGCCAAGCAATAATATGTTTGTAATTATGGCACTAAAAACTAATGATCTACACAATGGAGTTTGTACAAATCCAGCAGCCAGTCCTGAGAATCTGCACGATGATGTGAGTCTGTAGATGCAGCACTTAACCGTGAAAACCTACGCAATGTCATAAGTGTCACCGAACACGAGATGGCGCCAGAGAGGCAACATTTTGCTAGCTGCCAACAGCGACGTAGTTGTATACTTTAAGATCTGACGCTGCAGAGAGGAGTGGACTCAGCCCAATACATCGCGAGCACATCCCTCCCCACCATCGGAAGTATCTATATGAAGGCAGCACCCACCATCAAAGATCCCCACCATTGCAGCTACCATCGGGCAGGAGGTACAGAAGCCTGAAGTCCCACACCACCAGGTTCAGGAATAGCTACTTCCCTTCAACCATTCGGTTCTTGAACCAACCGGCACAACCCTAATCACTACCTCAGTATAGCAAAACGATGACCACTTTGCATTACAAGGGACATTTTGTCTTGTTCTAATTGTGTTCTTTCTTGTCATAGAACGGAAACAGGCCCTTTGGCCCAACTGGTCCATGCTGACCAGGATGCCTATCTAAGCTACGTTTGTCCACGTTTGGCCCACATCCCTCTAAACCTTTCCTATCCATGTACTTGTCCAAGTGTCTTTTAAATGTTTCTATTGAACCTGCCTCAACCACTTCCCTTGGCAGCTCGTTCCACAAAAATTGAGTATAATTTATGTAAAAATTGTGTTTAATTTGTTTAATTTATGTTTTTCTCGGGAATGTTGTATGTCTGATGCTATGTTCCTGTGATGCTGCTGCAAGTTTTTCATTGCACCTGTGCACACATCTACTTGTGCATCTGACAATAAACTCGACTTTGAAGTATGTAAAATAATACCTGACTGTGACACTCCACACAAGAGTGTGGGTTTGTAAGTATAGCACCAAGCTGTAATAATCAACAAAATGGTGTGACAGTGTAAATTCTGAAAATCAGCACACCTAATCATGATAATATACAGTGCCTAATTATGATTATCTGCACATTATTGTGAGTGTGTAAGTATGGTGCCCAGCTGTGAGCATCCATTTAATAATTTGGGAATGTAAATACAGCAGCTAACCATGACAGTTACGTACACGTGTAAATAAAACAGACCATTGTCAAAATCTACAAAATATCATGGTGTGTAAATATAGCACCTAATTGTGGCAATTTATACATTGACCTGTGCTAGTAAATATAATTCTTGTTATAATCTACATTGGTGAGTATGTAAATGTAGCAGCTAAATGTGATAATCTATACAATGGGATGTGTAAAACCAACACCCTACTCTAAGAATCTCTCCAATAGCATGAGTGTGTAGATACAGTAACTAACTGATAATCTGCACATCATGAATGTGTAAACACCTTGGTGCAAGTGACAATAGTAAACCAATACCAATACTGCACCGAACTGTGATAATAGATGAGTATGAGATCAGCACTTACCATTGATAATCGGCATGATAGTGAGCTGCAGAAGAGCCTTCATTGGAGCCTGGATAGGAATCAACTATAAGAGTACAGAGGTGTCAATAATCAAATGAAATTCACACCACTTCATTGCTCCCACCAGCTATTGTGTCTTATGATATTGAAGATACATATTTGCCAATGTTTTCAAAGACTTTCATCGGCAGTGAAACAAAGATCATAGCAATGACCCCATCCTAGTGCTGTCACCATCTTCATGATGTAAAGCAAATTACTGACAATGTAGTGAGTACCAATCATTAAAGAAGCTCAGCCTCAACATTCACAACCCATTGGCTCTTCTGTACCCCTTCCTTTGGATGTGTGACCTCAGGTGTACGACCACCTTTTCACAGGTTTCAACTCATTAACCAGTTCCTGCATTACCAGAATGTTTTCAACACGTGGATCGTTTTCTCGGAGCTTCTCCTGTCATGCAACAGGGAGTGGGGCTGAGCAATTAGTGAGATAGATGCAAAGATCTTCTCATGTGTCCTTGACAAATTAAAAAATAACGTGAAAAAAGTGTTCCTATTGCAGTGTGATAACAAAATATCCCCCATAATTGGGTGGCTGCATTTGTTGTGGGTTGTTAGGCATGTTTCCTAGTTGTGGATTGGGTACCCATGGTTTTTGAGGACTGGATGGCCATATTTATTATGCATTGGCAACCAAGTCTGATTGAGCTATTGGCTATGGTTGTTGGGGCTGGTAGCCATGTTATCTAGGGGATGTGTGGCCATATTTGTTGTGGCCTGGGCGGCCATCTTTGTTGGTTGGTTGCCATCAGTAAACAACTGACCCTGGCTCCAGGTCTCATTACAAGATCTTCCTCTGGACTTCTGGCAATGGTGTTTTAATTGCCTTTATAGGTGTGCATGGGAAAAAAACAAAGATCTATGTCCATTATTGTTGTTCTTTATGCAGAGAGTTGTGGACACAGCGCAGCGCATCACGGAAACCCGCCTCCCCTCTTTGGACTCTGTCTTTACCTCTCACTGCCTCGGTGAAGCAGCCAGCATAATCAAAGACCCCACCCACCCGGGTCATTCTCTCTTCTCTCCTCTTCCATCAGGTAGAAGATACAGGAGCCTGAGGGCACATACCACCAGGCTTAAGGACAGCTTCTACCTCACTGTGATAAGACTATTGAACGGTTCCCTTATATGATGAGATGGACTCTGACCTCACGATCTACCTCGTTGTGACCTTGCACCTTATTGCACTGCACTCTCTCTGTCGCTGTGACACTTTACTCTGTACTGTTATTGTTTTTACCTGTACTACCTCAATGCACTCTGTACTAACCCAATGTAACTGCACTGTGTAATGAATTGACCTGTACAATCGGTATGCAAGACAAGTTTTTCACTGTACCTCGGTACAAGTGACAATAATAAACCAATACCAATACATATTATGTACACACAAACATAAATATGCATGTGTGCATATACTGTATACACGTATGGAACATAGCATCTAAAATCACATCTCTTTTGGTATCAACCTTGGCTCTGAAGTTAGGTCTCTTGTCTCTGAGACGGAAGGTAGATTTGTGTACCATTTTCAAGATTTGAACAGATTTGATGCAGGGCTGAGGGAGAGCTGCTGTGTCAGAGGTGCTATCTTTCAAATAAGATAATGAACAAAGACCCTACCATCTCGGATGTTAAACAGTTAAACTTTTGAAGAGCAGTGAGCTCCCCCAGTGAGGTGGCAAATATTTCAGCCTTCGAACAACAGCCTTCACAATTACTTGGCCATTAATCCAATATTGAAAAAAACTGCAGAAGATAGAAACCTTAAAGAAAAATGCCAGAAATACTCAGCAGATTGGGCGGCATCTGTAAGGGAGACAGAGTTAATGTTTTAGATCAATGACTTTCCATCGCAGCTGGGATAAGTTAGAGAGAAAAGGAATTACCAATTGTGATGAAAGGAAGGAGGGGCAGAGAGAACAAAGCAGCACGTCTGGGATAGGTTGGAGACCAGGAGAGAATGAATGACCCAGTTGGTGCCAGGTGAACGAGGCTGGTAAAGGCAAGGGAAGCTTAAAAAGTATGTCTGGGGTTGGTGTAAACAGGGAGCAAATGGAATCTTAAATTACCATAAGGGGAAAGAGAGAAAAACTGCTGGAAATGTGGAACTCGGGGCCAATTATGTGAAATTGTTCACCCTGGTGTTGAGTTCTGATGATGGTAACGTACTGAGTCACAAGAAGAGGCACTGTTCCTTGAGCTTATTTTGGGCTTCATTGGAACAGTGCAGGAAGCCAGGGACAGAGTTTGGACTGAGAACGGTAGGGAGAATTAAAGTGGTAGGCAAGGAGCCCTGAGGACTGAGCATAGCTGTACTGCAGAGTGGCCACCCAGTCTGCATTGTGGTTTATCCAATATGGAGGAGACCACGTTGTGAACACTGAATGCGGTACATTAGTTTGGAAGAAGTGCCAGTGAATCGCTGCTTCACCTGGAAAGACTGTTTGGGTCCCTGGATGGTGGGAAGGGAAGAGGTGAAAGGACAAGTGGGGCATCGCCTGTAGTTGCACGGGAAAGTGCTGTGAGAAGTGGGGGTGGTAGTTGGTGGGAACAGAAGAGTGGACCAGGGAGTCATGAAGGGGAGGAGAGGAGAAGGCATGTCTGCTGGTGGAATTTCATTGAAGCGGGTGAAATTGTGGAGAATGATCTGTTGAATGTGGAGACTGGTGGGGTGGAAGGTGAGGACCAGGAGAATTCAATCCTTGTTCTGTCCCAGAGGAAAGGGTGCGGGAACAGAGACACAGGATATGGATGAGATGTGGTCAAGGACTTTATGAACAATGGGAGAGGGGAAGCCACAGTTCATAAAGAAGACATTCCAGTCTTATAGTGCGCAGCCCTGCACAGCTTGACTCTATGTCCTGCCCATAACCCACAAGCAGGACTCCCTGACAGATCCATTGTTTTGGCCTGTTCTTTCCCCCACTGAACTTATTCTCCCTACCTTGACTCTATCATTCTTCCTCTGGCCCAGTCCATCCCCGCTATATCCATGACAATTCCAATGCCCTCCGCTTTTTTGACCATTTCCAAGCCCTGGTCCCAACAGACTCATCTTTATCACGGACATACAATCTCCTTACACCTCCATCTCACATTGGGCTGGTCTGAGGGCCCTCTGCTTCCTCCTTGAGCACACTCATTCACTTGGCTGAACCTGTTCTCACATTGAACAACTTCTTCAACTCCACTTACTTTCTCCAGATCAAAGGTGCAGCCACGGGCACTTACGTGGGCCCAAGCTATGCCTCTTTCTGTGGGATGTGTGGCACAGTCTTTGTTCCAGTTCTTTCTGGGCCCATTCCCTTGAGTCTTTCTCCAGTACTCTAATGCCTGCATTCGCTCTGCCTCCTGCACTCATGCAGAACTCTACAGTTTCATAACTTTTGCAATTTCCTCCCTGCTCTCACCTTCACCTGGTCAATCTCTGTCTCCTCCCTTCCTTGACTGCATCTCTCTGTCTCCATCTCAGGAGATGGGCCAGCTACTGACATCCAATACAAGCCTGCTGATTTCCACAGCTATCTCTTTGTCCCACCCTGCCTCCTGTAAAGATTCTATTTCCATTCTCCCAGTTCCTCCATCTCCATTGTATTTGCTCCGACGATGTATAGGTACCCCTGAAATGTCTTCCTTCTTCCTGAACTGTGGCTCCCCCTACACTGTTAACAAAGCCGTTGACTGCGGGATAAATTTAGCCCATGACATAGAGATAACTTTTCTGCTCTTCATCAGTGCTGTAGGATGGTATATTTTACATTTACCTGAGAGAGTAGC
This sequence comes from Pristis pectinata, assembly GCF_009764475.1. Classification (NCBI taxonomy): domain Eukaryota; kingdom Metazoa; phylum Chordata; class Chondrichthyes; order Rhinopristiformes; family Pristidae; genus Pristis; species Pristis pectinata. The sequence continues at coordinate 4,159,958 of NC_067420.1, read as the reverse complement.
CAAAGTCGTGGTTTAAAATCTCATCAAATAGACAACTCCTACACAGTTTGCATTGCTAATTGAGTGCATTCTGAAACAGGCAAATGTTCCATCAGACTGTTGCCCATGCAGCAGTGATAAAGATCCTTCTCCCGATTGTGACTACTTACCGCCAGTGATTCCAGAGTTGACTTCGCTGAGAACATCCTGAATCTAAGGGGAAAGAAAATCATCAAAGCATTCCTTTAAGTATGGAGACAGAAGCGATTCTGTGGTGCTGGAATCTGGGGCAACTCACACAAAAAGTGCTGGAGGAACTCAGCAGGTCAGGTAGCATCTGTGGAGGGAAATAAACAGTTGACGTTTCGGGTCGAGACCCTTCATCAGGACCTGATGAAGGTCAATCAGGTCCTGATGGAGGGTCTCGACCTGAAACGTCAACTGTTTATTTCCCTCCATACATGCTGCCTGACCTGCTGAGTTTATCCAGCACTTTTTGTGCGTGTTATTCCTTTAAGTATCTCCTGTACAGCACAGAACAATTGGTGGCTCTTGTCCTGCGGACTGTACTTCTCATGATGTTGCTCCTATAATATGTATGTTTCAGTGCAGTACACACCTCATAACTGAAAGTCTCAGTTTATAAACTGTAATTCCCACACGTATTTTCACAAAAGTGAACTCATCCATTCTGATACCTAAACCTCTCAAGCAGAATTCCATAATGAAATTGTCCCTGCAGAGTGAAATGTGAAATATTTTTGTGTTCAACGTGTTACACCCAGTGTCCAAGCTGGGACTCAGAGCCCAAAACCAGCAGCAGCTGATATTCTCGCTTATGCAACCCACAGGGAGCTTGCTATGAGAAATGGAAGACGTAGAAAAATAGCTCACAGCATCAGTGAAATGGTCATATGGCCTAATAACCTGTCCACTGAGATCATCCGGAATCCCAAACCCAATAATTTACTGCCTCATTCCAGTAAATCTCTTCTCGCACTGAATGTCAGCAAGACCAAGAAACTGACTGTGGACTTCAGGAAGAGGAGGTCGGGAGAACACACACCAGTCCTCATTGAGGCGTCAGCGGTGGAAAGGGTGAGCAGTTTCAAGTTCCTGGGCGTCAACATCTCGGAGGATCTACCCTGGGCCCAACACATTGATGCAATCACGAAGAAGGCATGCCAGTGGCTCTACTTCGTTAGGAGTTTGAGGAGATTTAGTATGTCACCAAAGGCTCTTACAAATTTCTACAGATGTACGGTGGAGAGCGTTCTGACTGGTTGCATCACCGCCTGGTATGGGGCTCCAATGCACAGGATTGCAAGAGGCTGCAGAGGGTTGTAGACTCAGGCAACTCCATCACAGGCATAACCACCCCCCCACCATCAAGGACATCTTCAAGCCACGGTTTAATGAGTCACCCTATGGCCTGGTGCCCCAGTAATGCAACACTGCCACAACCTGCATTTGTATAGTGCCCTTTACAACATCAAGACACTTACAAGAATTTTGCAGCTCATGAAGTACTTGTAAAAGGTGGTGACATCGGAGACAGAGCAGTTAGGATCCCACAAAGAGCACTGCAACATTGACCAGATAGCCAGTTTTAATTACGGTGACTGAGGGATAAATTTAGGCCATGACATAGAGATAACTTTCCTGCTCTTCATCAGTGCTGTACGATGGTATATTTTACATTTACATCTTCCTTTTTTTTGCACTATTTTTGTAATTTATAGTAATTTTAAGTTGCACTGTACTGCTGCCACAAAAACAACAAACTTCACGTCATATAAGTCAGTGATTATAAATCTGATTCTGATTCTCTTCAGCTTTTTGTGCATTTACCTCTTCCTTCCACCAATACTGTGGGCTTCAGGAACACTTCCTCATTAGTTACCCCACAATTATATTACTGGATCCTGCCAAATAGCTCACAATATTTTACTGTACCCACAAGTCCTGCCCACAATTCTCTTATCACACTCAGTTGTGCCCACAACTCTGATATTGAATCAGGAAGAGCTGCCCAAAATTATATTAAAGTGCCCAGGGAGTGCAGCCTACACTTATACACAAGGAGTTCTTCAAATGTAGAAGTCCGGTAATAAAATCAGAAATGCTGAAAACATTCAGCAAGTCAGGCAGTATCAGTGGATAAAGAAACAGAGTCAATGATTCAGAATGAAGACCCTTCATTGGAATTGGAAAGGTGAGGAAAGGTAGTTTTAAGTGGCAGTGAGGGTGGGGGAGGTATGGATGGGATATTCTAACACATCTTCCTTTGCTGCCTCACGACTCAATACTTTCAGGTAACTTAGTTTCTCCCTTTGTATTAACTCAATTTTTCTCTCTCCATAGACACTGCCTGATCTGCTGAACATTTTTAATAGATTTCCTTTGGTTTCAGGTCTAGCAACTGACCTAGTATATACTCATATGGAACATTATGTATAACAGAAACAATTGGAATCATTACTTAAAAATGTAGTTTTGTGCTCAAAGTACATAACTTTTATCCTTAGGATCAATTAGCAATATCTGGCATCCATAATTATTTGGCAGTGTCCTCTGTCTCTGTCTCCCAAACTCCTCTTAAACTCAGGGACCTTCTGTATTTCATCCTTCCCTTAAACTCAGGACCTCTCTGTAACTCATGCTCCTCTTAGGCTCAGGGACCTGCTCACCCCTGTGCTCCTCCTAAATTCACAGCCTCATTTTTCCAACGTGGGACACCACTGGATGAGCATCTGACAGTTTACTGGACGAGGTCTGGATGGTCTGGGCTGTGTCACAGGCTTCCAGCTCAACATGTGCTGGGGGTGACTGTGGGGTAGAAGGGGAGGGATGATCAGGGAGCAACCCTGTTGAGGGTGAGTGGCAGCAGTTGTGGGCAGCCTCACTGTTGAGCAGAGGGAGCACCCAGGAGCTGGGGAGTGGGAGTAGTGGGGCTGAGTGTGCTTTGTGAGAGCATGTGGGGCGGCATGATGATGGGAAGGAGGTGAGTGAATGGGGAGGGATCTGAGAAAGAAGAGTGCGATGAAGGGAGGCAATTAGAGAAAGGGGGCAGAGGCAGAGGGACTGAGGGATGGGAGGAAGTTGGAAGGAACCAGGTTGAGGAAACAGCCTTACCAAGATTGTGTGTGAGTGTATGTATTTGTGTGAACGAGATTCTTATCCGAAATAGTGCGTTTTGTAGTTGTTTAGTTAGCGTTCTCTGCTGTAGTTATGTAGTTAGAATCGGTCTGCGTAGTTTTTTCTTTCTTGTGTCAGTTGCTGTAGTTTTGACAATGGATGTCATTTTGTAGTGCTTTTAGTCAATAAACTTTTGTCTGTTCATAAACAAAAAAATGTGCGTGAAGCTGTATGTGCGTGTGTGTGAGTATGTGTAAACGTGAACATATGTGTGAGTGTGAGAATGTGTGATTTGAGTGTGTGTGAGAAAGTGTGTGTGAGACAGCTGTGTATAAGAGTGTGTGTGAGAGAGAGAGTGTGAGAGTGTGTGTGAGCGCATGCGCCTGCATGTGTCAGGGTCTGTGTCCACGTACCCATGAGTGTTACGTCTGTACAGCGAAGCCTGCTCTCCAACTGATTTTGTCCCCCTTGCTACTGGACCAAGACCTCACTCTGTCAAATCCCTGAAGTAGCTGGTGTGCAATGGCAATGTCTCATTAAAGAATTTACACACAGGAATTTCCCACTGCCCAGAACTGGAGTGGCAGCAAGTCACCTGTGATCCTGAGAAGTTGTCTAAGTAGAAGGATTGAACTACTCAGGGAGTGTTGCCTGAAACTGCATCAAGGTATCTAGGAGCACTTCCAATACCAATTTCAGGTACCCAGGGTTAACTGCTCATGATTTTAATCATTACCAAGAAGTTCTGCCTTAAATTGCATTAAATTACTTGGGAGAACCTCCCACAATTCTACTTATAAGTAGCCAGGAATACTGCCCGTGATTGTAATAATGTACCCTGTGAAAGCTACTTACAAATGGAATATAGTATGCTGGAATGCTACCTCCAATTGAGGCAGCAAATGAACATACCAAATAGGAGTAGGAGTAGGCCACTCAGCCCATCAACCCTGCTCCACCGTTCAATTAGATCATGGCTAATCTGATTGCAATTTCCCATCGATCAGTGGTAATCTTTCAGCACCTTGCTCATCAAGAATCTATCTACCTCTGCCTTAAAATATTCAGACTCTGCTTCCATTGCCCTGAGGAATAAGGTTCTGAATATACCCATGCCAATGTGTTATCTCCAACACCATGGCCTTCTGTTTCCACTATAATCTTTGCTTCAGCACCTTATCAAATGCCTTCTGGAAATCTGAGTATGCTACCTTCACCAGATCCCTTTGTCCATTGCACATACTACTTCCTCAAAGAACTATGATAAATTGGTCAAATGTGATTTCCCTTTCACAAAACGATGCTGATTTTGGCCAGTTATTGTGAATTTGCTGCACCCTGCCGGCCAGGGTATGTGACTGTACCCTCCTGTGGGTGATATCTGCTATTGCATTACTTAAGTGCTTCCTGATTCCTGTCTCAGTATTGTCTCAATCCACATTTTCTCTTTTCAATGCTAACCTTCTGTTTAATTGAACCCTTCCTCACTGCAAAATAGTTGATGAATCAGTTATGATAGGTTGACTTCACATTCTGGCATGAATCTACACAGAGCTTCACATCATGTCAAAAAGCAAACCCAATATTCTTGGCATTAATATTTAACTATCCAGATAAATGAATAAGAGTCAAAATAAGCCCTGGCCTACTTTTGGAGCTATAAATAACAGTACTCACAGAACACACTTGAACCTGGTGGCCTAAATCTTATCGCCATGCTGAGAGTTGGGCTTTATCTGAAAATTTTAGGGAGGTTGCCTGTTTCTTTGAGACTGGTCGGCCATTTTGGGTCACCTTCCTGGGTGGCAGGCTCCTCAGTTAAGTGACTTTGCTGTGCATGCCCTGCACTCATGGGGGCAAAAATTGCAACTTCACCTGGCGTTAATGGGATAGTAATAAAGCAGAACAGAGTGGATGGTCTTCCTGCCAGAAAACATCGGAATGCAGTCAGATCCATTTTGAATGGGCTTCTGAATGCTGATTTGAGTGATGGGCCCTTTATAACTTGGGATGATTTCTCGGGTCTTGCACCTTTACCTATTCAGTCCTCTGTACCTCACTGGGCTGTATGTCAAACTATGGAAGTCACTCTTTCCTTGGATCCAATGAGTGACCTGCCAATCAAGCCGCCGGTCCAGGGTCCAGTGATCTTCCTTGGGATCACATAGATCATTACCATGCATTGCAAGAGATGAGCATTACAAGCTGACACAGTGGTCCTACCTTCTAAGACCCAGTGTGATTGCTAGGTTCTTCCCTTTCAAAGCCACCTTTGCGTTCAACTTCGACTCCTGCAATGAGAAACCCAGATGAGAATGTGGAACAGGTGCCACTGCATGATGCTGGTGAACAATCCATTAATGTGTCCATACTGCACTCCACTGTACAATGTACCGATAGAGGTACTCACGTCTTCATCTCGCTTGGGTTCCTGTCAGAGGACTGTAAATACATTGAGATCATCTGCAGATATCACCTATAGTCATTTATGGTTTAGTGTATTGTTGTATACCCTGGGTGCACAACCCTTTGTGAACAGGACTGGTTCTGACGACCCAAATCACTTCAGAGGGTCATTCAAGTGGTCCACATTTCATTTTAACCATACGTAAACTGATACTAATATTTTAGCCACATACGTGATGTGGAATCAAAGTTCATAAATAAGTGATTGATATGAGATAGTCTTTAATTAACTGAATTTAAATTCTCCAATTATTGCAGTAGGATTTGAATTCTCATCTCCAGATCATAAGACCGGGCATAGAAAGTAGGACCAGGAGAAGGCTATTCAGCTGTTCAAGCTTACTCCACTGTTCAACACGTTCATGGCTGATCCTGTATCTCAATACTATATTCCTGCTTCCTCCCCGCACCCCTCAATGCCTTTTGAGTCTCTCTGTCTATCTATCTCCTTTTAAAATATATTCGGCAACTTGGCCTCCACTGCTTTCTGTGGCAGAGAATTCCTCAGGTTCTTCACCCTCTGAATAAAGAAACTTCTCCTCACAGTCCTGAGACTGTGATCCCTCGTTCTTGACACCCCAGCCAGGAGAAGCATCCTCCCCGCATCCAGTCTGTCAAGCCCTGTCAGAATTTTGTATCTTTCTAGAAAGATCCTCTCTCATTCTTCCAAAGTCTAGTGAACTAGATAATCCAATCTCTCCTCATGTGACAATCAAGCCATTCCCAGGAATCAGTCTGGTGAATCCTCGCTGCACTCCCTCTCCAGCAAACATATCCTTTCTTCAGTAAGGAGACCAAAACTGCAGACAGTACTCCAGGTGTAGTCTCACCAAGGTCCTACATAATTGAAGGAGAACATCCTTGCTTCTACACTCAAAACTTTATGCAATGAAGACCAACATTCCTCTTGGCTCCTTAACTGCTTGTTAAGCGGTTTGGTTCCAGTGCCTGATGACCAGGGTCACTTTGTACATCAATATTTCCCAATATATCACCTTTTAAATTATACTCTACCTTTCAGTTTTTCCTAATTCACATTTTTCCAAGTTGGATGTCAAAAGACTGAAGCAGGTTTCTGGTGAACGTCAAGAGGGAAGGAGAGACGGAGTGCAGGGTCACAGCTTTCAATGCGCACGGTTGCTGATATTTCCTCCTATCCCCTCATGGCTCTGCTCTTCACACCCTAACCCCGTGACCCCCAACTTTAAACTCAATGCTCCATTATAATTTTCCACAAACCTCTGTTTTTACATTCACAACCTTTCCCAACACATGTCTCCTTGGAGGTGGATTTGTATGCTGGGGGAAACACTACATTCTTGTTGGGGCAGCAAAATGGTGGACAGTATACCATGGGCCAGAGGGATTAAAACAGGCCAGGGTATCTGCAAGTGGTGCAGTTTAACAGAATTAGGACTTTGGAATGGTGGCCAGAGGGATCTCAGGGCACAGGTCTATTCTGAGAGTGGTCTGACTATCTGGATACCATAACCATGAGAACATTATAACTGGAGGGATAATGTATAATTTTAATTGCAGGGGCACTGTGATTGTATGGACACTTAGACTACAAGAACATTCTGAGCTTAAGGGCAGTGTAACCACAGGGTATTTTGAGACTGTAAAGAGGTTCGGCTTGTCACCGAACACTCCAACAAACTTCTACAGATGTACCGTTGAGAATGTCCTGACTGGTTGCATCATGGTCCGGTACAGCAATTCGAATGTGCAGGAACGCAAGAAGCTGCAGAGAGAAGTGGACTCTGCCCAATACATCACGAGCACGTCCCTCCCTACCATCGGTAGTATCTACAGGAGGCGCTGCCTCAAGAAGGCAACATCCATCATCAAAGATCCCCACCATGGCCATTCCATCTTCTCACAGCTACCATCGGGCAGGAGGTACAGAAGCCTGAAGTCCCACACCACCAGGTTCAGGAACAGCTACTTCCCTTCAACCATTTGGTTCTTGAACCAACCTGCACAACCCTAATCACTAGAGTTGAGCAACATTATGAGCACTTTGATCACTTTGCATTAAAATGAACTTTTTTTTTGTTCTAATTGTGTCCTTTCATGTAAAAATTTTGTTAATTTATGTTTTTTCTTGTGAGTGCTGCTTACCTGATGCTATGTGCCTGTGATGCTGCTGCAAGTTTTTCATTGCACCTGTGCACACATGGACTTGTGCTTATGGCAATAAACTTGACTTTGGCTTTGACTTTGACTCTGTGTGATTGCAGCCACATAGTGTGATTGTAGGGAACCTGTAAGTGCAGGGATACTGTATGACAGTCGGGGCACTGTGATGCTGTAAGGGGTTCGTACTGTAGGGACATTGTGTGTAGAATGAGAATAAACTGCTTACCATGGTTATACTGGAGAGTGTGACCGGTGTGGAGTTGGGTGGCAGGAGTATGATATTCATGCAAGCGCTGACACCAACAGTGATCCCCGAAGGCTTGATTGTACAGTGAGGAGCTGATGTCACTTCCAACTCCAGCAGCATGGGTGCTTCCTTGGCTGATGATGTTGGGGTCTTGGTGTCAGAGATTGGGAAAAGAGGCAGAAATTTAAAACACTCGAGCATATTCTATGTCAAATATACTGAATCAAAATGTAGACTGGTTGCATCTCATTCCAATAGACTTTGATAAGAATTCACATCAAAATAAACCCTTTTCAGCAACAAAGCAGAAAACACCATAAACCACCAGACCTGGTTCATGTTTAACAGAGAGGTGAAAGAAATGAAGACTTTTGATACTTGTTTTTAAAGAGAGAAAGAGAGAAGGAATGAATCAGAAAACAAGAAAGAGAGCAACAGATATGTTGTTGGACATTATGTCGCAGTTGTAAAAGTCATTGGTGAGGCCACACTTGGAGTACTATGTACAGTTTTGGTCACCCTGTTATGGAAAAGATGTGGTTAAACTGGAAAGAGTGTAGAGAAGATCTATGAGGATGTTGTCAGGACTAGAGCACCTGAGTTATAGGGAGAGGTCTTTATTCCTTGGAACGTAGGAGAATGAGGGGCGACCGTACAGAAATGTTTAAAATTATGAGAGGCATAGATAAGGTGGAGGGTAGCAGTCTTCTCCCCAGGAAAAAGGTTTAAGGTGAGAGGGGAAAGATTTAAAAGGGACCTGAGGGGCAACTTTTTCATGCAGAGGGTGGTGAGTGTGTGGAACGAGCTGCCAGAGGAAGTGGTTGAGGCAGGTACAACAGTATCATTTAAGCACTTGGATAGGTACATGGAAGGGGGGATCCTGGAGAGAAATGGGCCGAATGCAGGAAATTGTGACTAGCTGGGTGGGCACCGTGGTCGGCATGGACTGGTCGGGCCAAAGGGCCTGTATCTGTGCTGTATTGCTCTATGACTCTATGAGATAGGGGAAAGATACAAATAGATGCAGAGATAATCAGAAATCAGACAGCGAGGTGGAGAGAGAAAATGAGAGAACAGAATGTCAGAGGAAAAGGGAGAGACAGAGAGAGGGAGTAATAATATATACCATCGCCTTATTACTCACCAGCAAGATGATTGCTCCAAAGAAAGTAGTCCTGAGTAAATAAGCTAGATCCATGGGCATCTGGCAACAAATTGGCAAGAAGGATTCAGTAATTGTCAGTGATTTATTTCACGTGATAAGTTGCTGTAATGATTAGGAGCCCACCTTGCTCTCAGGAATCACAGTCTTTAGCGTTCCAGCTTTATAGTAGGAGAACATGGCGGAGTCGAAGAAGTACTCGGATAAAGAGATGTACACCATGCGATCCTTGCTCTTCAGATGAGGGATACCTGCAGTGTTTGGCAGTGTATCGTTTTCATCTCCAAGAGGGTAGAACATTCCCTGAAAAAAAGAGGCAGGAACTTCTCAGTGAAGAGTGCACACAATCCTGGGACTCCAATAAAAAAAAGATTAACATCCACTGACAGCAGGAGTGAAAGGGAGTCCACAGAAATGTTGCTGCTGCTGGAAGATTTGATTAAGAGACCACTTGTGGAGAAGATCATTGGTGCCACCTGTTTTCAGATTGAACCAAGGCTGCGACAAGGTCTGAAGTGAAGTGATCCTGGTGAAATCCAAACTGGACGTTATCGAGCAGGTTGTTGATGAGTAGGTGTTGCTCGATAGCACTGTTGATGGTGGCTTCAATCACTTTGTTGATGATTGAGGAAAACTGATTGGGTGGTAATCAGCTAGATTTGATTTAGAGTCAAGGTTATACAGCACAGAAACAGTTTTGTCCTGCTTTTTGTGACCAGGACATACCTGGGTAATTTTCCACATTGAGTAGATGCCAGTGTTGTAACTAAACTGGAAAAATTTGACTTGAGGCGCAGCTGGTTCTGGAGTGCAGGTCTTCAGTACTAGAACTGGGATATTGTCTGTTCCCAAATCTGTATCCAGTGCTCTCAGTCATTTCTTGATATCACAGCCTGATGTCCTTCTGCAGACTGGCTTGATAGTGTTGGATGAGTGAGGAATATGGCATGTCAAAGGGGGTACAGATTGTGTTGGTGCAGTGGTTAAATTACTAGACTAGTAATCCAAAGAACTGAACTAACAATCTAGAGACCAGATTTCAAATCCCACCAGAGCATTTAAATTCAGATTAATAATCTGGAGTTGGGAGAATAGTAATGCTGTCTACATAAATTACTGGATTATCATAAAAACCCATCTGGTTCACTCACGGCCTTTGCGGAGGAAGTCTGCTGTCCTTACCCAGTCTGGACTGTGTGCGACTCCAAGCCCACCCCATGTGGTTAACTTTTAAGCTCCTTTTGAAACAACCATCAAGCCACTCAACTATACGTTAACATTGAAACTACTTTTTGGAACACCCAAGTTAAAATGATGGTGAGTCCATCAGCAATTATATTGTGGCACTGAAGAAGCCCTCAATACATTGCAAGGCTGAGCTGAGCTCTAAGCGTAGGCTAATTTGCAGGTTGACTGACGAAAGATGGCATCCATTGCCTGTCAGAGAGCAACTTCGATAATGATGGTGATGTGTCTAATCAGTGCCAGAAAGAAGAGCATGCTTCCACAATTTACCTGTAGGAGACATAACGGTAATCACCTTGACAGAGACCCAAATTCAAAACAGCTGTCTGTCATAGAAGCAGTCTGTAGGTGTGGTCCGGAGTGAAAGGGAAGCTCAGGTGATCACATCAAACTTCGACAAGGATGCGGAGCCCGGCAAATGTCATAAATCAGCAAAGTGGAAACCCTCTGGACCAAGATTTCAATGTAGGCATTTTGTAGATGACATTGCTGGGGACTGCCTTATGATGAGGCCGGATATTTGTTTACAGAACTTCAGCAATACACGTCTAAGGAAAAGCACAGGCCAACTGAAGTTGTAGTTGGGGGTAATTCTCCAAATATTAGGACACTTGGAATGCCTGGTGGGATGGAATGGCCATGGTGTGTGACACTCTGCAGTGACAAGACCACACCCAATCTAGTGGAACAATACCCATTGCCAATACCACATGACATTTACTCTGAGCTGGCTGGAGCTAAAGTATTTACCAAACTAGATTTGTCTCATGAAAACCTCCATCTAAATTCAATAGATAAAAACGTCAACCAGGAGAGCCAACTATGTAACAATCAGTATGATTATTCATCGGTCAAATACACATGTAGTGATAAATCATCCCCTAACTCTTCCAGTCCACTATGAACAAACCTTTTACAAGGAATAAATCACTCCTGTGCAACCAGGCTAATATTCTGATCCCTATGTGCATTGAAGGAGAAAACCTTGCAGAGGTGGTGAAGTGATTACACAGGCATGTGTTTTGAAACTAAAGAGAAACAAACGTGCTATTGTGCAGTGTGAAGTGGTTTCGCTTGGCTTCTAAATGGAAACACTTCGTCTGTATAAAGTAAAAGGTGCATTCTGTTACAGAGGCTCCAAAACCTGAGGGTGTATCTGAACTGATCTTCTATTGGAAATGGTGCAATATTAAGCATCTTTTCTACCAGATTTTGCAACAGTGTTCTTGCCCCTTCATCGTTTATTGAGGAGGAACATCCTGTGGACCTGAGGTAGAGAGCAACAGAGAGAGGTTATGATTTGGAATGTAAAGCTCAGGCAGTGGAGCTCGTCCATTATGACACCAGCCATGAATTAAAATTAGTGTGTGATGCTTCAGGCTATTACCGTGGGGCAGTTACCTGACTTGCAATGCTTGATGACCATGAAACCCATAACCCATTACATTCTGTAACTGCTGTACCATTCAGTAAGATCATGATTGGCGTTTAACCTCACTGTCACTTTACTGCTCTAATCCAATACCTTTGGATTCTCATAATATTGAAAAATTTCTACACAGAATATACTCAGGGACTGAGCCTCCACAACCCTCTTAGGTAGAGAATTACTGAGTTTCATCACCCACTGGGTGAAGAGATCTCTTCCCTTCTCTGTCCTGAGTGGCCAACCCCTCGCTTTGAGGCTGCGAGCTCTGATTCCAGATACCCCAGCCACTAGCTTTACTTTGCTGCCCCTCCCAAGCAGGCGGAACACACCCAGGTCACCCTCCACCTGAACAATATCTCAGTCTGGTAGGCTGGTCATCAACAAACCCCCAGTCTCACACCTCAGTGCAAGGACACATGGGGGAAATGCAAGGTTCAAAGAGATGCCCTTACCCCGGTCATCAGTGGTGCTCTGGCCTTGCCTCTCCTTGAAGGTCAGGCTCAGGCTAACCCCTCTGGAAAGCTCTGGTAATCGTTGTGAATGAGCTTTGCTCTGTCTCATGACGCTGCTCTTGAGGAGCAGGGAGAAAACTATCACTATTCCTCAGAGTGTCTGTACCTGCTTCGAGTCCTTACCTTGAAGTCCATGTCCATATAGTCAGATTTAACAACTGGGTCACTGAGGAGGGAGTAATCGATCCCTACATACTGATCCACCGCCGTTCGCACTTTATAAGGGAGAAAAAGTGTTAGCCCCAGAAGTGCCCAGAGAAATACCAACAAAGCAAATTATGACTATTGAAAAACATAAACAGTGGTGGAACGCTAAAAGACTTGTACTCCCGTAGCTCGGATTACTGGAGATCAACATTGCTCAGCAGATGAAAGCCATAACCTCTCGAGAAAAATGAACCAGTGCATCACAGCTTGGCCACACTTGGTCTCCCACTGGAACTCTGGGACGGGTGGTAGGCAGCCTTTAAGTTCCCCCGGAACTTTAAAGTAATGGGTGGGAAGTTCAAGGGAGATATCAGAGGAAGGTTTTTCACCCAGAGAGTGGTTGGGGCATGGAATGCGCTGCCTGGGGCGGTGGTGGAAGCAGGTACATTGGTCAAATTCAAGAGATTGCTAGATAAGCATGTGGAGGAATTTAAAATAGAGGGATATGAGGGGGGAAGGGGTTAGATAGTCTTAGGTGAGGTTTAAAAGTCGGCACAACATTGTGGGCCGAAGGGCCTGTATTGTGCTGTACTGTTCTATGTTCTATGGTAAAGCATGCTCTGGAAGTGGCTGCAAGATGGCAAGCACTTTATTGCCAGAACTTTGCAGTCCTCATTGTAAGTGCTGCTCCCTGCGGTCTGGAGTCAGGAGTCACATATTCATCAAGGCGCGTTGTCCTGTCCCAACATCTCCCACTTCAACCAACTTCCCCCTGGTGCATTTAACTGCTGACAGATGAGGTGGTGACAATGCCGAAAACCTCCACAGGAAACAAGACCCGCCCCGCTCCAGTTCTGCCCCCGCCCTTGGCGAAGGAGGGAAGCACCACACCAGCGTACAACATGGGACTGGTTGTTCTCTGCACACATTGACTCTTGGGTGAAGTGCAGTCACTGAACAGGACACATACGCACCTGGTATAGTCTCCAGCACCGAGTTCAGCAGCACCAGCGCTGAGTGCTGTAAGGCTGGGCAAATCTAGAAGAGCAGAGCAAGGGGGATCATTCAGATGGAAAAGACAACATTGCTTCCCCTCAATAATTTTCAAACAGTTCAAATCAACTTCCCAGGAACTCAGTGTCTGCAGAGTATCATCTGATGTAATGCTTTTGGTGTTTGCTGGGAGTACCCTATTGGGCATAAACTATCCACTACAGTATGAACCCACTCACTGACAAAGTAACCACACACTCTGTATCCATAGGGTAAGTAAACCTTCGCTCTGACACCCTGTACCACATGCGATAATCCTGGATCATAAGCTCACCTCTCTGACACAAGGAACAACCTGGATCCGACCAAAACCTCCATCTCAGTATCTACAGCGAGAAGTCATCAGCGTCCTCACTGTGATTAGAGAGCACACTTGGTGCTGGTTTGGAGTATTCGCAGGTGAACATTGCTCACACCTCGCGCGTTCCTTTTCTTTTCCAGGAGGTGGGTTTTGAGCTGCAGTCTGCTGCTCAGACCAGCTGCAGGAGTCACCTGGGCGACTGGAGAGGATGCTGTTGCCTCCTGCTATGGTCAAGTAGCCAGCTGTCACAGAGTACCAGCTCAGAAACTGGCACCCAGAGAGGAAAGATTCAATCAGGAGGGCACGTTTCTTGAGGAGAGTCACTGGACTGTGCTCAACAAGAGGAGTAGTGAGAGAGGAGTTACTGTTGGCTTCACCAAAACTGCGTCCAGCCAATGGTGCTGCCTCAGGTGCAGATGAGCCCCTCGATGGGGAATCATTAAGACAAGGTTGAGACACTAGAGACTGCAGGTGCTGGAATCTGGAGCAGCACACAAGATGCTGGAGGAACTCAGCGGGTCAGGCAGCATCTGTGGAGGGAAATGGACAGTTGATGTTTTGGGACAAGACCCTTCATCTGGTTCTGATGAAGGGTCTCGACCCAAAATGTCGACTGTCCATTTCCCTCTGTAGATGCTGCCTGACCCGCTGAGTTCTTCCAGCATCTTGTGTGTTGGTTAAGGCAAGGTTCTTGGCTTTGTACTCTACAATGCCTGGAGTTGTGTCCGACTATGAGATGAGTGGGGGTGTGGACGATTCAGAAGCTACTGCAGAGCCAGGAGATCCTCACCTCCACTTTGAAATGTTTGCAGTGCAAATACCACGGACTCTTGGTGGCTGACGGAGCAGGAGATGCCCAGTTGGCCCAGCCTCAACACTCAGAACATTCAAGAAACTCAACACCGTTCGTTACAAAGTGGCCCACTTGATCAGCATCCCATCCACCAACCTAAACATCCATTCCCTCCGTCGCTGGTGCACCGTGGCTGCAGTACGCACCACCCATAGAATGCAGTCATTCCCCCAGTCTACTCCAACACCACCTCCGAAATCCGTGACATCTACTATCAAGAAGGACAAGGACACTGGGCACATAGGAATACCATCACCTGCAGATACCCCTCCAAGTCATGCACCATCCTGATTTGGAAATATATTGCTTTCCTTCATCATTACCGGGTCTAAATCCTGAAGCTCTCTCTCCAATAGCTCTGTAGGATACCTCCAGCAGCAGGAGCAGTGCAGAGTTCAAAACGGCAGCTCACTGCCACCCAACTAGGAATGGGCAATGAATCTACATCCTGAAAAGTGAATAAAAAACATTGCAAATGTGTAGAAAGTGAGATTTACCTGCTGGTTTATGAGGAAGCGCAAACCAGTTGTGAGAATAGTTGAGAGTACTTCATAAAAGCCCCTATAAAAAGAGACAATAGCACAAATTTAGCAAATCACCTGCAACATTGGAAAAGAGCCAATGGTTTGCACATTTTAGGGAAACACCATGGATAGGCAATCAGTGTTTTGGCATCAACCAGCAAGAAGATTGTGTTTGGGATTAAAAAACAACCTCGAGTTGAACCCAAACCTCCACCCAGCCTGCAATGGTTGCAGGCCCTGATGTCCAGACACGAGGATTTCTCCACAGTTGTTGATATTAACTTTCGCCTGCCACTCGTTTGCTCAATGTTCCTACATCCAGTTTATGGGTTCCCAATTACTTTGACGGATTCAAGTTCCTGGAAAATTAAATTCTGTGTGAATTTGACTAGTTTAAATATTGTGTGTCACATTTTCTACCTTCCCCTGAATTGGCATGGAAGTGTTCAACTTCCAAATCCTTCCCCCAGGTTGGTGTATCACACTTTCTATCTTTCCTCAGGTTGATGTAGGTGTGTTGTACTTTCTCCTTCCCCTGGGTTGTGGGGACTGGTGTTGCACTTTCTACCTTCCCCTGGGTTGGGGGGAGTGATGTTGCACTTTCTACCTTCCCCTGGGTTGGGGGGAGTGATGTTGCACTTTCTACCTTCCCCTGGGTATGGGCAGTGGTGTTGCATTTTCTCCCTTCCCCTGGGTTGGGGGGAGCGGTGTTGCACTTCCTATCTTCCACCGGGTTGGTGCAAGCATGTCACAGTTCCTGTCTTCATCCTACACTCCGCTCAAGCTACTGCCCAACTTTCCTTATGGAACTCCAGCAGAATAATCCTTTGGTTCCTTCTCCTGACGCTGATCCAGCCTCCTATTAAACCCATCTACATCATTTAGCAAATTGCAACTGAACTTGATTGATGGAAGTGGTGAGTTGTGAAAATGCAGTGAATCTCCACAAACTGCATAGTTTGTGGAGCGTGACCTGCCACTTTGGCCACAGTACATGTGAACACATGTACAACAGTTGACACACACAGAGTAACTGCCCCCCTCTCCCCACAGTTGGGGCTTTTACAGACAAAATTAGGTCACAAGTTTCTGCTTCAGATACAGATTGGGAGGTGCTGTCAGAAAAGTAGATCAAGTCTTCTCTCCAAGGGTGTGGAGTTTGGGTGACCTCTCCATTGCAGCAAACTGTGAGAGGCGGCAGAGATCGGCAATAGCAGCACAAAATGGTCCTGAAGCCTGCGAGTGAGAGGTGACCTTGATTTCCACAGGCAATGCAGTCCAACACACACATGTGATTTCTGTTTGAGCTCTCATAAGATCACCCATCTCAGTGAGACAATTTGCGTGTTGGCCCCTCAGACGGCATGGTTTTAGATGAAATGGAGCTAGTAAAACCCAGTTGCTCTTTGAGTAAATAACAACTCTCATTTTTCAGAGGCTGAAATCTCGCTGAAGATTAATTCTGCCCGTTGCATTCATGTTGACATCACTTGGGGGAGTTTTAAGCCAGAAAACGAGTGCTGACGTGAATAAAAACACAGCTAAAAAATGAGGAGACAGATTTCCCATTGGGCACAAGGACGCCCAGAACTGTGCACAAAGTGGATTTATTCCGGGTGAGGTGGACTTCCAGCAGTACAGGACCATTTTCTCGGTCTTGTGTGAACAAATTTCTAGCCCAGAGTGTAACGTGCTCAAGTTGGCTGATGCGGGAAAGGCAAGATGTGAGGTGGGTGTAAAGATTCTGCACGGTTCCGTTGACAACTGATGCAATAACGTGGCAGATGGAGCACAATGTGGAGAACTGTGAGGTTATTTGCTCTGGCAGAATTGAGAACCGGAATGTTTTTTTGACGTGGTGAGATACTGTAAAATGTCAGCAGTTCTGGGGGCGCTGGTTCACAAAACCCAGACAGTAAATACACAGATTTAGCAAACTGTTAGAAGGCATTCAGATGTTGGCCTTCCTTCCGGGCATTTGGTGTGTAAAAAAAAAGTAAGAAAGCTTTTCTGTCGATGTTTGTTGAGCATCTGGAGTTTTCATCTTACCTAAGGAAAGTTGTACATGAGAGTGTAGATCCACTAGGCTTAATCTTGGATGAGGAGAGTCGTCCTGAGAAGGACCTGAATAAGACTGCCCTCTATACAGCTGAATTTAGGTGTTCCACTTGAAACATACAAGACCCTGAAAGGAACTGTCAGGGATGAAGCTGAGACGTTGGAGGGTCTGGGGGGTGGGGGGGCATCGTCTTAAGGAGTTAGCCATTTAGGACTAAGTTGAGGAAGGCATCTTCATCTAAACTGAGGGAGGAACCTTTGGCATTCTTTAGCTCAGGCAATGTTCAAGACTTGAGACTGATAGATTTTTAGACATTATATTGAAGGATATTGGAATGGCGAGAAAAAGTGGATGTGACCGTATTAAGTGTTGGAGCAGGCTTGAGGGTTCGTTTCTTGTGTCTGTTCTAATTTTCTCTCATGAGAACTGAGAAGGGTTCGGATTTTGCTGATGTGGAGAAAAGCACTCATGCCAAAGTGATAGGTGCAAGGTATGTCTCCGTTTGTAATTTCAGTGCATCCTGTGTATGTTTACGATAATGACGGCTGTTCTCAAACACACCATGCCTCGTAATAAAAATAAATCTTTACCTGAAGCTGCCATTAAACTTTGCTTTCATTCTGGCAATGGAGGCTTTGCAGGACAACTTGCTTATCTTCATCTGCCCAAATTTACTCTTGGACAGATGTAGCACAGTCCAGATGTTGGCTCCTTCAGCAGAGGCATTAATCTGACCAACGTCCTGACTGGAAAAAAAACCAAAATGTCTCAGTAGTGGCAGATCAAACTACAGGCATGTATCGTGCCCTACCACGTCCTTTGGCCACAGCTCCTCATCAGTTCACCTCCGGAATACGCTGCCCCTGCCCAACCCAGCTCTTTGGCCATCATCAGACTCCTGACCAATTTCCTGGTCACCCCTCCATTCTTGACCAATGTTAACCTACACTGACTCCAACACCTTACATGATCTGATTCCTCATCATTATCTGAATTCTGGATGCCCCCAACCCCTAATCAAGCCCAAACCTTGTTACCCACCATCTCATCCTCCTTGGTGATACCTCTGACCACTTGTCACACTACAATCTCACATGACCCCTCTCCATTCCCAGTACATTGGTCACCTCTCAACTCGTAGTAGGCACGTGCAAGCATTGCTTTACAGTAACAACATTTTCAACAGTACAACGGTATTTTGTAAATGAACTTCCAGGTCCTGGTTTCCTGAGTCAGGCTCCCACTATGCACAGGAACATTAAATCATCAAGTCACAAAGACTGGTGTGCCTACTGCCTGTGTTACATAGCCCAGGCACGGGAACACAGGACAACACCATGCAAATAGGGAAAAAGTACAAGGCATATATAATGGTGCAACTGCTTCTCACTAATGAAATTGTGCACATTTCAGAGCCTGGGAAACAATTCCACAGAATCGAACTCCTCGGCTAAGTGTGGGAGAAGTCGAAACCAGGGGGCCTCAATACAAGGTGGTCACCAATAACCAAAAAGGGAATTCAGAGAATTTGCAAATGCAATGAGGAGGGAGCCGTTGAGCTGAACATTGCGGCTGCACCAGCAGGAGGTTACCTCATGGAGAAGAGAGTAATATTGATGGAGCTAGAAACAAAAAGGTTGGAGACAGCATGTGGAGCAGGTAGGACATTGTCTGGACCAAGTAGGTATAAAGAAGATGGAGGTGTTAGATGTCTTGGAACACATTAGGATGGAGAATTTCCCAGGGCTGGCGGAGGTCCAGCCCATAATGGGTAACTAGGGAGAAAATTGCTAGGGCATCGTCAGAGATCTTTGCATCTTCATTAGCCACAGGTGAGGAACCAGAGGACTGGAGGAGAACTAATGGTGTTCCTTTAAGAAGGGCAGCAGAGACAGGCCAGGTAACGACAGGCCAGTGAGCCCTGCATCAGTGGTATGGAAATCATTGGAGAAAGTTCTAAGGTCAGGATTTATGTTCATTTAGAAAGGCAGGCACCGAGTAGGGATATTCAACATGGCTTTGTGAGGGGAATATCCTGTCTCATTAATTTAATTTAATTACTTGAGGAGGTAGCCAAGGAGATTAATCAAAGCAGGGTGGTAGATGTTGTCTATGTGGACTTCAGTAAGGCATTTGACAAGGTCTCGCATGAGAGGCTGGTCCACAAGGTTAAGCACATGGGATCCAAAATTGGCTTGGTGATAGGTGGCAGAGGATAGTGTGGAAGAATGTTTCTCTGTTTGGAAGTCTGTGATCAGTGGTGTACTGCAGGGAACGGGGATCGGTGCTGGGAACTTTGCTGTTGAACGTGAATGTAGGAGGTATGATTAGTAAGTTTGCAGGTGACAGGAAAACTGGTGGCATTGTGGATCGCAAGGAAGGTTGTCTAAGATATAGATCAGTTGGAAATTTGGGTGGAGCGTTGGCAGATGGAATTTAATCCCAACAAGTGTGAGGTGATGCGTTTTGGGAAGTCAAATGTGGGTAGGATGTGTACAGTGACTGGTCGAGCATTGAGGAATGTTGGTGAACTAGGGGTTCAACCTATGAAGACATATTACATGCTTCCCTTCACAGGTTGTGCATAGAACATAAGAGTTGGGACATTATGTTGCAACTTTACCACACACTAGTTAGACCACATTCGGAATATTGTGTGCGGTTCTGGTCGACACACTGTAGGAAAGATGTGACTGCGCTGGAGAGGGTGCAGAGGAGATTCACCAGGACGTTGCCTGGACTGGAGGATTTTAGTCAATGGAGAGAGACTGGATAGGCTAGGCTTGTTTTCACTTGAACAAAGGAGCTGAGTAGTGGCCTGATATATAAGATTAAGAGAGGTAAAGACAGGGTCGATAGTCAAACCCTTTTTCCCATGGTAGGGGTAGCAAAAGCAAGAGCGCATAGTTTCAAGGTGAGAGGTGAGAGATTTCAAGGGGATCGTAGGAGTTAGTCTTTTTTACACAGAGAGTGGTTGATATCGGGAATGTGCTGCCAGAGGAGGTGGTGGAACCAGATACAATCTCTACTTCAAAGGACACTTGAATAGGCAAGGCATCGAAGGATATGATCCTAATGCGGGCATGTGGGACTGGTGTAGATGGGCAAAAAAGTCGGCATAAACGTGTTGGGCCGAAGGGCCTGCCTTTGTGCTGTACAACTCTCTGTGATAAACTCCAGCATGGCCTGTGGGGGGGGGGGCGGGGGGGTGGAAATCTCCTGTTTCTCTGCTGTAGATTCTCTGTAACATGAAGTTTAAAAAGTCCCACAGTGTATAAGTGTGATACTTCACTCGCCAGCAATTCCAGTGACAGTGGGGTCTCAAAACCTGTTCAGTGAGGCAGGTGAAGCACAAGTGCCAGGGATACACCACACAACAGGACAGCACAGATCAAGCAAGACGAGAGGAGAATGAAAGGCACGCACAACAGCCAGTACATCATGTTCCTCAGGAAGGTGATGCTGATGGACGAGTTGTTCAGTTCAAAGTGTAGACCAGCGTCACGTTGGAAGCTGAGGACAGCACTGGATATGTTCAGTTCAGTGATCTTCACCCTGTGAGATATGAAAATACAGAGCTCAGTAGCCAGATCCTGGTCCACAAGCAAGCAGCAGCAAGGTCCAAGGAGACACTCACCCACTAATGGAATACTGGAATGGACCTTCTTTCCCAGACAAATCCGAAATGCTGATATTTTCAATCTCTTCGGCAACAAACTTCAGTCCTTCGTACTGAACTATAAAGAACAGGAAAATATTCAGACTTGGTTTTGCTCAGCATGGCTTGGATTGCCACTGATATCTTCCCCGACTTCTGTTCATATTTGTATCAATTGCAATTGCCAAGGAATTTTTCCCAGGGTGAAAATGGCTAACATGAGGGGGCATAATTTTAAGGTGATTGGTGGAAGGTATAGGGGGGGATGTCAGGGGTAAGTTTTTTTACACAGAGGGTGGTGGGTGCATGGAACGCACTGCCGGCAGAGGTTGTGGAGGCAGATACATTAGGGACATTTAAGAGACTCTTAGACACATGAATGATAGAAAAATAGGGGGCTATGTGGGAGGGAAGGGTTAGATAGATCTTAGAGCAGGATAAAATGTCGGCACAACATCGTGGGCCGAAGGGCCTGTACTGTGCTGTAATGGTCTATGTTTTATGTTCTATGAATAGAGTAGGCTACACTGCCACTCAGTACATGTGCATGAGTTTGTGCATGTGTATTTTTGCATGTACCTGAGTGTATTGCGTGTGCGGGTGATGTGATTGTGCATGTGAGTGTGATGTGTGTATATATGTGTGATGTGACAGTGTGTTGGTGTGCATGAGGATGATGTGTGCGAGAGGGTTTGTGTGTGTAAGTGCATGAGTGAGTGTGTACACATATTGGAGTTGTACGTGCGTGAAGATAAACAACTTGCACTTGTGAATCTCCTTTCAGACCTCAAGATACCCCAGAGATTTGCAACCGGTAAGCTCAGTGATGTGTGTCCACTGCTGTGATATGGGAAAGAAAATGTGTGTGCCAAAGGCTTTTTTTTGTTAATCTCTCCTGGGATGTGGGTGACACTGGCAAATCTCCGGCTGCCCAGGAGAGGGCGCTGGTGAGGCACTAGGAAGTACTGCAGTCCCTACGGTGAAGTTACTGCCGGGATACAGATCTAACAAGTATGGAAAATGGACAACCTAATTCCACGTTGGAGTGATGTGTGTGGCTTGTGGGTTGGTGATGTTTCCATGTGCTTGCTGCCCTTACCCTGCCAGGTGTTTGAGATTGGTGTCAAAGGAGCCTTACTGAGTAACTGCAGTGCATATTGTGGATGGAGCGCACTGCAGTGTTGTACAGTATAGTTGATGGAAGTTAATCATCTCCCCACCCCTCACCCTGAGAGACTTCATCAGGGTAACGGGTGGGGGATTAACTTCCAAGAATTACAGTCATCTTTATTTGCGTTTGGTGTGACCTCATGCAGTGGAAATGTTCCTTCTTGATATTTGTCATTACGTATGTACTTACAAAACCGGGCTTATGTTTAAAGAAAATGATTCACGACGATGTTGCCAGGACTGGAGGGCCTGAGTTATAGGGAGAGGTTGGCCGGGCTGGGTCTTTATTCCTTGGAGTGTAGGAGAATGAGAGGCGACCTTATAGAGCTTTATAAAAATCATGAGGGGCATTGATAAGGTGGATGGTAGCAGCCTTTTCCCCAGGGTAGGGGAGTCCAAAACTAGGGGGTGTAGGTTTAGGGTGAGAGGGGAAAGAGTTAAAAGGGACCTGAGGGACGACTTTTTCACGCAGAGGGTGGTGAGTATATGGAACGAGCGGCCTGAGGAAGTGGGTGAGGCAGGTACAACAGTATCATTTAAGAAGCACTTTGATAGGTACATGGAGGGGCGGGGTTATGGGCCGAATGCAGGAAATTGGGACTGGCTGTGGTCGGCATGGACTGGTTGGGCCAAAGGGCCTGTATCCATGCTGTATTGCTATGTGACTCTATGTGTGTGTACCTGTGGGTTTGTGTGTACACGAAGGGGTTACATGCAAGTACCAAGGCTTTGTGTTATGCTGTGTCTTTGTGGGTATACATGCAAGGTCAGTCTGTGTGTTTGTATGTGTGCAGAGGGGGCTCCGTGTGTGGAAGCCTGTGCGCGCTGAGGGGCTGTGTCTGGAGAGTACAGGGACCGTATAAGTACATTGTGACGCGTGTAGATGGGCAGCATGTGTTATGTGTGTGTCTGTCCGGAGTAATCTATGTGGGTGTGCATAAAGTATCGTCATGTTATATAGGGACTGTACTTATGTGTAGATGGGGCACATCTCTATCGAGAGGTTGTGTTTATGCTTCATGTGCAAATGGACAAGTTGTGAGATGCAGTTGTGTTCCCTCATGATCTGCGGAGGTGGGTGTCCGTCCTGTGGGAGGAGATGGAGGTTCCTCCCCGATGGCAGTGATTGGCTCAGGAGCAGCGAGAGGCTGGCAGGGAAGTGTGTGACCTCCCACCCACCACACCCTGACATTCAGCCAACACCCACTTCCATTGATCACAGAGGAAGCCGTGCGTTTACGCAGTGAGGAGCAGCCCCCCCACCCCCCGGGGCGAGCCAAGGCCACGGGATCTTACTCAGCGTCAGGCCCTGTTCAGTGATGCGGATACTGCAGCCGGGGGTGGAGCTTGCTGTGGTGCCCAGTCCCATCAGGAGCAACCAGCCGGAGACCCAGTGAGCCATCATCTCCCGAACGTCCCTGCAGGGCAAGGAGGCGGCACCTTAAACACCCTCAGTCATCACAGAGACAGGCACGGGAGAGGACCCGTGCAGAGCCCACGGCAGCTGCCCTGCCTCACCGCTGAAGGGGCTCCCCCCCACTCACAACCCCCGCCCTCAGGAGCCCCTCCCATCCCAACCACAGCAACAACAGGACACCATTTAGCCCGAGCCTGTTACACAGAAACAGCAAAAGGCCATTCAATCTGTTACACAGGAATAGCAAGAGGCCACTCAGACCCCCCCCACCCCACCGAGTCCATCAGACAAGCACAGGAGACCATTCCACTCCTCAAGCCTTCTGTACAGATGGAGAGGCTCCAGATTTCAAGAGCTTGGCCACCAACAACAGAATGAAAAAAATCAATAATGATCGAGCTGCCAGAATTGGAGGAGTGGACACTTCTCAAAAGGTTTGGGGATCGGAGGAGAATAGAATGGGTTGAAGCCTTGGAGGACACTGAGAGTGAGGAGAGGAGCTGTTGCTTACCAGGAGCCAATGCCGGTCAACGCGCAGAGAGATGATGAGTTAATGGGTTATGGTCAGCAAACACAGGAGTAACGGGTTAACGGTTAGTGTTAATGAGTACAGGGGGTGATGGGTTAACGTTGCTGTCATCAAGCACAGGGATAATGTATCAGTGAGGGGTAGCATAGCGGTTAGCGTAACGCTATTACAGTGCCAGCGATCGGGGTTCAATTCCCGCCGCTGTCCATAAGGAGTTTGTACGTTCTCCCCGCGTCCGCGTGGGTTTCCTCTGGTTGCTCCGGTTTCTCCCACATTCCAAAGACGTACAGGTCTGTAAGTTAACATGATTGTAATTGGGCGGCACAGACTCACTGGGCCGGAAGGGCCTGTTACCGTGCTGTATAAATAAAGTTTAACAAAATTATTAGGGTCAACGAGTACAGGGGTGATGGGTTAGTGTTGGAATCAGTGCATGAAAATCAAAGAAGTGCAGGTTTTGGAATCTGAACTAAAAACACACAAACTACTGGGAACACTCAGAGGATCAGGCAGCATCCGTGCAAAAAGGGACAACGAATGTTTCAGGTCTGGGATACTTGATCCGAGCCAGGGAGGGGAGAAAACAAGTTAGTTTTAGGAAGCAGATAATGTGGGGGAGGGGTATGGGTGGAAATAAAGGGATGTCTGATACGGTGAGACCAGGCAACCTAATGTGACAGGTAAGGGTCCGTTAAAGTCAGATTAAGGAGCTGCTGATGATAAGGGTGTGGGACATGGCCTTTCACACAGTGAATTCCAAAGCCCCACCACCACTATCCAGGTGAAAACATTTTTAACTCATTTCCTCTCTAATCCTTCTATCTGTTGAGGGAAGTGAATCCTTCTTATTAACTTTAATAGACTCCTCATAATTTTCTTTTGCACCTCCAAATAGAACAACCCCCATTTATCCAATCTTTCTTCCTAGTTCCAATTTTCCAGTTCCGGCAAAATCCGTTTAAATCCTTCACTGCAATCACATCTTCCCTGCAGTGGGGTGACCTGAATTCTACATGGTACTTAAGCTGTGGTCTAACTAAGACTTGTATACAGCTCTAACACAAACCCTCTACTGTTATACTCTGTTCCTCAGCTAATAAAGGAAGTCATTCCCATATGTCTTTTTAAGCACCTTACCGTCCTCTCTTGCTATCTTTATGGATGCACACTCCCTCTGTTCTTCCATATCGCTCAATATCCTCCCATTTATTATACATTCCCCAGCCAAATACATGATCCCACATTTCTCAGGATTAAAATCCATTTGCTGGTTCTCAGCCCAACACAAAGTGTTGTGGTGCAAAGAGATCTGGGGTTTCTTGTGCATGGAAAGCCAACGGAAAGTTGGCCTTTATTGCAAAGCGTACAGAGCATAAAGGTAGGGAAGACAATTGCAACTTTACAGGCTGCTGGCAAGGCCTCACCTGGAGGAGACCTTCCTGGTTTGGTCCCCATATTTAAGGAAAGGCAGTGTGGAAAATCTGCAATCGGTTGATTCTTAGGGAGGGGGAAGGGTTAACACAAAGAGAGGTTGTGCAGTTGGGCCTGCACTTGTTAGAGCTTGGAAGAACGGGAGGTGATCCTATTGAAACCAGAATCCAAGGAAGATTGACAGGGTGGATGTTGAGAGGATGTCTCCCCCTGGGGGGGGGGGGGGGTATTTACAACTCAGGGACGTGGTTTCACAGTAAAAGACTGCCCAAGGTGAAGGTGAGGGGGAATTACTTCTCCCAGAAGCTCGTGAATTTCTGCAGTTGGCTGCAGCTGGGAGCTGAGGAGGCGGAGTTGTTGAATATATGCGAGGCGAGGCAGAGACTGACGGACATTTGAACCACAAGGGGGTCGAGAGCAGGGAAAGTGGTGTTGAGGCCAAGACCAGATCAGCCACGATCCCACGGATGGGTCTGCTCCCGCATTTGTTGATTTTCTCATGCTCTGTGTATCTTCCTGCAGTCTAAAGCATTCCTCCAACCCTGTCAACTACACAGCCAATTTCTTGTATCATCTGAAAACTCTTTAGGTTTAGATCCAAATCAGTGCAACCCTGGTTCAGATCGACATACAGTGTGACCCCGGTACACTCTGTCCTGGGTCAGTGTGACCCCAGTACGCTCTGTCCTGGGTCAGTGTGACCCCGGTACGCTCTGTCCTGGGTCAGTGTGACCCAGGTAAACTCTGTCCTGGGTAAGTGTGACCCTGGGTCACTCTGTCCTGGGTCAGTGTGACCCAGGTAAACTCTGTCCTGGGTAAGTGTGACCCCGGTAAACTCTGTCCTGGGTCCATGTGACCCTGGGTCACTCTGTCCTGGGTCCGTGTGACCCTGGGTCACTCTGTCCTGGGTCAGTGTGACCCTGGCACACTCTGTTCTGGGTCAGTGTGACCCCGCTACTCTCTGTCCTGGGTCAGTGTGACCCCGGTACTCTCTGTCCTGGGTCAGTGTGATCCTGGTGTAACCTTTTCTCTCCCCGTCAGTGTATTATTGAACGGTAAACTGATTGTTGGAGGACCTACGCAAATGTACTGATCACATTACCACTCTGTGCATCTGCCCTCACTGTGCTGGGAGCGTTGTGTGGCAGGACACCCTCAACAATCCCGTGATCCTGGTGCTGAGCCCAGGCCAGCTCCCCCGGGAAGCGTGGGATTCAGCCACAAGGCCGAGGGCAGTCTTCCCACTGCGTGATCCGAGCCGGCACATTCCACTCAATCCCCTCACACCACCTGCCTTAAACACACACGCACCCCACAGAAAACAGCCAGAGAAGGGGTTAGAAAATCGTACTTATCCCAGTGAACAGTCAGGCTCTCCTCCTTCGAGAGGGCTCTGTTGTCAGGCGACTGCTGATCCAGGCAGCTCTGCAAGTGAACAGCAGGGGCTGATCGCTCATTTCCAAACACTGGAAATCTTTGATCATTCCCACCCCACCCCCCTCCCCTCCTCAGTCTTGGCCGCACGTTCACTAAACTTAGCTATTTGGTGACCTCTGAACCCTCCCCCCCCCCCCCCCCCATCCCTTCTCTTTTTTTGGTTGTCAGAGCCAATGGCATCAAATCAACCCATTTTTCAGTAAACAGTGCAGGGTTCACTGAGAGTCCTGTGTACCGTGAAGTGCCTGCAACATCGGCTGGGAGACCACTGCCAGAACAAAAAGACTGATTGTTCTCCTGAATGTCGTCACAGCAGCAGCACAGCAGTGAGCTGTGCCAGCTCACAAACACAGCTCTCCGTGGGAGGCTGAATTCTCAAAACTGGGTGCAGAAGACGTAAACAAAAGCAGTAACTGGAGAGCTAGGTTGCAGACAGGTCGGTCCCTCCGTGACCGGGCTGAGCACCGCCATCGCTCATGGCTGGGACCAGGGTCCGGGTTAGTGTCAGTCCCCAGATCCAGGCTCCTGACCACGGGCTTCTGGAGAAGGTGCAGGCTCTTCAGGAAGCAGAGTATTGTCGACTCTGATCCAATGTGATCCCGGGGTTTTTGTTCCGAGACCTCTCCACAGGCAGCCAAGTCGTGCACTCCCGACAGTGACTCTCTCATGGTTCTCTCTCTCTCTCTCTCTCCTCACCAATCCAAAAGCAAACCATCCTCATTACTCAAATGAGTGAATCTTCACTTCCAATCAGTCTGTTGATCTCACTTTCAATACATGGAGTGTCTCACTCATCAGCTGTACATCTTGGACTCCGCTTGTAAACTCTATGCTCTGTCTGTACACACTGGGTCCTATCTACATACTTGTACACACTGTGCTTAGTCTGAATATATAAAGTCTTGTATATACAAATTAAGCCCTGTCTGTATCTATTGTGTCCTCTCTCTCTCTCTCTCTCTAATAAAATATACACAGTCTGTTTGTGCACACTGCACCCTCGCTCTACACACTCTGCCTGCCAATGCATGTTAATCACCAACTGTACACATGGTCGCCATCTGTGCACAGAGTTGTGTCAGTAAACAGGGAACTGTACTTCAGGATTGTTTGTACACCGACTACGATCAATACAAGTTGCAGCTACCTGTACACAGTGAGCCATGAAATAACATTACAAGCCCTGCCTATACACAGTGTCCACATACAGACCTCGTGGTTGACATTAGTGCCTGCAAATGCTGACCCTTTGACAGCCTGTACATCCTGAGACTAAGAGTGTTGGGCAGTCTTGTTTGACACTGGCTTTCACTGAGAATGGCTCTGTTGTAGACTCGTTGGTTAATATCATGGCCTGCATGCCGCTGGAGAGCAGCAGTAAGATTGATGCCACCTATACACAGTGACAGTTGCCTGTAGGCACTGCACTATTTCTGTGTATGCTACAGCTCCCTGTTGATACAGTCTCACCCCAATTCATACAGGTTGTCTACATACTCTGAGCCCTGCCTCTCTCATTTTTGGGGTACATTTCTGTCATTGCTAGGGTACAGTCTGTCATATTTCACATGACATAGGAGGCCATTTGGCCCATCGAGTCTAGGCTGGCTGTCAGAGTAATCCCATTTCTCTACTTATTTCACTATTTCCTATTCTCTCACACGTTTCCAAGAAAGCTACCCTGATTCTCCTACCATCCACCTACAGTAGGGATAACTTACATCAACCAGTTAACCCATCAGTCTGCATGACTTAGTGCTGGGATAGAGTTCCATGATTGCAGGGGGACTGTTCCAACAATCCTGCAGTAGAATTTCATTATTGCTGGGGTACAGTTCTGGGGGGCAGGCATGGTAGTGTAGCAGTTAGCTATTACAGCTAAACTTTTGAAGTGATGTGGTTAGCGTAACGCCATTACAACGCCAGCGACCTGGGTTCAATTCCCGCCGCTGCCTGTAAGGAGTTTGTACGTTCTCCCCGTGCCTGCGTGGGTTTCCTCCGGGTGCTCCGGTTTCCTCCCACATTCCAAAGACGTACAGGTTAGGAAGTTGTGGGCATGCTATGTTGGCGCTGGAAGTGTGGTGACACTTGTGGGCTGCCCCCAGAACACTCTACGCAAAAGATGCATTTCACTGTGTGTTTCGATGTACATGTAACGAATAAAGATATCTTACAGAACACTCAAAACAGGGATACTCTTCTACTATATCTGCAGTATATCCACCATTATTGGTATGCAGTTCTACTATTGCTGTTCTGACATTACAGTTTTACTATTGTAGGGTACAGGTTCACCATAGCAGGGGTACAATTAACACTTGCTGATGCACAGTTTGATCATTAAAGAGGTATAGTTCTAACATTGCAGTGTAGAATTCTATCATTGATGAGATACAGTTCTACCATTGCTAAGGTAAATTTCCTGGATGACTGACCTACATTTTTCTCATTGCGGAGGTACAACTGCATGATTGCCTTGTTCTACCACCGCTGAGGGGCTCCTCTGTCATTGCTGGGTATGAGTCTACAATTGCTGAGGTGCAGTTTGGAATTCCTCCAGACTTGAGGACAACTTGCTCTTCCTCCAGTTCTGTGGGTTCTAAAGTGACTGATGAGTGCTAGATTCTGAGGGATAGATGTTGCTTAACAGAGCGGCAGGGGGGTTGTTGGTTCGGAATGTCACTCCTCACATTCTTCACATGCTTCTGTCGAGGAGACTCAATGCGCAAGGTGCTTTCCCAAGTGCTTCTCCCCCCAGTTCCAGTGGTGTAGTCCAGGGATTCCCCTGAGACAATGAGGATGACAGCACAGTGGGTAAAGCCTCTGCCTCACAGCTCCAGAGGCCCGAGTTCAATCCCGACCTCCGGCACTGTCTGTGTGTGGAGACTGCTTCTCCTTGCACCACCTCAGTGCACTGTGTAATGAATTGATCTGTATGGACGGTATACAAGACAAGTTTTTCACTGTGCCTTGGTACAAGTGACAATAATAAACCAATTTACCAGATTTACCAATTTTCAAGGAGGCTTTGAGGACGTTCTTGAAGAGATATCACTATCTTCCTGAAAATGGCTTGCCATGATGGAGCTTGGAATAGTGCCTGTTTTTGGAATTTGGTATCGGATTTGAGGACAATGTGACCTCTCCATAGGAGCTGGCAGAGTGTGAAGGACCTTTGCCTCCCAGATGTTTAATGTGAAACCTTGCCTCTTGGAGGCATCAGTGAAGGTAGCAATAGAAGTTTGGAATATGGCCTCTGGGTGTACAAGTATGGAAATGTTATCTGCGCACTGGAACTCAGGTTAGAGTGACCATGGCTTTGGACTGGAGGAGACAGAGGAGGAGCAGATTCCCATGTCCAGTTCCATGCTAGTGAGAAGCTTGTTGGAGATGAGGTGCCCCACTGAAGTGAGGAAGATTGAGAAGAAAATCAGGGCAGTGATGTAGCCTTGCTTGACCCCTCTCTGCACTGGGTCTGGGCCTGTGTGGGCAAGGATCACAGCTTGCACATCATCTTGGAAGAGGTGATGAATTTTTGAAGACAGCCAACTTTGAGAAAGATCCTCCATAATCCCTCTCAGTTGGCAGAGCTGAGGCTTTTGTGAGGTCAGGAGAGGCCATGGACCCCACATTTTCATTGCTGTGGCGGGGTCCATTAAACATCTCACTGTTTTTTTGCAATATAGTTCACCATTACCGCAGTGTGGATCTCCCATCGATGTACGTCTACACTGGTGCTGAGTTAGTTTAAAATAAAAACAGAAAATGCTGGAAATACTCAGCAGTCAGGACACATCTGTGGGAAGAGAAATGGAGTTAACACTTCAGGTCAAAGAGCCTTTGTCATCAATATGACTGTTGCTGGGATACAGTTCTTCAGTTGTTCAGAATGTGGACAATTCCACTATTATTGGGGTACAGCTCTACCGACATCCCAACTGTTACTGGGTTACTGTTGCACCTTCACTGAAATACTGCTTTACCATTCTGGGGTGCAATTTTATTGTTGCTACGATACAGCTGGGCTACAGTTCCAACACTGCAAAGAGATGGTTTAATTATTACTCAGATAGAGAGCTGCCCATGACTGGATAGAAGACCCACCATTGCTGGGGGAGCAGATTTGTTATTTTTGAGGTGCAGTCTTGCCAATGGAGAACAGCTCTTCCCTTATCGGAAGTACACCTTAAACGGTAGAGTTTCTTTATCAGTTCTGGAATGCACAGTAGTGTAGCGGTTAGCGTAACACTTTACAGCGCCAGCGACCCGGGTTCAATTCCAGCCGCTGCCTGTAAGGAGTTTGTATGTTCTCCCCGTGTCTGCGTGGGATTCCTCCGGGTGCTCCGGTTTCCTTCCACATTCCAAAGATGTACGGGTTAGGAAGTTGTGGGCGTGCTACGGTGGCGCCGGAAGCGCGGCGACACTTGCGGGCTGCCCCCAGAACACTCTACGCAAAAGATGCATTTCACTGTGTGTTTCGATGTACATGTGACTAATAAAGATATCTTATCTTATGTTCCCAATCCTTGGGCATTACTGCAGCATCCATCATTTAAGGACCCCCACCAGCCGGGACATGCCCTTTACACATTATTCTGATTAACCTGATTCTGATTCAGTTCAATATTGCCGATTCCTTCATTTAGTTAGGGGCTGATGTATTGTTCTACCTTTGCTGGAGTCCATTTCTACGTTTTCGGAGTTCCGATCCACTTTCCTGTGGTAAATTCCTCTCCAGCTCTGCACTGGTGACTCAGTACTATCTCGGCTGGGAGACATTTTCACACTAGTTTTCAAAACTAGAAATTCAGGAGCTGGTGCTCAGCAGAGAGGGAGGGTGAAGGATGGGTGAGTCTGCTGAGATGCCCGGATATACCGGGCCTACAGCATTACCGGAGAAAGTGAAGCCTGTCATGTAGGAGGTGTCAGTAACAAGCAGCTGAATTAACTGGAATAACAGGATGAGGGGGAAGGAGGAGCAGAAAATAAACCGTTGGAGGATCTCCAGATGAAGGGTCTCGATCCGAAATGTCGACTGTCCATTTCCCTCCACAGATGCTGCCCGACCTGCTGAGTTCCTCCAGCGTTTTGTGTGTGTTGCTCCAGATTTCCAGCGTCTGCAGTCTTTCTTGTGTCTCCATTTTGCTGGAGGATCGCGGCAGATCGGCCCACGTCCGTGGAGGGAACTGGCCAGTCGACGTTTTGGGTCGCGACCCTTTGTCTGGGAAGGAAGCTGCAGTTTTCAACAATCTGAAAGCAGGAGCAAGCCTGTAGGTTCTCTTCCACACATCCTACTCCGCATCGTTCAAAGATTGTTCACATATTTCAGGTCACCAACATGACTGAGAGCAAGTTCCCAGTAGTCCCAGTGAGGAGTGTGCAGCAGACAATAGCAGGAGGGTCAGGAGAGCCTGCCTGTTGCGGACTTGCATCTATTGCCCTTGCCCTGCCTGCCAGAGCAGCCTCCTTCACTGACAGCAGCGAACAGAGAAGATTACAATTTCATAAGGCCATAATAAGATATAGGAGCAAACTTAGGCCATTCAGCCCATTGAGTCTGCTCCGCCATTCAATCACAGTTAATTTTTTTCACCCCATTCTCCTGCCTTCTCACCTTAACCCCCTGACCAATCAAGAACCTATCAAACTCTGCCTTAAATACACCCAATGACTTGGCCTCCACAGCCTCCTGTGGCAACAAATTACACAGATTCACCACCCTCTGGCTGAAGAAATTCCCCCTCATCTCAGTTTTAAAGGGACGTCCCTTTATTCTGAGGCTGTGCCCTCAGATCCTAGACTCTCCTACTGATGGAAACATCCTCTCCACGTCCACTCTATCCAGGCCTATCGGGTACGTTTCAATGAGATACCCCACCTCATCCTTCTGAACTCCACCTGAGTACAGGCCCAGAGACATCAAACGCTCCTCATATGTTAAGCCTTTCATTCCCGGGATCATTCTTGTAAGCCTCCTCTGGACCCTCTCCAGGGCCAGCACATCCTTCCTTAGATACGGGTCCCAAGTTGCTCACAATACTCCAAATGTGGTCTGACCGACACCTTATAAAGCCTCAGCAGTACGTTCTTGCTTTTATGTTCTAGTCCTCTCGCAATGAATGTTAACATTGCATTTGCCTTCCTTACTACTGACTCAATCCTGAACTAGGACTCCCAAGTCCCTTTACGCCTCCAATTTCAGAATTCTCTCCCTATTTAGAATACAGTCTACACTTTTATTCTTCCTACCAAAGTGCATAACCCCACACTTCCCTACGCTGTACTCCATCTGCCACTTCTTTGCCCACTCTCCTAACCTGTCCATGTCCTTCTACAGATTCCCTACGTCCGAGACACTACCTGTTCCTCCACCTATCTTGGTATCGTCTGCAAACTTGGCCACAATGCCATTCGTTCCTTCATCCAGATCATTAATGTATAAAGTGAAAAGTTGCGGTTCCCACACTGACCCCTGCAGAACTCCACTAGTCACCAGCAGCCATCCCGAAAAGGACTCCTTTATCCCCACTCTCTGACTTCTGCCAGTCAGCCAATCTTCTATCCATGCTGGTACCTTGCCTCTAACACCATGGGCCCTTATCTTGTTTAGCAGCCTCATGTGCGGCACCTTGTCAAAGGCCTTCTGAAAATCCAAGTAAATAACATCCACCAACTCTCCTTTGTCTAACCTGCTTGCTACCTCCTCAAAGAATTCTAACAGATTTGTCAGGCAAATTCTCCCCCTAATGAAGCCATGCTGACTTCATCCTATTTTATCATGTGCCTCCCGGTACTCCAAAATTTCAGCCTCACCTTAAAATTACTGAGTTAATTTGCTGAGCAAGAAGTTGCAAGTCAGCAGGAGTGATGCAACACAGGTCGTAAGTGAGCAATATAGAGAGGTAATTATGCAAGTGAAGTATCTCAGGTAGTCAGTAAGTGTTGTAGTTCAGTAAGAGTGGTCTAATACAGACACAGAATTATAGCAAGGAGGCTTATAACCTAACCTTGAAAGTTCAAAATAAAATTTGCAGAAATAGTCTATCCCTTCCCAAATAAACTTCAGGCCGAAGCTATTTAATTTTGAACTCCTTCCCTCTCTCCGGGTAATTATTGAAGAAACTGCACAAAAATTTCAAGAAAGATTCACCTGTTGTCTAGTCTACTCTGGAGCTCACCACTCATTGCAAAACGTTCACTTCCCCTCCCTCCACCTTCTGGAGTCGGTAATGTTCAAACCAGATCTAAGGTCAAAGTCTAGTTTATTGTCATGTGCACAAGTCCATGTGTGCACAGGTGCAATGCAAAACGTACTTGCAGCAGCATCACAGGCACATAGTATCAGATAAGCAGCATTCACAAGAAAAACATAAATTAAACACAATTTTTACATGAAAGAACACAGAACAAGAAAAACAAAGCCCATTTTGATGCAAAGTGATCAAAGTCAGTGTTCACAGTGGTCAAAGTGTTGCTAAACTCTAGTGATTAGGGTTGCGCTGGTAGGGCAACCTCTCGCTTAACGTCAGCAAAACTAAAGAGCTGATTGTTGACTTCAGGAAGGGGAAGGAGGACGAACGTGTGCCAGTCTACATTGGGGGATCGGCGGTGGAGAGAGTCAGGAGCTTTAATTTCCTGGGAGTTAACATATCAGATGACCTGTCCTGGGCCCAGCACATAGATGCAATCATAAGGAAAGCATGACAGCGTCTTTTCTTTCTTAGGAGGTTAAGGAGGTCCGGCCTGTCGCCAAACACTCTAACAAACTTCTACAGATGTACTGTCGAAAGTGTCCTGACTGGTTGCATCATGGTCTGGTACGGCAATTCAAATGCACAGGAACCTAAGAAGCTGCAGAGCATAGTGGACTCTGGCCCAGACATCACGGGCATATCCCTCCCCACCATCGGTAGTGTCTACAGGAGGTGCTGCCTGAAGAAGGCAACATCCATCATCAAAGATCCCCACCATCCGGGCCAGGCCATCTTCTCGCAGCTCCCATCGGACGGGAGATACAGAAGCCTGAAGTCCCACACCACCAGGTTCAGGAACAGCTACTTCCCTTCAACCATTCGGTCTTGAACCAACCAACACAACCCTAATCACTACAGTTTAGCAACACTATGGCCACTTTGATCACTTTGCCCTCAAATGGATTTTGGTTTTTTTTGTTCTAATTGTGTTCTTTCTTGTAAAAATCATGTTTAATTTATGTTTTTCTTGTGAATGCAGCTTATCTGATGCTCTGTGCCTGTGATGCTGCTGCAAGTAAGCTTTTCACTGCACCTGTGCACACATGGACTTGTGCATCTGACAATAAACTCGACTTTGACTTTGAGTCTATCCTCGCTGTGGATGCTGCTGGGAGAACAATTCTCTCAGTTCCATTCCTTTCTCATGTGTTCATCTGAATCCCTCTTTACAGAATTCATGGATTCTGTTTGCCCCTCAAACCCTGGACAAGTGTTCCAATTGCTAACAGCCTTCCGAGATTGAGGAAGGGAATCAAGAGGAATGTGTTAACGACAAGGAAATGGGATTCACTCTGGACCTGCTGCAGGAGGTTCCTTCACCTGATGTGTTACTTGCGGCCACCCTATGGCCACCCTCATCTGTCTGCCACGTTATCCCTTCCCACAGTGAAGCAGCTAATAGAACCGCCACCTCACGTCTTCAGCAACCCAGGTTCGATCCTGACCTCCGGCAGTCTCTGTGTGGAGGTGGCACGTGCTCCCTGTGACCACGTGGGTCTCCTCCAGGTGCCCCTGTTTCCTCCCACCTCCCATAGACGTGCAGATAAGTAGCTTAAATTGGCCCCTGTAACTTGCCCCTGATGTGTAGGTGAATGGTAGAATCCGGGGAGTTGATGTGAATGTAGGGAGAATATAGAAATGGTCTTGGTGTAGATGGGTGCTTGATAGTCCGAATGGAGTCAGTGGGCCTGTTTCTGCTCTGTATGACTCAATGGACAGCCGCTCCAATGAAATGCTTCAGACCAGTTCCCGCCTCACCCCTCATACCCTACTCTTTATACTGGCTTTTTCTCCTTTACACTCTCAATCCTGATGCAGAGTCTCGACGGGAAATGCCATCTATCCCTTTGCTTCCATGGATACTGCCTGACCCGCTGAGTTCCTCCAGCAGTTTGTTCTTTGCTCCAGAATCCAGCATCTGAAGTCTATTGTGTCTACACAGGCAGTCTTCCTTCCTCCAACAATGGTTGCAACCAATCAACAACAAAATGGAAAATGAAAGCAATAGGTAGCTTTTTGATAGCACTGTGATTTTTCTGCAAGTTGCTGTCATGGGGGTCCTTAAGTCCTTGCCAATCATGTCAGTGCTGGAGGGCTGAACACACAGAGTGCAGAGCAGCAACGCTCTGGATGAGTGGATAGGATCAGGTAGTTAAACAGCCTCATCCAGTTCCGATTGTAGATCTGTCTCTGATTCAGAAGGTCTGATCCCATCTCAACGAGTGAAGACACTAAGGTGTGCTGAGTACTGAGGACGTGCTGCTCTGTTGAATGCACACCCTCATTTGGTCAGGATGTTAATGAAGGGTTTGTCTGCTCTCTCAGCTTTAAAAGTTCTATTCATTAGAAGACCAGGGGAGTTATTCTGGTGACCCGCACAATATCCTTCAATCAATGTTTAAAAGGAAATAATCTTCTGATTATTAAAATCTTACTGCTTGTGGGACTACTCTGTTGGCTATAAAATTGCTTCAGGAAGTCCCAAAGGGATGTTAATGATGCTACATAAATGCAAAACTTTCTTTTTGTTCATCCACTTAATGAAAATTCTCCTTACCTCCCCCTGTGTTCTTCAGATGGTGATCTTGAACCGATGTGCTCTCCTGCCAGGAACAGTTCTGTGGAATACTATCTGAAAGGCAGATAAAGTACACAAGCAGCCAATGACAAGTGCCGCTGCTAGTTCCTCTTAACACCCCCTCCCCACCCTGCCTATCTTCACTCAGCTGAGCTGTGCCCAACTTGAGCTAGTGATTAATGGCCAGGAGCACTGATTGTTGATGTTATTTAAAGCAAAGGACCCAGCCCAGCTTTTACTGGCCAATTTACTAGTTGGCACTGTCAGTTCTATATATGTCTAATTGTAGCTCTCAGTGAGAGGCAAGCCTTTAGATCTTCTCATGCCGCCCATCTCCTGTGCA
This sequence comes from Pristis pectinata, assembly GCF_009764475.1. Taxonomy (NCBI): domain Eukaryota; kingdom Metazoa; phylum Chordata; class Chondrichthyes; order Rhinopristiformes; family Pristidae; genus Pristis; species Pristis pectinata. Next base: position 4,122,885 of record NC_067420.1, on the reverse strand, counting down.
AAGCTGACATGGGGATACTCACTCTCAGTGCTCCCACACAACTTAATTGAGTCCTCTGCTTCCAATTTATTTAATGATTGGTGATTGTGCTGTGGCTTTGGAATAATGATGAGGATCAGTTTTGTTCATTTCTGGGATCTGGGCGTGGCTGCTAGAATTTACTGCCCATCCCTAATTACCCTTGGGAAGGTGGTGGTGAGCTGCCTTCCTGAACCTCTGCAGTCCCTCTGGTGAAGGTCTCCCCACAGGGCTGTTAGGGGGAGAGTTCCAGGATTTAAATTAGGATTGAAACAATCCTTCAGACAGTCCCAAGGCAAAGAACCTCCACTACAGCAACAAGCAATCTGTTGGAGGAACTCAGCAGGTCGAGCAGCATCTGTGGGAGGAAAGGAATTGCCGCCATTTTGGGTCGAAACATGCTGCTCAGCCTGCTGAGTTCCTCCAGCGGATCATTTGTTGCTCCAGATTCCAGCGTCTGCAGCCTCTTGTGTCTCCAATCTTCCACTAACATTGTTTACAGGAGAATGGAGTGTATTTTCCGGGCCACTGCAACCCAGGGCTCTGCCTATGAGAACCTGATTCAAACAGTAGTTTGTTCTTCTACCCTTTCTCCCAAAGCAGATAACCCCACGCTCCTCACATTACAATCCTTCTGCCTGCTTTTTGACCACCTACTTAGCTCCTTAATGTCTCCTAACCTCCTCACAATGTCCCTTCCCGTCTACCTTTGTAGTGGCAGTAAATTGGATACAATGCACGTTACATTTGACCTCTTTGTCCAAGTCACTAACAGCTGAGGCTCCACTAGTTAAAGTATGTTAACTTTAAAATGGCCTGTTTTGCCTGTTTATCCTTCCTTTCATTTTTCAGTCTGTTAACCCGTTTACACTAATGTATAATCCCAATCCCCGTAAATCCTTGCTTTATGCAGTTTAAGTGGCTTCTTATCAATTGCCTTTTAGAAATGCAAATACATTACATCCATGAGCTCCTATTTATCAACCCTATTAGTATCTTTTTCAAAGAGCTGTAATAAATTAAAGTCCCTGAATGTTGCTGCACAGAAGTATCTGGGGCTCTTTGTACATTAAACACACACAGTAGTATGCTACCTCAGCAAGCAATTAGGAAGGCAGTTGGAATGTGGGCTTTACTCAACAGGAGGTAGAGGAGTCTTGCCACAACTGTACAGGGCAGCAGTGGAACCATCCATCACACTCACACTTCCCAGTAGCATTTACAGTTCAGGAGTGGGATTTGAGCCCAGAGTCTGGTAACACTGAGGCAAGAGCCGCAGGTGGCACAATGGAAATGTGCTTCTTTTTCTCCCCCCCCCCCCCAACTTCTTTGTCTCCCCCCCTCACTCCTTTGTCTTCCCTTATTCCTGTGGCTCCCTTCCCCTGCCTTGATGACCTGCCCATCTCCTCTCCTCCTCTCCCCCATCCTTTATTCCAATGGTCCACTGCCCTATCCTACCGGATTCCTCCTTCTTCAGCCCTTTTCTACCCATCACCTCTCAGTACATCTTCCCCCACCCGCCTACCTTCCCCCTCTCACCTGGTCTCACCTCTCCCTGGCCTACGTGTGCTTCCCCCCCCCCACCTTCTTATTCTGGCTTCTGCCCTCTTCCTTTCCAGTCCTGATGAAGGGTCTCGACCCAAAACATTGTTTATTTCCCTCCATGGATGCTGCCTGACCTGCTGAGTTCCTCCAGCACTTTGTGTGTATTGCTCCAGATTCCAGCATCTGCAGAGTTTCTTGTGTCTCAATGGATATGCCAGACTGTTTCTCACTAAAGAAGAAATGCAGCCCTTAGCTCAAACAAGTGGTGTTAAAGGGAACCAGCTGAACCTTTCAGGTATTTCAGTCACTGACAGGCTCTCTTTTATACTCGATATTCACCAGTGAGAGGAATTGGTGCTGTCCAGAGCTGAACTGTCCTCAATGATTAAAGGATTTCCTGGAGTGTTGCACTCAGGAGTTCCGCGCTTGAAGAAGTGGTCAATTTCTTGCTCCACTTTATTTTTTTTTGAAAATGGAGAAACAGTGTTGGGAAATGGGAGCTCGTCCAGGAATGTGAGAACATCTCATTCCTGTGGTTTCTGCAGCTGGCCTTTGTGATGCTCTAGATGTTCACAGTCCAAGCCCCAATCCAGAGGATGGGCCAGAGAAAGTAGTATAAAAGGAGCTCAGTGCTGCTGGAAGAGCCCTTCTTTGGACAAGGGGGTTAGTTGAAGAGCGGAAGACCAGCAAGTGAGGACAAAGAACAGGTTTGAAGTTTCATAAGGTCTGGAGAATATCATTCCCCTGCCCCCCCCAGTTTATAATTGCAAGAATACAAAATAAACTTTGATGAAAGCATTTAATCCCATCTCAAATGAAAACTCTTTTCTTTTAAAGTGTAAATAACTGCGAGTGTGTAAATTTAATCTGGGGAGGAATGAGGGAAAGGAAACTGGAGGGAGCTATTTTTCAAAAGGAGAGGAAATAAATAATGGTATCACAGAACCATAGAACAATACAGCACAATACAGACCCTTCGGCCCACCATGTTGTGCTGACCTTCAAACCACTCCTAAGACTATCTAACCCCTTCCTCCCACATATCCCCCTATCTTAAATTCCTCCATATGCTTATCTAGTGAGATGAGTTAACGAGAGCAGGGCGGTAGTCGTTGTCTACATGGACTTTAGTAAGGCTGTTGACAAGGTCCCACATGGGTGGCTGGTCTGGAAGGTTAGATCACATGGATCCAGGGTGAGCTAGCCAATTGGATACAAAATTAGCTTGGTGGTAGGAGTCAGAGGGTGGTTGTAGAGAGTTGCCTTTCAGATTGGAGGCCTGTGACCAGCAGTGTGCCGGAGGGATCAGTGCTGAGTCCACTTTTGTTCATCATCAATATTAATGATTTGGATGAGAATGTTGTTGGCAATGGTTAGTAAGTTTGTGGATGGCACCAAAATTAGCGTTATAGTGGACAGTGAAGATTACAAGAGATAGATCAACTGGGAAAGTGGTCCAAGAAATGGCAAACGGAATTTAACTTGGACAAGTGCAAAGAGTTGCATTTTGGGAAGTTACACTAGGGCAGGACTTACACAATAAATGGCAGGGTCCTAGAGAGTGTTGTATAACAGAGAGACCTAGGGGTATAAGTACTCTTTGAAAGTGTGGTGGTGAAGAAGGTGCTTCACATGCTTGACTTCATCGGTCAGCGCGTTGAGTTCAAGAGTTGGGACATCATGTTACAACAGAGATTAATAGATTTCTGGATATTAAAGGAATCAATGGATATAGGGATAGTGCAGGAAAATGGTACTTGAAGTGCAAGGTCAGCTATGATCTTGTTGAATGGTCGAACAGCTTTGAGGGGTTAATGGTCTACTCCTGTTCTTATTTTTTATGTTCTTTAAAGGTTGCTCAAACTCTTTATGGTTAATCAAGGCTGGACTTTGCCAGAGACATGACAGCTTGTAAATAAAAAAAGCCTATTTACTGCATAAATTTACAACTTATTATTTTTTTTCTCGTATAAATATCAAATCAAGCCAACATCATATGCATATATTTAATATATGTATGTATGTAACCGGATATCTTGGTACTCTTTTGTTTTGTGAAAAAATGCTCATGATTCAACAATGATTCATTTACAATGCATTTCAATTTGCCCTGATCATGCCATCAAGTTTCTCTATCCAAACTGTTCCAAACAGCTGTGGCTCCTCCTACCATACAATCCATACCATCTCTGTTTGCCTCCTACAATTTCCATACAGTATATTCATGGAACTAAGGTATATCCCTGTTTAAGGACTGCTTGCCTCCAGCCTATAAAATAACAGTCATACAACTTATGTTGCTAAATCTCTACCTAAACTGCAGGATAAACTTCAAAAAATTGTGCCTGAATTGCAGCAAGGCGGACAAAATTACAAAAAAAGCAATATTTTTATTTATGGTGATAACTTGCGAAAGTCAGTAGGCACCTTTGTTTCTGGGAAGGAAAACAGCATAAGATACATAAACACCTTGTGTATTTTTTAAAAACATTTTATACCTGTGAGTAATGAAATTGTCTGTGGCTTCGTTTAAGAACCGGCTGCTGTCCTTCATCAGTTATCAGCCATTGTTCTCATTGAGTGGGCTGACAGTCAAGAGAAGGCTAGAGTCAAAATATTACAGTGGAGCCCTAACCTTGTAGAATTCCCAATTTCCGCAAAATTGGAATTTAGTGCAGGCCCTACATATGGCACATTTGAGTACACCATTTGATGTGCCATTGTGTTAGACCGCACTGTAAATGTGGGTTCCATTAAACATCGTTTCCTGGAGATAATAAGCAAAGGAGTATTTACTTTGTAAAGCAGTGGAGAATGTCTACATGTATGATGAGGTGATCATAAACCCATGCTGTTAATAAGTCTAAAGGACTTTAAAAGAGATTTCAGGTAAAAAAAAACGCTGTTAAATGTATCTGTCAGCGTGCACAGCATTTTAAGAGAAGCAGCATTGACTCGTTGTTTGGTAGTAAATTGGATACAAACCAGGCTGCTAATAAACCTAACGCGCATTAACCAAAAATATCAGTTTCTAATCATGAGTGGTTCAAATTAAACATGCTTCAGAGAGATAGTTCCGATCCTCAGGGTCATTGTACCAGTGGTGTTATCCTCTAAGGGTGTCAAAGACCTCTTTACTGCTGGAACGTGGTGACCTAGGGTGCTGAGGTTAACCTGCTTCAGGCCGGAGTGTGTAGCACATACTTCGCCAGCTGAGAGTAACTACCGTAAGGTGCGCTGGTTGGCGACCACAGATCTCCCACAGGACTCAGCAGGCTCTCTCCCTCCGGCCACGCTGGTCTCACTGGCCCGGGAGTGTGTAATGACTGGCTTTGCTGCTGGTGTTAACGTTGGTAACACCCACCATCCACACCAAAATAAACACTTCTTCAAGTAATAAAGGAGAGTTCTGATTGTAAAGAAACAACCTGCAGAAGGGACTCAGCGAGCCGAGCAGCGTCTGTGGGGGTAGAGGGATGGGGAACGTTCTGCATTCGCCGCTCCTTTCCGGCGCCTCCCTGAGCCTGGGACCAGCCGTCCAGGGCAGCCGAAGAATCCCGCTGGAGCTGGGTGGTCACCAGCGGCGAGCGGCGAACCATTCCGCCGCTCCGCACCCTCCCATCCCAATGAGCTGTGTTTGCGCCGCTGCGGGTGATTGGTGGGTTACGGGATAATTGCCCTGCGCGCAGCCGGAGTGTGGGCGGCAGGCAACAGAGGCGCCCAGTGGCAGCCGCTAGTACAACAAACGAAAATCCAAAACACTGCAGGTCAGAATCAGATCTCTTTATTAGTCACATGTACATCGAAACACACAGCGAAATGCATCTTTTGCATAGAGTGTTCTGGGTGCAGCCCGCAAGTGTCGCGCACAGTATGCCCACAACTTCCTAACCTGTACGTCTTTGGAACGTGGGAGGAAACCGGAGCACCCGGAGGAAACCCACGCAGACGGGGAGAATGTACAAGTACCTTACAGACAGCGGTTGGAATTGAACCCAGGTCACTGGCACTGTAAAGCGTTATGCTAACCACTATGCTACCGTGCCTGCCCTTATATGCCCTCACTGGTTTATATGATGTGATATTTCTTGTTTTGCATCAGCAGTACAGTGCAAAGAGATAAAATTACTGTAAATTACAAAATAAACAAATAGTGCAAAAAAAAGGGAGTGACCAAGTAGTGCTCATGGGTTCAGGAATCTGATGGCGGAGGGGAAGAAGCTGCTTCTGAATTATTGAGTGTGGGTCTTCAGGCTCCTGTACCTCCTCCCCGATGGTAGCAACGAGAAGAGGGCACGTCCTGGATGGTGAGGGTCCTTAGTGAATGGATGCTGCCTTCTTGAGGCGCCGCCTCTTGAAGATGTCCTCGATGGTGGGGAGGGTTGTGCCCGTGATGGAGCTGGCTGAGCCTACAACCCTCTGCAGCCTCTTGCGATCCTGCACATTGGAGCCTCCGTACCAGGCGGTGATGCAACCAGTCAGAATGCTCTCCACCGTACATGTATAGAAATTTGCAAGAGTCTCTGGTGACGTACCAAATCTCCTCAATGTGCTGATGACAGACACCTGAAATTAAGCAGAGGCAGCATCTGCAAAAAGAAAACCCGAGTTAACGTTTCAGGGTGAAGACCTACCATCAGAGTTGGAATAGGGAAAACAAGTTTTAAGTTGCTGATAAGGTGGGGAGAGGTGGATGGAGCAAAAGGAATATCTCTTATAGGGCGAGCCAGGGTTGTCCTGAGGGCAAGTTATAGAGGTCTTCCAATCAATGAGTTATTAGTGGGCAGTTACACAAACTAAAATGGTCAAAAGCTGAAAGATGAGGGCAGCTGGAGAGTAAGAAGGACTTGAATATTGCATGTATTGATGTTCTTATCATCTGTATAAGATGTGAGGACTGCTTTACACCAATAGAAGTGCCTGGGTCCAATTTTCCGATAGTTGGGACTTCAATAGGAAATGGACAAAATTACTTAAAAATGGGTGCAAAATGATTTTTGTGCATATCTTTCACACAAAAAGTAGGCACAAATGGGTTAGATTTCTACAGTCAATGAAAAACTTCCGAAGTGATGCGGTTAGCATAACGCTATTACAGCACCAGCGACCTGGGTTCAATTCCTGCCGCTGCCTGTAAGGAGTTTGTACGTTCTCCCCGTGCCTGCATGGGTTTCCTCCGGGTGCTCCGGTTTCCTCCCACATTCCAAAGACGTATGGGTTAGGAAGTTGTGGGCATGCTATGTTGGCGGCAGAAGCGTGGCGACACTTGCGGGCTGCCCCCAGAACACTCTATGCAAATGATGCATTTCACTGTGAGTTTCTATGTATGTGTGACTAATAAAGAAATCTTATCTAGTTAGAAGTTAAAGTCAAAGTCGAGTTTATTGTCATATGCACATGTATGCACAGGTGCAATAAAAAAACTTATTTGCTGCAGCATCACAGGCACACAGCATCAGAGACACAACATCCACAAGAAAAATATAAACAAAATTATACAAGAAAGAACACAATTAGAACAAAAAAGTCCATTGTAGTGCAAAGTGGTTGTGGTGTTGCTATTATTGAGGTAGTGCTTAGGATTGTGCAGGTTGGTTCAGGAACCGAATGGTTGAAGGGAAGTAGCTGTTCCTGAACCTGGTGGTGTGGGGCTTCAGGCTTCTGTACCTCCTGCCCGATGATAGCTGCAAGGAGATGGCATGGCCCGGATGGTGGGGATCTTTGATGATAGATGTTGCCTTCTTGAGGCAACACCTCATGTAGATACTTCCAGTGGTGGGGAGGGTGGCAGTTGCAGTGTAGGAAATGCAGCAGAGAACTTGTACTCTCAGCAATCCTCAGCAATCAACATGTTCACGAGCAGATGTCCTGCTGCATCTCAGTCACTGCTTGTGTTTCTCTGGGCCACATTATCTCCTCCATGATCATCTCTGGTGCAGTCTCCCACTGGGGGCTCAGCTCCCTGCCCTGGTCGGGGAATGGAGTACAACATAAGGTCTACCTCAGCGCATGCAGCCCATTACATCCAGATAACGTCTTGCCCCCCCCCTCCCTCTAACTGCACCTCCCCACCCCCAATCTTCCAGTTCACTGGCTGTCAAAACTGTCATTGTTATTGAATGTTAATATCTTTGTCACCCACAAACTTTCAGAAGCACTTGGGATCCGTTAAAGTATCATTCTTTTAAGTTAAAACACAAAACCATACTTAAAACATTTAAATGGATTAAAAAAAGAGCTCACTACCTTTCTCTCAGCAACTAATTTCTCCTATGGATTTGGTTGGGATATTTGTAGTTACAGCTGGTTAAACTTACTGCAGACTCCACAACAGAGCCCCAGCCTGTGAGCTGCACCTGCCCAGTTGCGGTTGTGGTGGTTGATAACCCAGGTGGCAGGATATGAGATGGCACCGGTGACTTAGGACTTCAACAGAGATATGCGGTTAATCTCAGCAGTGGTATTGGGGTTGGATAGGAAAATCTGGCACATTCTGCTTTTGGATATATTGGTCAAGGAATAATTAACTAGGGAATAACTCTACTGTCTGTCTTCACATTGGAGCCGTGAGGCATTTTACATCCTTCTGATGGAGAGCTTTGATTTAACATAATGGCACCTTCCACTACGCCTTAGATTTTTCAGCTTGTTTCTGAAGTGGGTCTTGAATTGGCAACCTTCTGACTCAGGCATGAGTGTTAACAACCAAGACACAGCTGATGCAAATCAACATTCTTTTGAGAACTTATACACACTCTTAGTTTATATTCTACAACTTATGATAAATGTTAATGTCCCATTAGTTATATTTATTGTATAATTATCCTAATTGCGCCACTTTTCACATCTGATAAACCTGACCTCTTTCCCCTTCCACAGCACTGAGCCCTCTCTCTCCACTGTATTGTTGGGGCTGTTACTCTTTACTTACTGAATCATTATGGAACAGGAGGCTATCATTTGACCAACGTTCAGCATTTACCATTCTCCACTCCTTCTACCATTTTATTATCCTTTTCAACCTCAAAAGAATTAACTGGCTTAGTGCAAAAATTAAACATTCCATCTGGGCTGATGTACACTGTGAAGAGATGTAGTCCTAGAGTAGAACACTTCCCGCTTCCAATGATTCACAGATTCTTACTACCACTTCCAATCCACTTGTAATCTATTTTGACATCATATCCTTAATTCAGTATCTACTAGACTTTTCCTACTGGCTGGGTACACTGCATTTCTCCATCAATGATCTGTGTTGCCTTTGTGAAGCATAATCATCCCTATTTGTGTGTGGTTTTTATGTGCCCTTTATAGTATTGCAGACTGGCTCATAAATGTATCCATGATAGGTGGGATAGAGTCAGTAGTTAAGGAACTCAGTGCGGAGAATGACCCAAATCTGTAATACAAACGTGGTGCCATTTTTACAATGTGAGGTTGCAACAGTTTTATCATGAAACATTAGGACCCATCATTATTATATTTAAATCAGACTCCCTTAGTGCAATTGAGAGCTTATTTAAAAATCCCATGCTGCAGCTGCACAGTTTTGTTAGACCTCTGGAAACTGCAGTGAAAGGGAAGAGCTGCTGGTCCAGACACAATGATTATTTTCACCATCCTTGTGTGTCAGGTGTCTTCTTCTACTCCTCAAGCAAACCTCCAAATCCAATTGCAGCTTCTTCCCCCTCCCATTTTCCTGTCCTGATCACCAACTTTGTCTCCTCCCTGCTTCCCCAGTGCTCCCGTCCTGCATCTCACCCCCACCAAGGATTGCATTCGTCTGCTCGATTTCCCACAATGAAGTTCTCGACTTCTGCAGGTGGCACTCCTCTCCTGGGTCATAGTCCTCCCACAACCTTTCCTTTGCACTCCTCACTTCTACTGTACATCTCAGCCCACTCACAACCTCCTCATTGCAGGCTTCACTTATGTTGTGGTTCTCTCACTTCTCCCATTGTCTCTATCGTCCCACATCCTCTACTCCCAGATCATGGTCCTTCCAGAATGTCTCCCACCTCTTTTCCATCCTAAAGCTCAAAGCCTTTCTCCCCAACTGATTGGAGACGGATCACCCCCAGGAACACCCCTTCCGCCATGGGATTTGTAGAATACAATTGTTCCAATGATTTGTGAACCTAAACAACAGTCAGGAAAAGAAAATGATGTACACACAGTGGGTTTATCAATCAGAGCTTTTTAATGATTTAAATGATTCATACAGTCATAAAGGAAATCAATACATTGAAGCATTATGGTGGAGCACAGTATAGAGGCCATCTCCCTCCTAGCTCCTGAGGTTTATTCTTCTTGTTCTGCAGTAAAGAATCTGCCTCAATGTCCCATTTCTATGATTTCCCATTTCAGCTGCTGTGTTGGGCTGAGTGTGGTGAGCTGGTTCTTCCTTTCCTAGGTTCTTCTACCTTGTGAATCTGCTGCCAACCATAGGACTAACTTCTGTACTTTTAAGTTATCTTGCACAAGAGTTTTTGCCTGGAGAGCCTAAGCCCTTAAGGTTCTCGGTTTCTGTACATTATTGCCTTTAACCACAGTGAAAGCAGGTGCTTAAATTCTGTGCTAATCGGATATAAATGTTTGAATGTCTGGCATTAGCTCAAAGTTTTGCTTCTAATAATTGATTACCAAAATGTGAATCTAAACATGAAAGACATCAATTAATAATGGGAAGCGAGTAAGAATATGGTATTGTGATAAAGGATCAGTTGTGATTGTATTGATGGTGAAGCAAGCTCAAAGATCCATTTAGCCTACTCCTGTTCCTAATCTTCTGTTTTTAATCTGCATGAAAGTCTTCAACAAGTATGGGTTCCATACTCCCAGGTCCACTGAACATGAGAGGTACTCGTTAGGCATACAGTGGTTCATGCTGGATGAACTGGGCTCTAAAGAAGAGGGGAACAGATTCTGGAGAACAGCACTGAATGCTCTGGTAGAGGAGCAATAGAAGAGGGACATCTCATACTTGCAGCAGTAAACAACATCAATTCAGCTCTATGCCTCTTTGTTCCTCTCTCTTCCCAAGCCAATGCCTCCCTGTCTGGCCTCGTGTCTTCCTCCCACTCCCTATCCAGGATTGGCAGAATCACCAATGAGATGCCAATGACCAAGCAATCCCCCTTTCCTGGTGGCCATTATATCACAGTAAATGAAAATCATATAATCTGTTCATACTGGAGATCAGACTGGGCTACTCATGAGTCCCTGACATGAAACATTAACTGTTACTCTTTACACAAATGCTGCCTGACCTGATGATGTTTCCAGCATTTTCTGTTTCTATGACTATTGTATCACTTTAGTAAGGTAGAGTGGAATAGCATTTATTATCTTAAGGTGATGTCCTCCAGAATTTGCAGGATAAATGTTCCTCGAGTGTTGGCAATGTCTGACAAGGTACCCCAGAAAGACCTACATGTGCTTCTGAGGACCTCTTCACAGGACCAACAGCAAGGAACAGGAAATAGTGAGTATCCTTTCACAGCCACATCACTGCTATACTGATTTCAAAAGCACCAAGACAAAATGCTTGCCACCGAAATTGCATGCAGCCTCTTGAATGAATGTTAGGATGCATTTTAAGTGGCAATCAGTTCCTACTTACCAATTCACGCCATAGCAGTTCCTAGTTCTTTTACTATGATTTTGGCTGCAGAAGAGGGATGCTTGGTGCCTTTCTTCATAAGAAGTAGAAACTGAATCAGGGAGATGTCAGCAAGGGATAGGGCAGAGAGATTCACCAACGTTGTGGGTTTCTCAATGGTGCAGGAGCTGATGACTGCAACCACACCTGCATCTCGGCTCCACGTCAAGGCAGGAGAACTTGCAGCAGGAGGATGCAGTTGGTTTGGTTTATGAAGGAACCAAAAGGTAATGAAGAATAAAGTTCTGCCAAAAGAACTTGAGGAGCTTGGGTTGAAGTTGAAATTAGAATCTTAGAAGTAATGAACCCTGGATTTTTTAACCTGAGCCATGCCCAGATCAGCATAAAGCTGAATGGATCAGGAAATAGAATTTGAGTGGAATGGGAGAAAGGGTTTCAATTCATGGGACATTGGCAGCAGCGGTGGAGGAATTCTGTTCTGTTCCATTGGGACATCTCTACTTAAAAAGCGAACAGGTGTCCCACCAAATTGGATAAACAGGGCTGGAAAAAGAGATTTAAACTATAAAAGGGTGGAAAAGAGAACGATTGGTTATAGATTTCAATGGAACAGTTAAAGCTTTTGAATTTGGGTAATAATAAACTGAGTGTCACAGGAAGGGACAGGGAGTTTAATACTGACAGTACATTGGTGAACAAAGTCAAATCAAGACAACAGTAAAAAGTTACAATCAAAGTCATTATACCTGAATGCAATTATAACCAAACAGACAAATTAATGCACAGGTACAGATAAATAGTGGGATTTACTAAATGACAGACACAAAATGAAAAAGAACAGCAGAAAGAAGTAGGGAATAATCTTGGCTGGATTGATTGGGTAGATTAGTTATTATCGATGGAGGTAAACAATAACAATGGGGCAAGTAACACCAGTGGGAATTGTTTAAAGGTCTCTAATAGCAGCAATACTTATGCAGAGAAATGCTCAAAATAGGTTGTAGCAAAGGCAACTGAATAATCATGTAGGCTTTAGATTTCATAAAGACTGGGGAAATCAAATTGGTGAAAACATTTTGAAGGATATGTTTATGGGGTGCATTTGGCACAGTTTCCTGGAGGATCTAATTAGGTAACTTTTTATTTTAGACATCTTGTGTAATGAGGCAGGGTTAATTATTGACCTCATAGTAACAGATTCTCTAAGATTAAGTACAAAATGAAATAATTTATCAAGATAATGAAGAGCCAGTTGGCGAAAATAGATCAGAAAACTAGATTAAAACGTTTACCAGTAGATAAATAATGACAATGATACTGTTTAATGCACAAATTCCCCAGGAAGTATGACTGGTTTTCAGCTAACCATGAACATCAGATTGAACGAGGCTTATAAAGTTGTCAAGAACAGTATGCCTGAGGAGAAGGAAGTTTTAAGAACCAGCAATGACCAAACATTGAGGGACGGAGAACAGAAGGGTAAATAAGCTAGAAATACATATATTAAAAAAAATTGAGAATGTCTACAACTATGTAAAAACAGAATATCAAAGAGAAACAACTGTCCTATGGAGACAAAAGCAGGATAAACATAATAGGGAATATAGAAAAGCTGAGGCATTAATTTAATATTTTTAATCCATCTTCACTATAGGAAAGACAATAAAGGTTACAGAAATATTACATCTAGTTGGTGATGCAAGACTAAAAACTGACATGCCCTGGAACCGAAGCCTGCACCTCAGTGTTTATATAAGATTTCTTTATTAGTCACAATGTACATCAAAACACACAGTGAAATGCATCATTTGTGTCATGGTCTGGGGGCAGCCCGCAAGTGTCGCCACGCTTCCAGCGCCAACATAGCATGCCCACAACTTCCTAACCCGTATGTCTTTGGAATGTGGGAGGAAACCGGAGCACCCAGAGGAAACCCACGCAGACACGGGGAGAACATACAGACTCCTTACAGACAGCGGCCAGAATTGAACTTGGCTCACTGGCGCTGTAATAGCGCTATGCTAACCGCTACACTACCATGCCTGCCTCCCACCGTATATTTATTAATCCCTGGGATATGGATGACACTGGCGAGGCTGGTATGTATTCTTCATCCTGAATTGCCTCACAGGTTATTTCAGAGGGCAGTTGGAGAGCTTGGAGTCACACGTAATCCAGACTAGGTAAAAGATGACAGATGTCCTTCACTTCCAGGGATTTTACAACAATCCAATCATCTCATGGTCACCATTACTGCAGACCAGATTTTTGTTCCAGAAATAACTGCTACAATTTAAATTCCCCAGCTGCCACAGAGGGATTCGCGCTCATGTGTATGGATGAGCAGTCCAGGCCTCTAGATACCAGTTCCAAAAGAGATGGCTGAAGAGATAGTGCAGTAGTTACTGATAACCTGGCAAAATTCACTGGATTCTGGAATAGGGGCAGCAAATGTAACACAATCAAGAAAGAGGAAGAGGACAGAAGTAGGGAACTCTGGACCAGTTGGCAAAACCCATTGTTAAGGGCACTTAGAAAATTATAACAAAGTCAACAAGCTTTTCTTAAAGTGAAAGTGTGCTTTTGCAGACTTAACTGACAAAGAGGGTGTAGTGGTTGGGGGGTGGGGGAACCAATGAATGTAATGAATTTAGGTTTTTAAATGAAGTTGATAGGGTACCACTCAAAAGGTTGTTCCATAAAATAGGGGGTGGGACTAACAAGTCAGCATGAATGAAGAATGAAAACAGAGAACAAAAATCGATCTTTCACGGGCTGTCAGGTGAGTAGAGTACAATGGGGTAATACTGGCTACTCAGGCACTAACTATATCAATTTAACTTAGATGCAAAGACATAGCTAGAAATTGCGCAGAGTCTGAAAGGGCACATTAAAGCGACACTATGCAGGAGACCTCATTTAATGTGAGGTACCTCACCAGTGAAATTTCATCATGCACAAAGACATTTTGTCTGCGGGTCCCCATTATTGCATTTAACAATGAGGTCTTTAGAAAAATTGCACAATGCAGCACACAAATACATTGTGCCTTGCAAGAGAGTTTCAAGGCCACTGTTTAAAATATCCTTGTCTTCCGATGACATTAAACCGAGTGGGAAAGTGGATTGTGAAGAGACTGCATAGTGGCTGCAAAAGGATGTCCAACGGTTGAGCATGTGGGCAAGAGGGTGGCAGATGGACTACAATGTGGGAAATGAGGTTATCCATTTTGGAGCAAGAAACAAACTTCTGGGGGAACTCAGCGGGTCAAGTGGGATCTGTGGAGACAAAGGGATAATCGATGTTTCGGGTAGAGACCCTGCATGAGGATTCCAGCAACTGCAGCCTCTCTTGTGTCTCCGGGTTATCCACTCTGGTGGGTAGAGAAGAGAAGCAGAATTTTTTTTAAGGCTACAATAAGCTCGTAAGTGTTGGTATAAAGTGGGAACCTGGTGCATGAAATGTAAAAAAATAAACACTCAGGTACAGCAACAATTATGGTTAGGGGTCCAGAGCACAAGTGCATGGGAGCCTTGGGTTATACTGTGGGGACAGTTGAATGGCTTATACTCATTTGAGTTAAAAGAATGAGAGGTGATGTCAAAGAGACATGCCAGATTCTGAGAGGGATTGACAGGATAGAGCCTGGAGAACCCATTCTATGTACAAGTTATCTTCCAGTATCAGGTGTGGTGACATTATTAGTGATCAATACTACTACAAGTGATCATTGTCACTACTAGCATCAGGCACATGGTATAAATGAGACTGGTCAGTGACACAATGCCCCAACAAATGCACAGTTCCTTTATGAGTGATTTATGCCATTCTACTAAGCATCACTAGTGAGCATCACCACTCATGAGCAACACCACCATCAACAGTCACTCCTTAGACCTACCACTCCTCTGTACCATCAGTTATGGGTCAATGCTAGGCCCTGGTGCCAATGATCGGTCCTGGGCTCCAGTGCTTGAGCCAATGCTCTGGAACTGATCCAAGGACCAACCATCGCTGCTGGCCCTGGTGACTGTATCAGCCCACAGTGCTAGCGCTAATTGCACCAAAGGTTCAACACAGTGCTAGACCGCAGTGCCAACATTCAATAGCAGCCACGTGACCACACTCAGACACATCACAATCGTGACCATCTTCAAGAAAGGAGGCAAATTTGATTATGATGACCAGAAGGGTCACCCTGCTGTCTGAAACGGTGAAAATTATCAGCAGGATCCTCCTCAGCCACCTATTCCACATGGCCACAGAGCTGCCCCCAAATTGCAGAGTGGATTCTGTCCATCCAGTGGCTTGTTGGATATGATATTCACCATGCACCAACTCCAAGATAAGTGCAGGGATCAGCGTCAAGAACTATATCTGGCCTTTTATAACTTCCCAAGTCTTTGCCTCTGTCAATCCAGATGAACTGTGGAGCATCCTTCTCAAATTTTGCTACCTACAAAAATTCATCTCCATTTTCACATGCATGCCATTATTTTAAACACCTATCACCACCTTGTGCCCACCCCGCCTCCCCTCTTCTGTCCACCTATCACTCTGCTTTTCCCTCCTATATACTGGGCTTCCCCTTTTCCTATCTCCAGTCCTGAAGAAGGGTCCTGACCCGAAACGTTGACCGCCTAATTTTCTCCACAGATGTTGCCTGGCCTGCTGAGCTCCTCCAGCATCATAGTGGTTTTCACGCTAAACTACCAACCTGCTCCTACTGTACACCACCACCTTCCAACAATCAAGGTCCACAAGGAGACTCTGGGAGCCACCTCAGTGGAGTGATGGAAGTCAGCATTACCAACAGTGAATCAGTATAGTTCTGGGCTGATTGAGAAGAGTATTGGAAACCCAGCCTCAAACCAGGCACAAAGTTCATGTACTACAGGACAGCAGCAATCCCTGTCCTCCTGTACAGCTCTGAGATATGAACTATCTACAGCAGGCACCTCAAAACAGAGGAGAGGTTCCATCAACACTGTCTCTGCAAAATCCTCCAAATCTTGTGGCAGAATAAGTGTACCATTGTCAATATCCTCTCTTGGGCTAACATTAAGGCCCTAATTACACTTCATTGGCTCTAATGAGCAGGTTGTCATACAACACAGAAACAGGCCCTTCAGCCCACTGTGTCTACGCCAGCCATCAAGTACCTATCCGTACTACTCCATTTTCTAGCATTCAGCCTGTTGCCTTCTATGCCATGCCATTTAGTAAGACCATCTAAATACTTAAAATGTTGTGAGGAGTAATTGCCTTCACTAGAGCACACTCAGGTACCCTGGGTGAAAAAATTATTTCTCCCCACTGAATTTCCCACCCTTTACCTCAAACGTATGCTCTCTAGTTACAGACGTGCCTGCTAAGGGAAAGAGTTTCTGATCACCAACCCTATATATGCACCTAATAACCTTGCAGGTTTTTCAACATGCCCAACACCAGACCTATTCCAAGTTCAGTCATGGGCAGATATTATGTGCAATTCTGGTTGCCCCATTGTAGGAAGGATGTAGAGGTTTTGGAAAGGGTGCAGAAGAGGTTTACCAGGATCCTGCCTAGATTAGAGGGTATGAGTTAAGCTAAGCTAAGATGGCACCGGAGAGAGGTGACACTTGGCAGGCAGCTAGCAGCAACGTAGTTTCATACTTTTCTTGTGAATGCTGCCTATATGACGCTATGTGCCTGTGATGCTGCTGCAACTAAGTTTTTCACTGCACCTGCGCACACATGTACTTGTGCATATGACAATAAACTCGACTCGACTCAACATGAGTTATAAGGACAGGTTGGACGAATTTGGGTTGTTTTCTCTGGAGTGTCAGCGGCTGAGGGAAGACCTGATAGAAGTTTCTAAAATTATGAGATGTATAGATAGAGTAGACAGTCAGAATCTTGTTCCCAGGGTAGAAATGTCAAGTACTATAGGACGTGCATTTAAAGAGAGAGGGGGAATTTTAAAGGAGATGTGTGAGGCAAGTTTTTTTTCCCCACATAGAGAGCAGTAGGTGCCTGGAACTGCCTGCCTGGGGTAGTGGTGGAAGGAGATATGACAGTGACAGTTAAGAGGCTGTTAGACAGACACATGAATATACAGGGAATGGAGGGATATGGATCATGTACAGGCAGAAGAGATTTAGTTTAATTCAGCATCGTGTTTGGCTCAGACATTGTGGGCCAAAGGGCCTGTTCCTGTGCTGTACTGTTTTATGTTCTGAGACTCAAGATTGTTCTGAAAGTCTCTTTAGAAAAGTGCAACATTACTACCAACTTATAAAAGTCTTCGTCAGTGACCACTCAAAATGGAGAAGCAGCTGTCAGTTTAGCACCGAAGTGAGACACATGGAATCCAGGGTGAGTTAGCAAATTGGATATAAATTTGCCTTAGTGGTAGGAGCGTGGTAGTGGAGAGCTGTTGTTCTGATTGGAGGCCTGTGACCAATGGTGTGCCACAAGGCTCAGTGCTGGATCCTTTGTTGCTTACCATAAATATTAATGATTTGGAAGAGAATGTAGGTGGCATGATTAGTAAGTTTGCAGAAGACACCAAAATCGGTGGTGTAGTGGACAGTGGAGAAGATTACAACAGGATATGGGCCAACTGGGAAAGTGGGCAAGGGACTGGCAAATGGAATTGATCTCAGACAAGTGTGGTGATGCACTTTGGGAAGTTAAAGTAGGGCAGGGGATACACAGTGAATAGCAGGACCCCAGAGAGTGTTATTGAACAGAGGGACCTTGGGGTACGAGTACATAGTCTCTTGAAAATGGGAAAACTGGTAGACAGGGTGGCGAAGAAGGCATATGGCACGTTTGCCTTCATTTGCTGAGGCATGACTACAAGGGTTGGGACATCATGTTACAGTTGTACAAAATGTTGGTTCGGCCATACTTCAAGTAAACCAGAGAGAGTGCTGAAAAGATTCACAAGATTGTTGCTTGGATTGGAGTTATCAGGAGAGATTGGACAGGCTAGGCCTTCTTTTCCTGGAGCAAAGGACGCTGAGAGATGATGTATTAGAAGTATGTGAAATTGAGAGACATACATAGGATAGCTAGCCTGTATTTGTCATGGTAGGGTACTAAAAGTAGCAGACATTGGTTTAAGGTGAGGGGGAGGAGATTTAAAGGTGATCTGTGGGGTAAATTATTCACATAAAAGTTGGTATCTGGAGGGACCAGCCAGAGGAAGTGGTGGAGGAAGGAACAGTAACAACATTTAAAGAGGCATCTCGACAGGTACTTAAATGAGCAGGGTACAGAGGAACATGAAACTACAGCTGGGATTAATATAGATAGGCACGGTAGTCAGCATAGACGAGGTGGGTCAGAGGGCCCGTTTCTATACTGTACAACTCAGTGAGAGCCACAAGTCCATTCGTCAGGAGAACTCACGTGTTTGGAGTCCACACTCAAGCCCAGGCCCCAGTGCTTGTACCAAGACTCGGGCATGGTCGCAGGAGACAATTGTTGTTGCAATCAGTGACATCAACCATTACCTAACTTCACGACTGAGCACAAGGTCCAACAATAATCACAGGACAAGTACTGACACTCAGTACCACCCCGAGCACCAATGCTCAATGCCGAGTCAGAAGGCCAAAACAATATCATAGTACCAGCAATGAGTGACAACACCGTGCCAGGTCACAGTACCAAGATATTGTTTGGTGCCTATGACAACACAGTACTAACAATCCACCCACCCAACACCACATACCCCATCCATCCATATAACCACATAAAGCCACCGACCCCATCCAGCCATGTACCCACAGAACACCACAGACCCCATCCATCCACGTACCCACAGAACACCACAGACCCCATCCATCCACACACCCACACACCACAGACCCCATCCATCCATCCACAGACCCACAGAACACCACAGACCCCACCCAGCCACAGACCCCATCCATCCACCCAGCCACAGACCCCATCCATCCACACACCCACAGAACACCACAGACCCCACCCAGCCACAGACCCCATCCATCCACAGACCCCATCCATCCACCCAGCCACAGACCCCATCCATCCACACACCCACAGAACACCACAGACCCCACCCAGCCACAGACCCCATCCATCCACCCAGCCACAGACCCCATCCATCCACACACCCACAGACCCCATCCACCCACAGACCCCATCCATCCACCCAGCCACAGACCCCATCCATCCACCCAGCCACAGACCCCATCCATCCACAGACCCCATCCATCCACCCAGCCACAGACCCCATCCATCCACCCAGCCACAGACCCCATCCATCCACACACCCACAGAACACCACAGACCCCACCCAGCCACAGACCCCATCCATCCACCCAGCCACAGACCCCATCCATCCACACACCCACAGACCCCATCCATCCACACACCCACAGAACACCACAGACCCCACCCAGCCACAGACCCCATCCATCCACCCAGCCACAGACCCCATCCATCCACACACCCACAGACCCCATCCATCCACACACCCACAGAACACCACAGACCCCACCCAGCCACAGACCCCATCCATCCACCCAGCCACAGACCCCATCCATCCACCCAGCCACAGACCCCATCCATCCACCCAGCCACAGACCCCATCCATCCACACAGCCACAGACCCCATCCATCCACACAGCCACAGACCCCATCCATCCACACACCCACAGACCCCATCCATCCACCCAGCCACAGACCCCCCCGTACGCTGTTTATTTTGATGACGTCACCGTCCACAACCAGCACGTGCCAGTGAGCAGCCAATCGCCGAACCTCTGGTGCTTCAGCGGGATCCTCATCCAATCGAGTATAGCGAAGATCGCCCTCAACTTGACCAATGAGTGCCCTTGTTACTGACGTCCGCAGCCGACCCAATCGGAGCCCGCGCGCCTTCCCGGCGCCAGCCAATGAGCGCGTTGGCGCCGGCGCTGCGCGCATGCGCGGGGGGCGCGGCGCTCCGGAACACAAGATGGAGGCGGCGGCCGAGCGGTGAAGCGGAGGCGGGATCAGCGGCGCGGCGGTCGGGTGTGGAGCCTCCTCCCTGCACAGCCGGTAACCGGGCCGCGCAGCACACCGGCACACGCCGCCTGACCAGCACGGCGCCCCGCACCTCACCAGTGGCCCGTCCTTCGCCGGCAGGACGCGGGGAGAGCGCCTGGGCGGCGGCGCCCCGAGCGGGCGGGCGGGCTCCCTGCCGCCGCCATCTTACGGCTGCTGCGGTGACGCCGCTCGGGAGGGAGCGCCGCCTGAATCCCCGCTGGCGCCCATGGCCAGGTCTCCTCGTCCGTCTGGGCGCGTCGGTGGCCGGCGGGGCTCGGACTCGGCGCCGAAGGCAGCCCCCGGGCTCCGGGCTGCGCCGCCCGAACGCCAGCCTCCCGCCCAGCCCGCTGGAGCCGCAGCCGAGCTTCTGGGCGGGCGGCATGGCCGGAGCATGCGCAGTGAGGCGCCGGCGGCGCAGCGGCTCCATTGAGCGGCGCGGGAACGGGGGGGTGAGGGAGGGGGTGTGTGTGTGCTGGGGTGAGGGGGGCGGTGAGGGAGGGGGGATGTGTGTGCCAGGGTGAGGGGGGGGGGATGTGTGTGCCGGGGTGAGGGGGGGGGTGTGTGTGTGCTGGGGTGAGGGGGGCGGTGAGGGAGGGGGGATGTGTGTGCCGGGGTGAGGGAGAGGGGTGTGTGCCGGGGTGAGGAGGGGGTGTGTTTGTGTTGGGGTGAGGGAGTGGGGGGTGTTTGTGTGCTGGGGTGAGGGGGTGGGGGTGTGTGCCGGAGGGAGTGGGGGGGGCGTGTGTGTGTGCCGGAGGGAGTGGGGGCGGTGAGGGAGGGAGGACAGTGGGGGTGCAGGAGGGAATGAGGGCATGGGGGGGTCCGTGGTGGTGCAGGAGGCAGTTAGGACGTGTGGAGGGGGGGGGATGTGCGTGCAGATGAGAAGGGAACAGGGGATAGGTGGGTGCGAGAGGGAGTGCGAATGAACAGGGAGCACGACCACTGATGTCTGAGTGGGTGAAGACGGGTTGGTTTGCTGTATCCAGTGGTGAGTGGATGGGGAGGAACCTGGCTATCAGTTAGAAACTAGGCTGTGGCAAGTTGGGAAGACTGGGTTAGTTGTGCTTTGTGGATGGAAGTGTGTCAATCTTGTAACTGGATGTTGGACATTCAGTTTTCACTTGACATCAGTTGAGTCTGGTCTCTCACTAGCTATGGTCACTGTTACTGCTGCTAATCTTAAATTCCATATAGTTCATGGAAGTTCCTTCAGAAAGATTCAGTACCACTTTGACATACAAGTAGGCCACTTGATATAAACCTGTCTGCAATTTAGTTTAATCAGACCATGACTGATCTGTTGTGATTTCTACTCCACATTCCTGTCCACCAAGATTACATTTCACCTCCTTGCTTATCAAGTGCAATTATCAACCTTTACCTTAAATGTGCATTGACTTTACTTCCCTTTGAGGAAGACTTAAGACCCTCTGGGAGAAGAAAAAATACCATTTGTCTTAAATGGCCATCGCTTTATTTTCAAGCCGTGTGATGCCAAGTTCTTGATTCTTCTACATGGCAATGTAGATGAGTAATCAATGCTGGCCTTGTGTCTGCCATGTCTTGATGAATGGGGAGGGTGGTGGGGAGTAACCTAGGTGTCCTTGGGTGGCACAGTGGTGCAGTGGTTGGCATTACTGCCTCAGTTCCAGCAACCTGGGTTTGATTCTCATCTTGTGCTGTCTGTGTAGAGTTCTCTGCATGATTGGTTTGGTTTCCTCCCACATCTCCAAAAACGTTTGCTGAGTTAATTGGCTACTGTAAATTGCCCCAAGTGTAGTAGAGACATGGAGCAATCCCATTCTCTCACTTATTTTCTGATAACCTCTTCTCTCTGAAGCCCATCAACTCCACTCCGATTCTTCTGAGAGCTGGCATAGACTGAAATGGATTGTCTCTTCGTGGGAAGTATGAACTTGTCTCTGGATCACTAATGCATTATCATAACTGCAAATCTGCTATTTCCTCAATAAAGAATCCCTTGTATTGATGCATCAGAAATAGTATTTTGCAAATTTATTTGTTTGCTACATGATGTGTAGAGTTGGGTGACTTCCCCTGCTCTCCCCCCCCCCACCCTTCAAGGAAGTAGGCTAAATTTTTAGGAAGATGTTATCTGGAGGATTTACATGTGGCAGGTCTCTACAATTTATGTAGAGATAAAGCATGGAAGTAGGGTATTTGGCCTACTGAGTTTATGTCTACCATCTAGCACCCATTTACATTAATCCTACATTAGCCCCATTTTATAAAAAATTCTCACATTCTCATCAACTTTGCCAGGTTCCATCACTCACCTACTCACTAGCAGAAATTTACAGTGGCTAATTAACCTACCAATCTGCACATCTTTGGAATTTGGGAGGAAATTGGAGCACCTGGAAGAAACCCGGGCAGTCACAGGAAGAATGAGCAAACAGACAGCACTCGAGATTGGGATTGAACCTGAGTCTCTGGTGTTGCAAGGCAACAGCTCTACTAACTATGCCATGGTCTTGTTTGGATTTTGAAACTTAAATTCAAATTTATATAAATGAGATCATTTTTTGTGAATGTTGCGTTGCATTGCTCTCTATTCGTTTGTCAAGTTTTTTCAAGTTATTGGAAATTCTAACGTGATTAGTCTTTTATTGGACTTGCTGTGGCTGAATATCAGCTAACTGGCAAGGTGAGGCATAAAATCAGACTTGAGACTGTTTTCACTGCTTAAACAATGATCTTTTTCCTTTATTTGAATTTTACCAGTGCTCAGTGGCTTATAAATTACTGTCATTTTGTGTACTTTCAAAGGGATTAAAGAAAAGCCATTAGCCTATGCCTCTGTCCTTAATTGACGGGAAAAGTAATGGGTATCTTAAAGGTTGGTAGAACTTCCATCAATCTATTGTGTTTTGATGACTAATCATGAACCATTTTAATGACTGAAACTGATTAAATCTATAAAGTTAGGCACGAAGTTGTATGCTTATCATTCCCTTTTTAAATGGTTAATTTTCCAGATTTTAGTGGGGGGGAAGAGATGTTTTGTTGCTTGGTTTTAGAAAAAAAACATCTGGTTGCTCAACACTGGGCATCTGCGAGATGCTGTGGGCTCAGTGGTAGCTGCATAAATATACATCAGCACAATTTATGCCCTTGTGGCCTGTCCTTTGTCCTACTGTTCCAATCAAGCCAGGGGATCATCTCTGGTGCCATGAGGGGTGCAGGGGGACACGTTGAGAGCAGTACCAGGTGTACCTAAAAATGAGGTGTCATTTCATTGACAGGGTATGTGTATGTTAAACAACAAAACAAAAACACAACAATTTCACAACCCATGGAGCAAATCAAATAAATGCAGTTCTGTCACGTGAGTGGGGGTGGATAACTGGAGAATTAATTGGAGGGAGGGGAGGGGTGAGGAAGGGTGGGGTGGGGAAAGAGATGGCTCCAGGAACTTTCCCATCTTTAACAATGGCAGAACCCAGTTTGAGTGCTAAAGGCTAAGCTGGAACATTTGCAGCCATGTTCAGTCAGAATTAAGAAAAATCCATCTCTACTGCCTCCTGAAATCCCCACCATCACAAAAATCTAGCCTTCAGCTAATTAAATTGATTCTGAATGACATCAGAAGCTACAGTAAAAGGTATGGGACCAGACAACAATGGTGTTGAAGACCTGCATTCCAGAACTGACCTTGGCTTGAGATGAGCTGCTTCTGTGTAGTTACAACTCTTAAACACTAAAATTTGATAAGTATTGCCCTATTCACAAATAAGCATGCAAATCCAATCTGACAAATTACCACCCAATCAGTCTACTGCCAGTGATCAGCAAAATGGCTGGTGTTGAGAGTGCTATCTAGTCCTACCTGCAGTCCAATGACCTGCTTATTGGTGCTCCAGTTTGGGATTCACCAGGACCATTTACTTCCAGACTTGGTCGTAGCCTTGGGATTAGTTTAATGAATCAACTCCCCAGGATCCAGTTTCGCATCTGGTTAAACTGAAAGTACTCCAGTAATTGGACTTGTGCCTTGCACAAAAGAAGTTGGTTGTTGTTATTAGTCAATCATCTCAGCCCTGGACATTACTGCTTGGGAGCCAGCCATCTGCTGCTTCAGTGATGTTTCTTCCATTTTAAGATCAGGAGTGGGGATGTCTGTTGATGGTACAATGTTTAGTTTCGTTCTCAACTTGGCACATGAAGCAAGTCATGCTGGTGTGCAGCAAGGTGTAGACAATGTTCAGACATGAGCTCATAAGTGCCAAGGCAACAACCATGCCAAAAAAAAGTGAGAGCTTTTCCAGCTACCCATGATATTTAGTGTCATTACCTTTGCTGAGTGCCTCCCCATCAACAACCTGGAGTCACCATTGACCAGAAACTGAACTAGACAGGTCATAAATTAAGTGGCTACATGAACAAGTCAGAGGCTGAGTATCCTCTGGCAAGTGACACCCCAAGGCCTTTCCACGATCTACAAGGCACAAGTTAGGAGTGTAATTAAAATAGTCTCCACGTGCCTGGATGCGTGCAAATCTTGAGCTTGAATGGGATCCTGTTGATTTTAAACATTCATTCCCGCACCAGTGTGTACCAAGTACAAAACGCTCTACCTTTCCTCACTTGGTCTACTCCAACAGCACTTCCCGGATCCACAACCTCTACCCAAGAAGGGCGAAGGCTTCTGGTGCATGGGAGCACTATCGCTTGCAGGTTTCTCTCCAAATCTCACACCTGACTTGGGAATATTTCTCTGTTTCTGTGTCTAGCTCCTGGAATCACCTCAATAGTACTGTAGGTGCACCTTTGCCAAAAGGGCTGCAGTAGTTGAAGAAGGCTCACCACCACCTTCTCGTTGGTGGTAAGGGATGGGCAATAAATACAAACAGAAAATGCTGGAAATGTTCAGTAGGTCAG
Organism: Pristis pectinata; assembly: GCF_009764475.1. NCBI lineage: Eukaryota > Metazoa > Chordata > Chondrichthyes > Rhinopristiformes > Pristidae > Pristis > Pristis pectinata. The sequence continues at coordinate 4,097,753 of NC_067420.1, read as the reverse complement.
GTACCGTCTGTAGAAAGAGTAACAATCAATATTTCATGTCTGGGCCCCATCATCAGAACTTGGAAAGAAAGAAACAAGTTAGTTTAGGTAGCAGAGAAGGTGGGAGAGGAGAATACGTGGAACAAAGGGAATTTGGTTGCAGAGGCAATAAATGCTACCCTTGACAATGATGTCCAGTTCCTGAAAAATGAATAAATTTAAAAAAAGGCAAGGCAAATCCTATGTGTCAGTTCTTGCCTTTTTGAAACGT